>NW_011888795.1:4571389-4577665 GCF_000151845.1 Pteropus vampyrus | reverse complement strand
TATTATAGTTCAAGCCCCAGTATAGTTCACCAAATCTAATTAGAATGATAATATATAAATCCACTTTCGGTCAGATACATAGATTGCACTAGAAATAAATCAGCCATGTTAATTATCTAAACGATTGTTCTGAATTGGCCACTAAGGTATATGAATTAACTGAGCTGCATCTGGGTGCTTAGCAGACTGTGTGGTAGCTTTAGTCTGTTTAGTATGCAGCCACTGACACAGCCATGAATTTCAAAGCAGAGGAAGGGCTTGGTGCCAATGCCAATAGGAGATAAGTAAACCAAGCCTACAGTATTATTTGTCCCTAAGATACCCTCCATTTTGAGTGTCTCTGAAGCCTGTAATTAAACAGAATGAAAAATAGGCTTTTCACTGGTGAACTTATTTATTAGGCGGTCAGAAGCCTGACTTCCGTCAGTGGAGTCAATGATGTTAAGAATTCCTAGAAAGGGAAAGGAAGGTTGGATGACTAGAAAAGAGATGGAATGGAAACAAGGGCAGCATGTTTGGTTTAAAAGCTGGAACTATGGCCAAGCAGATACATATATTAAATATTCTTGTGAAAAAAATAATCCTATAGCACATGGCTGACTGGGAGTATGGCAGCTGATTGAAAGTGGAGTTTATAGTCACAATAATACTTCAAGCACCACTACTATATTTGGTGCTAAAATAAAAATTTATATTCATCACCACACTTCTCTTTCCAGATTGCTTTTTGTTTATTTACTTCCATGATTTTCTCGTTCCAGTCCCAAAGGCTAGCGTGGTTGACTCTGCCTAAGACAGTAGTTTCCCTGGTGTATTCCTTTCTCAGTATCATGACAGTTTGATGATCTTGGTAAAAGGAGTCTATAAATGTCCTTTTATCTGCATATTTTTAAAGCCTTTCTTTTGACATAATTTTAGATCTACATGCAGTTTTGAGAAATAATACAGAGGTCTCTAATAGTCTTCACTGTTTTCTCCAATGGTAACATCCTGCCTCACTAATGTACAATATTAAACTAAGAATTCAACAGTGATACAATTCACCGTGAATGTGATTTTTGCAATTTATGTTTTATTGTTTAAAATTTGTGATTAATCCAATAATTTTATCCAATGAATGCTTATGTGTGTGACCTAAGGTAGTAAATTACTATTACTGGAACGTCAACCTGAAGATGGAAGATGGTTATTCGTAACAATATGCTCTCTTATGTCACTAAGAATCTGGAGACTTTTGATGTTTGAATATAAGGGTGGAAGGAAGGAAAACTCTTGGAAAGAGTCAAGAAGAAGACATATGTTGTGATGATATATGAGATTACGCTTGCAAGATTTACTGAGTACTTGGATGTTGGACCCTATAATCCTCATCTTCGTAACAAGAGAATGGTAGATACATGTTTAATGGTACAGTGTTGTTAATTTACCCAGCTTTTCTCCTATGCTAGGAGGAAATAAATCCTGTAGAAAAGGATGGAGATGAGGGGATATGAAAACTATCCTCTGGATTTAGAGTCTGGCAGAAGTCCAAATTCCCTGAAGCCCTAAAGTCATATTGATATTTGTCCTTAAAGGTCATGGCATACTGCTGTTCAAAAAAACCTAAGGACTAAAATTTAAGGGATTAAGTAAGAATAAATAGAAAGTATGAATAAAGTGGGCAATGCATCAAGAAAAGTCTAAAGAACAAGAAAGGAGACATAAGCCACTCTTTTTTATGGAAATTAAAGTAACAGAGTTAGGCTCTAGAATCAGAAGGCCTGGGCTGAAGTCATCACTTTGTTACTAACTGAAAATATGGCAGTGAAATATTAATCTCTAAAAACTGTATTTTTGTCAAAACAATGACAATAACACTGATTTATCTCCCTCACATAACTTTTTTTTAAAAAAAGATCAACTTGAAAACACCAACATAAAACCAGACAAGCCACAGACATAAGGAATTAATTAGTAAAACATAATAAAACAAAATAAAGAATTCTAGAATCAGTGTAGGATTATGTAATGGAGACTTTAAATAAGCAGCATGTCTGGTTGTCTGGTTTCATCATTTGCTTCATCTTCCCAGTGAGGAGAAATATTAATTACCTTGCTAAACCAATGGTCAATTTTCAGTCTTTATTCTTATTTGACCTAATTGGAAGCATTTGACATGGGTACTCATGTCTTCCTCCTTTAAACACTTTCTTCACCTGGCTTCCAGAACAATATATTTCCTGATTTCCTTTTCACTTGATTGACTGGTTCTCTCCCACTTTTCTTTATCTTCTGAGACTTGACATGTTAGGGGCGCCCTAAGGCTGAGCCTCAGACCTCTTTCTTTTTCTACATACATTTACACTTTAGAAAATCTCACTCAGTCTTATAGATTATCATCCATAAATTGACACCACCTAAATGCATATCTCCAGTTGATCTCTTTCTCGAACTTGTGTAATCAACTGCCAACTCCATATCAGCATGCTATGTCTACTAGACTTTTGCAAATAAACTTGCCCCAAACCTAGCTTCTGAATTTCCCATCTCCCTACTACCCATTTATTCCCACAGATTGTAATATAGCAGTAAATTACTAGTCTTTTTTGTTGTTGTTTTCTCAGTCCAAAAAGACTTGTAAACATTTTTGAGTGCTCTTTATACACCATCTGCAATAAATTAGTAAATCTTGTAGTCTCTACTTTTAAGATATATACAACCCTCACCACTTTTTATTATCCGCACCATTGTCAGGGAGGAACAAACTTTTCTCTATCCTAAAGGTTCTTCTGGCTGGTCTAATCAAATAGACATGAGATTAGCAAAAAAAAAAAAAAAAAAAAAAAAAAACAAATTTAACACATGTATATGTATATGTGTATATGTATGTGTATGTGTATGTGTATGTATATGTATATGTATGTATGGGAATCCCACATATGTGAGAGTCAGAGACCCCACATACAAGAGAGATTCAGAGATAGAAAGGGGGATTGAGGTCCATAAGACAGCCTGAGCTAGAGATGAGCTAATGCACCCTGGGGGCTTCAAAAAGTCATTGCAGGATAGTTAAGAACAGACGTTTAGCAAACAGAAGTTTTCCCTGCCCAGTAGATGGGTCAAAAGAAGTTGTCTCTAATAATAGTTTATTATGGGCAAGTTCTCTAATTTAAGGTCTTCTAGGTAGTTCAGGGAGGGGCAGAAGTTTCTCTTGAGCCTGCAGATAAAGTTGCCTTTAGCTCAAAGGAAATCTGCATACCACTGAGGCACCTGTGGGGTAGTTTGTTCTGAACTCCACACTAGCAACTTCTCACCTGAATTACTCACCAGTCTCCATCATCTGTCACCTGAATTATTTCAATAGCTTCCCAGCAGGACCTTCTGTTATTACACTTGTCTGCCCACAATCCATCCTTAACATAGTAACTACAGCAATACTCTCCTCTATAAGTTAGACCCTGTTACTCCTTTGCACAAAACTTATTTCCCTCAAAGTGAGAAAAGTAAGTCCTTGCAAAGGATTATAAAACCTCACAAAGCCTCACAAGGTCTGTTCTCTCTTTCTTTTCTAGTCTCATATTCTACTGGTATCCTCTTGACTCACTTTGTTCCAGGAACACTGGCCTCCTTGCTGTTCCTAGAATTCTCAAGCATTCTCCTACCTCAGGGCCTTTGCGTTTGCTCTTCCCTCTGTCTGAAAGGCACCTCTCTCCTTTACCCACATGGCTTACTCCCTTACCTTGAAAGTTCTTGGCTCAAATGCCACATTCTCAGTGAGACTTCCTCTGACCACCATGTTGGATGTTACAACAACCTCCTCTCCAGGCAACATTCTCTATCCTCTTTCTGTAATTTATGTTTTCCCAAGAATTTTGGAAAATACTTTTTGGCCACGTTATATTTATGACCTTGATTTATTGTTTTTCTCTCTCCTCTGGAATGAAAGCTTATCAAGGAAAGGAAATTTTACCTATTTTGTTCACTGTGTAACTCCAATATCTAAAACAGTGCCTTTCACATCCTAAGCACTCAATAAATATTGTTGAACAGATAAACTGACTGATTGATTAAATAATGAGTGAATAAGCTGACTGGGAGACTGGCTAAAGAGCATCACAAATAGCTGGCTGGCTAGCGAGCAAGCTGCTTGCAGGAACTCAGGACCATTCTTCTATAGTGAAGGCAACTTCCAGATAGTGTGAAAGGGGAAAAGAATAAGCACACATTTTAGGTAATTTTTGCTGGAATTTTGCTGACTAGGCTATTGTTACATGAATATAAGAAGGTGTCAATTAAAAAAATGTAGAGGAGAAAAGGGATCGGGATTGCTGCAAAGGCACAGTAGTTAGTTGAACCTAAGATCAGCTTGGGGAGATAGTGTTTCTACAGCTTTTGAATGGAAAAACTTGACATTGGTTTGTTCTACAATCATTACTAGATTGTACCAGCAACTAAGAGGCCATGTCTTAAATGGACCATTAAATGTAGTCCTTTGCAGATTTAACACAAATTATATCACTCTGAAGAGTGCTTTGACATAACTTGGAGTTAAACATTTGCTATAAGTGCTACTGCTTATGGTAATAATTGACAAGCCATGCTTAGGTTAGATGCGAGTAAGAGTAGGAGTTGTTTTATTAACTGGTAACATTATTGAATTCCTGAAAACTGCAAATTCTGTTTGTGTTTTAAAAGCCACTGGATAGACATTGCAGTTGTTAAACAGCTGAGTTTATTCCTCTGTTAAATATAATGTGACAGATATTAAAATCTACTTCTTAATTCCTTTCACAAATTTTAGCAGAATATTTTTCTTGTCAAATATTAAAAGTTTAGAGTTCTAACTTCCAAATCTGGTTTTATAAAACATTACTCAAACCTTTGTGAATGCATGAGGGGTATTCTTAGTTTTCCTTTCATACCTCACATTACTTCCTGCCCTACTTTCATTTTGGGGTGCCTGGTTTTCTCCCTTTTCACATAAAAATTAGATTTATTTTTTTTAAATAAATAGTCAAAAATTCTTTTTAACTGTTTTTTTTTTGTTTTGTTTTGTTTTAAATCTAAGAGAGGTAATGGGAGAATTCAGAGTTTATCAGTTTTCCTAATTTTGTTGCCATGACGGTTAGTTAAAGGCAAAAGTGTCATGTTAGACCCATCTATCAATTTGGAAACTGGCTCTATTTAGTTTGTGGAAACGATACATGCTCCAGAAAGCTTATTTTATTTTCATGCTCTGCACTGGCCAAAATAGCCTCAACTTTCTGACTCAAGGAGATTGTATTAACTGTTACAACTAATTACTAAGTCTGTCACTGGACTAAGCAATTTATAAACATTGATTCACTTAAGCCTTATTGTGTTTTAGTTTCATATAAAGTCATTCCATTTTATAGATGGAAAAAGTAATGCTATAGAATTTATGTAATTTGGCCAAGTTCACATAGCTATGAAGAAACAGAGTTGGAATTAGAAATAGATAACAGTGATAGCCAGCAGCATGCATACACAAATGCTCTTTTCCCTTTAACTTCCACATACTGCCTTCCAAACATGGGCTAGTCATCATTCTGTTATTGAAGTACACCAGTGATGGTGACTCAAATGAGATTTGCTTACACAGACGTTTGTTGGTATCCCATGTGTGCCAGATGTTGGGGATGCTGAAATGAAATCTCAAGTCTGTTCCTCATTGCTAATACAGGCTGACTAGAAAAGTTTTCTTTGGTAACAATGAAAAGAAAGTATAATTGGAATTTAAATAGATAGTAAATAATTTTGGATTGGAAAAAGCTGAAAACAATGATGATTGTTTACTTCAAATTTATTCCTCTCTTCTTTCAACATTGATTTTATTGAACAACTTATTCTTCTTCCATCTCTGTGGGTGGCTCAATCTTTTATGGTGTCCATTTATTCATCTTGTTAATAATTAGTTCAGGCATGGTAAGTGACCCATAATATGATATTTTTACTCTTAACCTGTTCAGGCATCTCCTTTCCATATGGACCAGTGACCCAGTTATAGACAACGAGACATGAGAAAAAATATGCTGTGGGAGACATAGATTGTATAAAACATTTTCTCCACACTTAAGAAATATTAACCAGAGAATGATAAAAACTTTCTGACTTTGGATGTTTTATGTTTAAAATGTTATGTTTATTTCATAGCAGGTTTCATGGAGAAGATGATATTGGTGATTGACCATGAAGGATGCAGAGAGGTTAACTGAAGTGCAAGGGCATCTCAGGTAGAAATAACAGTGCGAACAAAGGTACAGAGTCAATGTTATG
>NW_011888795.1:4548230-4571339 GCF_000151845.1 Pteropus vampyrus | reverse complement strand
TATTCTTAGTTTTCCTTTCATACCTCACATTACTTCCTGCCCTACTTTCATTTTGGGGTGCCTGGTTTTCTCCCTTTTCACATAAAAATTAGATTTATTTTTTTTTAAATAAATAGTCAAAAATTCTTTTTAACTGTTTTTTTTTTGTTTTGTTTTGTTTTAAATCTAAGAGAGGTAATGGGAGAATTCAGAGTTTATCAGTTTTCCTAATTTTGTTGCCATGACGGTTAGTTAAAGGCAAAAGTGTCATGTTAGACCCATCTATCAATTTGGAAACTGGCTCTATTTAGTTTGTGGAAACGATACATGCTCCAGAAAGCTTATTTTATTTTCATGCTCTGCACTGGCCAAAATAGCCTCAACTTTCTGACTCAAGGAGATTGTATTAACTGTTACAACTAATTACTAAGTCTGTCACTGGACTAAGCAATTTATAAACATTGATTCACTTAAGCCTTATTGTGTTTTAGTTTCATATAAAGTCATTCCATTTTATAGATGGAAAAAGTAATGCTATAGAATTTATGTAATTTGGCCAAGTTCACATAGCTATGAAGAAACAGAGTTGGAATTAGAAATAGATAACAGTGATAGCCAGCAGCATGCATACACAAATGCTCTTTTCCCTTTAACTTCCACATACTGCCTTCCAAACATGGGCTAGTCATCATTCTGTTATTGAAGTACACCAGTGATGGTGACTCAAATGAGATTTGCTTACACAGACGTTTGTTGGTATCCCATGTGTGCCAGATGTTGGGGATGCTGAAATGAAATCTCAAGTCTGTTCCTCATTGCTAATACAGGCTGACTAGAAAAGTTTTCTTTGGTAACAATGAAAAGAAAGTATAATTGGAATTTAAATAGATAGTAAATAATTTTGGATTGGAAAAAGCTGAAAACAATGATGATTGTTTACTTCAAATTTATTCCTCTCTTCTTTCAACATTGATTTTATTGAACAACTTATTCTTCTTCCATCTCTGTGGGTGGCTCAATCTTTTATGGTGTCCATTTATTCATCTTGTTAATAATTAGTTCAGGCATGGTAAGTGACCCATAATATGATATTTTTACTCTTAACCTGTTCAGGCATCTCCTTTCCATATGGACCAGTGACCCAGTTATAGACAACAAGACATGAGAAAAAATATGCTGTGGGAGACATAGATTGTATAAAACATTTTCTCCACACTTAAGAAATATTAACCAGAGAATGATAAAAACTTTCTGACTTTGGATGTTTTATGTTTAAAATGTTATGTTTATTTCATAGCAGGTTTCATGGAGAAGATGATATTGGTGATTGACCATGAAGGATGCAGAGAGGTTAACTGAAGTGCAAGGGCATCTCAGGTAGAAATAACAGTGCGAACAAAGGTACAGAGTCAATGTTATGTAAGATACAGTTGGAGAATGGCAACCAGAAGCTCCAATGTGTGTAGAAGCAGGGATGTAGCACCAGAACATGGAGGCCTTAAATACATATCAGAATAAAGAGACTGAAATAGTCTTTTTTTGCGGTGAGGGTGAGAGGGGAAATAAACTACTTAGAAGATTTTTTAACAAGATGACACCATGGTCGCTATCTCATCTAGAGATGACTTTGGCTGGAGAAAATGTCAAGTAAAGTGTTTGAAGTTGTTATTTATCTAGATCTGGAAAATGGCTATGTGTACTTCAGCATATTATTAATGATTAATCATGTGTTTTCTTAGTTTTTATTCAGATGTTAGACATACTAATAATTAATCAGATTCCTAACAGAATGATAAAATAATTTAGACTATACTGTACCAAAATGTCAATGAAGCAAAATATTCTTTTCCCTATTACAGTTTTGCCAGAAATTCTCTTGAAAGAGGAATGTGCAGGAAAATGAAAGACTGATGACTGAATGCCCTAAGGTACAATTTATATTCCATGGAGTCTACATTCCACTGTGGCTGAGGAAAGGAGTTCTTTGTCTTTGTAATTTAGACTATAATGTGGGTTGTAATACAGTGACACTAAGTGGCTGAAAACGGAAAGGCTTAGTCAATAGAAATCAAAATAAGAACAAAAAATTGCACTTGTGGTGACATTTATGATTCCTAGGCAACAACGTGAGGAAATTATAGTAACTCAGAATCATTTTTAAAAAATCAATAAATAGCAATTTCCTTCTGAGTAGTTTCAGATTCTTATAAATGAATGATAAAAGCCAATGGAAATTAAATCATAATAAGCCAAATTGGTAAATAAGATCTTTTTTTTAGGTAAAAACTTTTGTATTCTGTTATTGTATTTTCTGACTCAGAGGTATATTTATGAGGTAACATTTTTTTCTTTTTTTTTTTTGGTGTTATAAATAATAATAATAAAATAATAATTTTGCTTTTTAGTTTATAAAAATTACTGTGGATTTTCAATGCAATATCTCTGAATAAATTTACTCAAGTAAATAAAAATATACATAATACTTAACTAAGATATTGCTTTTGGACCCCTTGGAAAATTTCTACTTGAAGGCAGAGGGAAACATTTTCCTTTCTAGTAAACTCTGTAGCCAATTTGTGTTGTTATTTCCCTTAGTGCTTTTAGAATTGATTTTTAAAAAGTAATATATTTTTATTCACTGAAAATTAAGAGGACTTCCTAGTCCAATATTCATTTGTTCATTATTGATTCATTCATTAGTTTTTTTCTTATTCAGTAGATATTAGGTTGAACCATATAAAATTGTAATTTTTATTAGTTAAAATGGCTAAATGTTGGCAATTACATATTATTCAACCCACTATTTATTAAGTACTTCTAGATGATGGTAATAGTTATATGGTATTTCTGTACATGGATCCCTGATCCTCTGATACGTGTGACCCATCAGTCTAGTACTAACAATTTCCATTGGGGCAGCCCATTTAATCTGTGGAGAATTGTGACAAAATGCAGAACTTTTCTTCCTTAAGTTGAGCTGAACTCTTTCTTTTTGGATAGTCTTCATGCTGGTTCTAGTTCTGGCTTTTAAATCTACCAAAAAAAAAAAAAATCTACTCCATTGTACATAGTCTTCAGATATTAGAAAACCAACTCTGAACTTATTTCTGCTCCTATCTTGTGGTTTTACCTTCTCTGCGTTAAATAATTTAGTTGCCTCACCAGAAATGTAGTAATTCTAAATTGGAATTTGAAAATGTTGAACACTGCATCTTCCTCATATTTTTCCTCTATGAGTTTCTGTAATATGCTTCTCTTCTAGCTTTCTTCCTACCTTTCAGGTTCTCCTTCATTTTCTCTGAATTGTTTTTCTTATACCAACCCCTTCAAAATCAGTGTTCCCAATAGTCTATCCTTAGCTCTTTGCTTTGTTCTCTAAAGGAATCCTAGATGACATCATCCTGTCCATTGGCTTCAACTATCATCCACTTGCTAAACAGTTCTAGATAGAAACTCTCTGAACTGCAGACCTATATGCTCCATAGGAATCCAAGATGACATCATTCTGTCCATTGGCTTCAACTATCATCCACTTGCTAAACAGTTCTAGTTAGAAACTCTCTGAACTGCAGACCTATATGCTCCATAGATAGCTCCACTTAGCAGTTCTATCTGCATCTCCAGCTAAACATATCCATAGCTCATGTATCCACAATATATCATCTTATGTCTTGCCATCATTTGTTCTGTATTCTTTCTGTGTTGTTACCCCATTACTCAAAGAAGAAACACAGATGTCCTCTGATACCATTATTCTCATTCTCTGCTTGCCCCTGCCCCGCCATCACAGACACACACAAGTAATTAATCACTAACAATTGAAAAGTTTATCTCCTTAATGATTCACAAAACCATTCCTTCCTATTTGCACTGGCTCAAGACTTAACAATCGTCTCCATAGTATGTCTTTTTTCAGTATTTGTTTTGTTTTTACAATTCTTACCTCTTTCTTACCTCTCATGTCCTTTCCCAATATAACCTCTTAAGTAGGCTGATATTTCAAAGCTATAAAATTGATCAAGTAATTCTGTTTCTTTAGTATATACTGACTTCTAACATATTTCAGGAAAATATTAAAGTTCCCATATTTAGTGCAAAAAAAAAAAAAAAGGAGAGAGAGAGAGAGAGAGAAGTTGGAGGAGAGAGATCAAGTAGTTCAATGTCCTAATGTACCAATTTATCTTCTTTAATATGGATGAGGAGAGAGTATTTTAGAAAAAATAAAGAAGAAGACAGGGAGAGAAGGGGAAAAGGGTGGGGGAGAGGAAGAGAGAGAGAGAGAGAGAGAGAGAGAGAGAGAGAGAGAGAGAGAGAGAGAGAGAGAGGGAGAGGAAGGAAGGAAGGGGCCAAAGTTGGAAAGAAAACCATGGGAATTTACTCCCTCAGCTACTTAAGAGTAGGAATTTGAGAATTCAACAAAACTGGGGCTATATGGAAGCGGCAGCCTGTGTCAACTCACTTTTCTGAATACTTAGATGAAATTCTAGAGACAGAGGTAAATCGCTGTTTTTACTCTTAACATATCCAGTAATCTCCTTCCCATATGGACTGTTAGTGCCTTTTAATCTGACCAATCTAAATAGATTTTTATTTTGCCTGGTGTAGGAGTAAGGAAAGGAGAAAATATTTACTAGATGAGGGAATAAGCAAAGAAATAATTTTTTTTCTATTCTTCAGATTGGTAATTTCTATTGATCTATATTCAAGTTCACTGATATTTCCCCCTATCATCTCTATTCTGCTGAGTCAATAGGTGCATTTTCAAATTTCAGGTATTGTATTTTTCAGTCTAAAATTTATTTGTTGTTTTCTATTTCTTTGATGAGATTTTCTATCTTTTTCTAATATATTTTCTTTTACCCCAAGGAACATACTATAATAACTGCTTTAAAGTCCCATCTGATCATTTCAACATTCTCATCTTGGATTGATTATTTTTTATTCTTAAAAGGGTTCACCTTTTTTAATTGTCTGTATGCCAGTTAATTTTGGATCATTCCACAGCATTGTGAATGCTTTATTATTTAACTGTAGATTCTGCTATAATTACATGAAAAACATTTTTATTTTTCTTTTAGCAGTCAATCAATCCAGTTACATTTATAAGTTCCATCTCACCTTCTGAGAATGGTTCCTTAAGTCTCAGTTCAGTTTCTTAAAACATTACTTCATCGTTTGAGTCAGTCCTGTACGTGCATTTATGCTGAGACTTGTATTAGTTAATTCCCGAAAGTAAAGGTTCTGTCTCCAGCTCTCTGTCATCTGCCCTCACCTCCAGCCCACTCATGTTCCTTCCCTTGTTCCCTGTAGCCAGAAAAAAAAAGGTTGAGTTGTTGGAAATTTAGCTGTTCACAGTGTCCCTCTTGCAGCTGTAGTTCATATTCAAATGCTGTCAAAGGAAGAAAAAATAAAACCTGAAAACTCCCTCCATATTGTTACTTCCCCATACTTTGACTCTTTTCGTAGTCTATTTACATTTGTTTACTCTCCCTAGTAAACAAAAGGTATCTGTCTTTTTTGTATTTTATAGAGTTTATAGTTGTATTTATGAGTTTATAGTTGTTATCAGCAGAAGTGTTGGGTTATTGGGGGCTCATATAACCACACCAGAACCGGAACTCACACCGCTTTCTTTGTAAAGTATTCTATTCCATGTGTTGTTATATGTTCCAGAGGGAATTATACTTTAGATCATAGGAAAGGAGAAAGTGTTGTGACAAAAGGGGTTATTCAATCATTTATTTTACATATCCAGGGTATGATGAGGTTTATGCTATAGAGGAAAGAAAGTCTGAGTTTTATTTCTATTTGAAAGGAGTTAGTTTTTTGTGCTTGAGAAAGTCACTTTGCTTCTCAGAACATCAATTTACTTAGGAATATATTACCAGACCTTGTTGTAGAATTTTTTTACGAACTCTATATTTCTACAGAAAATAAGGGGTGTTGTACTCCAAATCTTGACACAGCTATCTTAATAGATAATTTTGTTTAGAATGTTTGGTTATTAAGAAGCATTTTAACATTACTGCACCTATTTTGCCAAAGTAAAAGAGAAACTTAAGAAGCATACAGAGATTGGGTTTCCATCTGCGACTTATCTACATTGTTGCCATCCTCTTATTGAGACCAAAACAATCATTGTCTGCTTATCTAACATATCCTCTAAACACATTTTTCTTTGCCTAGACTTAGGGATCTAAATTAGAAGTTATTCAATCTGCTTATTAATTTATAGATGGATTTCATTTTTTAAAAAAAGCAATTAAGAATATGATGAGCCTACAGTGAGAGAGATTGTCTGAAAACTCTTTATGGTTATCACTTAGAAAAATACCATGCAATAAAATATATCTAAAATTAATGAATTTAAGAGTTAAAATACTGTGACTATAATTTTTTATTTCAATAAACTTTTTTACTCCAGTAAATGAATGAGTAGTAATTTTTAAATTACATTTGCTCCTTCATACAGTTACTTTTATTTCTGTCTCCTCACAACATACCCATTTGTTCATAAGAATTTATATCCAGATATTATTTATAATTGATATATAGGTAAAAATCTATGATAAAAATAATTTATTTGAGATTTCAAGCCCTTAAATTTTACTTATTCCTGGGAAGGAAAGAACAGAAAGGAAGGAGATGACTTTAAAATTTTAAAAGCAGTATTTTTTTATTCCATTTTTGAAATACTGATAAAATTTTTTGACTGGACTTTGAAATTACATGATAGTAGCTGGCACTTTTCATGAAGTATTATCAAGTCAATTTCCTTGATAATGCTTCATTCCTTTAGCAATGACTAGTGAAATATATTTTGTATTAAGGTATTTTCTCACCTAATTCATGCACACTACATTTGAAACTTCACACTTGGGTGTTATATATGAATGCAGCATGATAAATACCAAAAATGACTATTGAGAATCTTTGAAGTTTAATGGCTGTGAATAATTTATTTTCTTTTTTCTTTTTTGATTTTCAAAAATCTCATCCATAATTCTCACTTTAATGTAATTCTATCATTTTTAGCTTTTACTCATAATTCTTTTATTAGTAACATCTCTGGAACCACAATACATGATATACTGTATTACTGTGATCTGGATATTAACTTCTGCTCTTTGAAATTGTATAATATATGGGAAGATCTTAGCAATGAAGCCAGAAGAATTTTCTGGGTATTTGATTTAAGTTTCGATAAATGTTTTTTGACAAACCAAGTAATCCTCTGATTTCCTACTACTTGTAAATGGAGAAATTCTGTTGTCATTACCATAACAAGAGTTTGAATTAAAACCTCTTTGAAAAGTGTTGTCTTATTCTTCTATGATATCTTATGAACATTGAGCTTTCAATATATAAGGTATTGATACTGATACACAGTGTTAGCTCATCTGACTCTAATAAAATGGTAGTCTAAAATAGTATAATATTCCTCCCACTATAAACAACTAGAGAAGTTAAATGTAGTACAACAATATATAAAATGTGTGGCTGAACTAACAAAATGGAATGAGAATCCTCAGGTGATAGAAATGGAAAGTAATAAATTCATGGCTTGAATCTCTGGAAACCATAAGGCATAGTAGATAGTAGTATTGAGTATCAGATGCAGTATGTTCAACACTTGAATTTGAATAACCTCATTCTAGTAAGAAGTTGGAAAAGAGATTAATGCATATAACTACGGCCCTAAGAGAACTGAAACCTCTTTAAAAAGATAAATTGGAAAAAAACCTATATACTGACTTAGGAAGCACATTGATAACAGTGAAGCTTCTCTCTGCTTAGACTCTGGATGAATGGGAAAAAAAATAAAATAAAATAACTTGTAAACCTGGACCCTAAGTCTTTGAATATTTGTCTAAATTGCCAAAGAATTTAGCAATACTTAAGGTAAATATAGGTTCAAAGCAATATGTGCCTAACAAAGACAATTATAAAACCACTCTAAAGAGGTATTCTACACTTCAGGATCACAAAAATTGATATCACAATAAAAATAGTTTACAGGTAGTTAGTTAGAAGTAAAGAAAGATTCACAGCATTGGAAGATAATTTGAAGACAATCATCTGTAACACAGTCCAGAGAAAGTGAGATAGAAACATGGAAAACAGATTTGGAGACAGGAAGAATGATTAAGAATGCCCAGCATATGTTTGATAGGCAGTCCAGAAGAAAATATAGAAAATAGGGGCATCTGTATTTGAAGACAACATGATTAAGAATTTTCAGAATTAAAATTCTTAATCTTCAAGAAGCATAAATTCTATAAAGAATAAATAATTGCACATTTAGAAATATTTTAGTGAAAGTTCAGAATATCAAATCAAAGCAAATAGAAAAAATACAACTAAATAGAAAATATATATTACATACAAAAGAACTGTAATTAGACTGACTACAGATAGCACAACAAAAACAATAGAGATCAAGATTATGGAATAATATCTTCAGTTTAGAAAGAAAATAACTGTTAACCTATAATTGTCTGGCAAGCTAATCTATCAAGAATGAGGGTCATGTGAAGAAGGTTTCAGATAAACAAAGGCTAAGAGAGTTTTCCCCTCATAGGCTCCTCCTTCAGGAAGAAGGATTTCAAATCCCAGAGAAATTGGGATACGAGAAGCAATGGTGAGTGAAGTATTGAGAAATATGTGAGTAAATAGAAAGTGTTCTTATAATTTTTGTGTAAAGGAAAACTATTAATTAAGCTTTAAGTTGAATCTAGAAGATAAAAGTAGCCACAAAAAAGATATAAATGAAAATGTAAAACTTTGAAATTAGTAGTGACAAAAAAGAAAATTAATCCAATGAAAGAATAGAAAAGAGAAAAGGAGTAAAGAAAGCATGATACAGAAAACAGAAAATTGTATATACAAATAAAGTTATTGAGTACATATAGTAAAATTAGGCAGCATTACATGTGTATTAAATGTGTTTTTCTCGTTTAATCTTTATAATGATGTCTGGCAATCAGTATCATAAGCATGACATTTTAAAGATTATGAAATTGGTATGCAAATCATGTAAATAGTTTGCTCAAACTCACACAGCTAATAAGTAGTAGAATTCAGAGACTCTGGCTGAATTAAGTCCATTCTCTTAATTTTTCTATATACAATATTAAGATGGTGAAATAAATCTAAATGTACTGGTAAACGTAAAGGATGTAAAATACAAATGGTATAATATTGCCTATTAAAATACTCTCAGAATGAATTAAAAGAACAGCAACAACACATTGTGCTATTTATAAGAAAAAGCCTGACATAGCAAATAATAAACTATTAATGAAAGTATAAAGGTGAAAAAAGATATCAAATAATGTTTCATCAAAGGAATACTTAGTTTATCCATATTAATAACAAGCAAAATAGACATTAAGGCAAAAAAATCTTATTAGTAATTAAAAGGGTTGTTATATGATGACACAGTAATAATTCATAAAGAAAATAGACAATGCTGTCAAATTGCATTTTCAAGATGAAATTTTGCAAATCTGAAGAATTATTTGGAAACATACAAAGAAATAGCTTAGAATAATATTTTCTCCTTAATATTTATATATCAGAAAATATCCACAGCATAATTTTCCTCTGGGTTTATAAATGCACTTTGCTAACACTCATATTCAAAACTTGTTCAGAGCTTAAGGAATGAACATTTTAGCCAAAATTTTAAACATGTCTTGAATATTGTGTTAATAATGGCTTATCTTAAACAAATTTTTCATGAAAACATTTCTAATTTTCCCAGCTAGATTTATCTCTTCCTATTTTGAATCTCCAAAGTGTTTTGTTAACATTACTTTATTGCAGCCGTCATCCTTTGAAACAGTGTTTCTCAACCAGGGGTGATTTTACCCACCCATGAACATTTGTCAATAACTGGAGACATTTTTGGTTGTCATAACTGTGGAGGGAGTTGTGATGGGTAGAGGTTAGGGATGATGCTAAACATTCTGCAATGCACAGAACAGTCCCCATACCAAGGAATTATTTAGAATGTCAACAGTGCTGAGATTGAGAATGAGACACCCGATTTTAGTTTTTAGTCTATTAATTTGATTTTTTCATCTTTTCTACTTCAGTTACATTATAAATATCATGGACTGGAGTTTACTCACCTTGGAGTCCATGTGATGTATAACATTGTGTCTGCTACATGGTAAGTCAAGTTTGTTCAAGTGAATTTTCATTCAGCATCGATTCTGAGTGTCCATTATGTCTCTTCAGAATTTGTGTGAAAAATTCTAAGTAGGTAGTCTGGATCGTCTAGGAATTCAGCTTAATAGTGAAAGAGATATTTAATAGATCATTTATAGTACAATACATTATATACTTAAACAAAAATATGAGAAACAATTATGCAATAGAAAGACAAAATCAGCTGAGCTTTATTCTACTTAGAGGAGAAGCTTTAGTTAAGAAAAGGCAGTGAGTTGGAATTTGAAGAGGGAAAAGAATTTCAAAAGGTAAAAAACAGTGAAATAGATAAGAACTGTGATAGATAAATGAATAAACCATTTTATTCTAGCACTTTGACAACAAATCTAAAAAAAATAGATAAAGTAATTGTTTAAAAAAATCATAGACTCGCAAAGCAGGAAATGGTCTTAGAGTTCATCCACTCAAATCTCACATTTTATAGATGTTGGAAACTGAGTTTTAAATAGGTGAAGAGATTGAAAGTGCCTCAGAGACATCCTGGCAGAGACTGACCTAAGACTCAGGTCTCCTTATTTCTGTCTATTCATTTTTTCTATTATAACCTATTGCTCTACTTCACCTAATGTTCAAGGAGCAGCATATTTTCACCAAATTTTGGTGACATGGGATGTCAATTTTGCACGATTTGTCATTTAGTCAATGTATTAGTCAGGGTTCTACAGAGAAACAGAAACAATAAGGTCCCGTTTTACACACAGAAGACACACACACAGACAATAAGGAATTCACTCACGCAATTATGGAGGCCGACAGAGTCCAAGGTCTGCAGTTGGCAAGCAGAGACCTAGGAGAGCTGATGGTGTATTTTCAGTCCTAAAACTGGCAGCCTCATTATCTAGAAAGAGCAGATGTATCATTTTTGGACAGAAGACAGGAAAAGAAGCAAAGAGTCAATGTCCCAGCTCAAGTTGTCAGGTAGAGGAACTCTCTCTTACTCAGCCTTTTTGTTCTAGTCAGGTCTTCAATTGATTGATGAGGCCCACTTTCATTAAGGTGGGCAATCTGCTTTACTTAGTCTATGGATTCAAATGTTAATTTCATCCAGAACTGCCCTTACAGACACACTCAGAATGTTTGACCAAATGTCTGGATACCCTGTGGCCCAGTCAGGTTGACAAATAAAATTAATCATCACACTGAGTAACAAACAACTAATGTCTTTTTTCTGCGAAAAGCGCTTCGGAGGGCTAAGTTTTATTTGGTTTGGAAGAACTAAGGAGATTTCATATAGTAAATCAAAACAAACCAGAACTTATTTTGTCTACAATAATACTGGAAAGTTGCTTTGATTATTTTGGCTAGGTAAATTAGAATTAAAAAACAAAAGGCAAGATATAGAGAAATGACACTAACAAAATTATTTCCTTTCAAAATAGAGAATTTTATTCGGTTTGCATAAAAGTGGGTGATATCCTTGAACTCATCTTTCAACAGTTCTCTTGAATTGTTTACCTGAGCAATTATTTTAAATTCTAAGAACTCTTCCTTGTACTCATTTGTACCTTTTCCATTGCATTCTGTTTTGTTTTATTTATAAAATATTTTCTCTAATCTCTCTGAGGCCTCTGAGTGTTGATTTTATATAAAGTTGTTTTTACTTTTTAAAAATTATCTGTGTTAGTTCTGTAATATATTTTCTCTGCTATTTATTTTGTTCTATTTTTTCATTTTGAAAGATTTACTTTATGTTTGATCATTGCGTATTCATATTTAAGACAGCAACATTAGAATTCAGTAAGATTCTTATATATATAATTACTATATAAAAATAAATGTTCCTCATATTCAAACAAGATCTATGTAAATAAAAGTTTAAAACTATTAAGCAACTCAAATAAGACTAGAAAGAATAAAAAAGAATGTCAGTTTCTCCAAAGGAACTATTATAACAATTTAAATCTATACAAATTAAAATAATGTAGAAATTAATTAACAATATAAATGGAATTTATTTTTATATTTGTATTAGCTGTTTCTAATATTCATATGAAAATCTAGACAAGCAAAATATTCAGGACATTTCTGAAAGTAGAGAAATGAGAAGTGACCAACACTATCATATATGAAGTATATTATAGCAATAGAATAATCTAAAATGTATAATAAAAAATGAAAATAAAAGTGATTACCTACTTCTCTTTCTACATTAAAATTAATGACAAGAAATTCACAGATAGAAAAGTGAAAATTAAGCCATAAAAGAACAAAGAAGAAATTTTGAGGGTTATACACACACATGCACAAATACACACACACATACACACACACAATGAAGTAAGACTGTCCTTTCTGAGTATGAAAGAAAATTCAAAAGCCATGAAAGAAAAGGTTATTGAACTTAATTACATAGACATGTTTTTTTAAAAATCTGCAGAATAATATAAACAAAATGAGAAAAAGAGGTATTTGTAACATAAATGACAGATAATTGATCTGATTTCCTTAATACAGTGCTCCCACAAATCAGCAAGCAAAAGATGGACAATATAACTTTAAAAGTGCAACAATTATATGCAAAAATAGAAGTATATGTGCATTAGTCAGAGTTCCAACGAAGAACCAACAAGTCTGATATAGATGAGGAGATTTATTGTTGGAAATTGGCCCACACAGTTATGGAGGCCAAAGAGTTTCATGGTTTGCTGTCTGCAAGCTGGAGAACCAGGAAATCTTGTGGTGTAATTTAGTCAGAGTCTGCAGCTTTGAGAATTGGTGGGCAAATGGTGCTAAGTCCTGGTCTGAGTTCAAAAGCCTGAGAACCAGGAGCGTTCTGAGGGCAGAAGATAAATGTTTCAGCTCAGGCAGAGAGTGAATTCACTTTTCCTCAACTTCTCATCTTATTTAGGTCCTCTGGATAGGACGGTGCCCACCAGCAATGGTGAGAGCAAGCCACTTTACTCAGTCTATTGACTCAAATGCTAATCACTTCCAGAGATACTCTAACAGATACACCCAGTAATAATGTTTTATCAGCTATCTGGGCATCCCTTAGTCCAATCAAGTTGACACATAAAATTTACCATCACAACGTATAGCTCATAAACACATGAAAATATTCTCAACTACCAACCATCAGAATACGAGTGATGCAAATACACTGAAATACTATTTTTCACCTATCCAAATGGCAATTATTTTTTGTAAAGATTAATAACATATAACATTGGTGAGAATATAGGAAAATAGATAATCTTATGCATTCTTGGTTAGAGAATATTGATTCATCCTTAAGGAAAGATATTTGGCAATATCTATCAGCATAAAATTTCATGTACTCTTTTATGTGCAATTATAATTCTAGGAATTTATTCTGTAGTTATCTCCCACATATCTCCAAGAGAGATAATATAATGTGGTGGTTAAGAGCATAGATGCTGGAGCCATACTATTAGGATTTCAATCCTGGTTTTAAATTTATTAATTGTGTGACATTGGGCAAATTGTTTAACATATCTTATGTCAGAATTTTTTAATTTGTAAATTGGGAATAATAATAGCTACTACCTCATAAGGTTGCCACGATTATTAAATATGGTAATATATGTAAAATGCTTGGAACATAATAGATGTTATGTAAGTGTAGTGATCATGCATCTCAGTTTGCTTGGGATATAGCCCTGGTTTATACTTGCCTTGTCCAAGCAAACTTACTAATACCCCTGCCCTTTCAGTCTCAAGGATGTCCTTGTTGGATGATATATTGTATAGGCATCTTACAGGTAAGCATGAAATATAAGGTTATTGTGGATCTGTTCATAATAGTAAAGATTAGAAATTATGTCTATCAATTGATTACTTGA
This sequence comes from Pteropus vampyrus, assembly GCF_000151845.1. NCBI lineage: Eukaryota > Metazoa > Chordata > Mammalia > Chiroptera > Pteropodidae > Pteropus > Pteropus vampyrus. Next base: position 4,557,321 of record NW_011888795.1, on the reverse strand, counting down.
TAAGTATATATAATTATATATTAAATATATATTTCATACTATTAGAGACATATTCTGCACCTGTCAAAAAGAAAATTAACTTCAGCAATTGTTTAGAACAGTGGTTTTCAAACTTTTCAGTCTTGGGATTCCTTAAACTATTAAAAATTACTTACAATAGTAAACATTTATTTTTATTTCATGAGTTGTATCTAGTGTTATTTACCAAATTATAAATTAGAATGGAAAAATTTAAATATGTATTTGTAACTCATCTAAAAATAATAATAAATATGTTACATGTTAACATAAAATATTTTAATAAAAATTCATTAAAATTAGCATGAAAGTACATCGTTTTACATTTTGGCTAAAGTAAAATACTCCTATTTGTCTCATCATCCAGCGTGTTGTACTATCACATCATAGTTTTTGAAAACTTCACTGTATGTGTTGTACTATCACATCATAGTTTTTGAAAACTTCACTGTATACTCAAGAGAATATGAGAGAAGAAAGCAAAGAACATTTTAGTATTATAAAAAATCATTTTGACCTCACAGCCTCCAGAAAAGATTTCTAGTACCTCCCAGTAGTCTCGGGTCAAAGTAGACTTTGAGAACCATTGCTTTAGAACTTAAATCAAAAAAGAAATTTTTTCAAAGAAGAATATTTTATTACTGATATTTCTTAGAAATGCCTGACAAAGTGATAATAAAAATCAGGCTGACTTTTAGTTTTGTTATCGTTTATAAATTCTCTACCAACAATGTACCTTCTTGTTGCCTGCACCTGAGGCAGACTGCTCTCGCCACACTACCATTTGTACACCACCAAGCGGCAGAGACCAAACGAGACTCAAATCCATCTGATGCCCCAAACTTTGAGATCTTAACTGTCAGATTGTTAGAAATTTATGTTAGTGCTGAAGTCTGAAAATAAACACATTCACTCATGGTCATTTAAATTAAAAAATAAAAATAAAACCTAGTCACACAAAAGCAATTCCCAACATGGACTATGAGACCAAGCGGGGAATGAGTGCAAGGAAAAGAAAAACGAGTTTTCAATCATTCTCTGAAATCCAAACGGAAGATCCAAACATACTCGTGCTAAAACAGATAGAGTCACAGCAAAGCAAGAGGCATTTAAATCTCTGAAAACTTGAAGAAAATAGTTAATTATCATTCTGCGATAATTACTGCTGTAAAGTCAGTCATGCAACCTCTGTTTTGACAACCTCACATTTTCCACAGAGAAGAATAATTTGCTCTTCTCAAGAATTTTATTTTCCAGAATTTTTAAAGAGTTCTGCCAGCACAGCCTTAACTCACCAGCTGGGGCTTCCTGAGGAGAGGCAGGAGGGAGAGAATCTCCAGTGCTCCACAGACTTCCTGGAAGTCCCTGTGCATTTTGTCGTGACAATTAGATTGTGTACTTACTCAAAATATTCTAAACATCTTAATTAAGTTAGATTGAAGGGAATTAAACTAAAATAGATCAGAGGTTTGTAGCACTTCTTCCAATGTAGCTTGAAATGAAAGAAAACAGGGCCAGTGTGAAAGTCCTATTATAAACTCAAGAAAGATGGAGAGCAAGTAGAGTCTGACTAATACACAGAGAATGACTTGGAGGTCTAAATTATATCTTAAGAGATGAGGGAAAATAAATAGTGCAAAAAAAAAAAAAACTTTTAATGGATGGGGACATAAAAGCAGCAGAGGAATGAAAGAGAATATGAGTGATATTGGTAATGATACATGAAGTACATAAGATTATAGGATGTCAGAACTGGAAAGTATTTTAGAGACTATTAGGACCATCAAGACCAGTCCCTTTATTTTATAAATAATGAAAATATGACCCAGCATTGCTAAAGTAATAAGGCTTGCTCTTCATAATGTTGTTTATTTATCAAATAAACCGTAAGACACATAATACCTCTTGGAATGTCCATTGAAGGAACACATATATATCATAGGCATTGCTTTGTTACTCTCTTTTTTTTTTTGCGTTAAGAATATTTAAATATTTTAACATTATATAGTTGATATCCAGTGGTGAATGTAATACCATGCTAAGTCACAGTCAAAGCCCTAAATAATGATTTGAACATTGTAATTTTGGATTAGCCACATTAAAATATGAAAACACTATTTTGATGTTTAATGCTTACAGACACTATGCTTAACTCTGTAGAGGAGCCCTACATGAATTCGAATTTCCTGATCTCCAGTGGTTCAGTTATCCAAATGAGATTAATCATAGCCCCCATCCCCTAAAAAAAAAAAAAAAAAAAAAAGGCATCTTAAAGTGGCATTGAAAGAATAGGTCATAGAGAGTTTAATTCTGTTTCGGGAGTTTGGAAAACCTTTATGAAATTAAATTGAGAAAGGACCTTTAAAGAATAGTAAGACTTCAGTGGATGTAATTTGGGAAAGTAGGTCATTTCAGATTGAAAGGAATACACACACAACAGCAGAGAGGTAGGAAAGTCTAGAGTATGTTTTAGGAAAGACAACTACTGTATACTAGCTAGGGGAGAGAAGGTGCAATTGGCTTCCTGATTGTGGTGCTTACCCATACACAGCCTTTCTTTGTGGCCACCTATGTATCCAGTTACCACTCAGGACTTCCTCTTAGGTAGCGATGATTATTGCTATGTGAACTTGTCTCTAAATGCTCGTTGGATTAGAGCTCAGCTACTCCACGGGCTCATCAAAGAAACAAGCATACATTGGCTTGGCCATAAAGATAGATAAGGACAATAACACACTCCCTCTTGATTATCTGAACTTAGAAACCCAAAGTTTTGGTGGAAGATAAAACTGGAAGAGAAGGTAGAGAAAATCTGTAAGATAGAATCCAGGATATGGCAAATTGAAATCTTGAGGGGAAAGACACTCCATGTGGAGAAACAATGGGTTCTTATAAGAGTCAGAGAGTAGTTTGTCCCCAGAATTACCTCAGTCCTTGTGTCCTTCTTATAAACCATTCTGAGCAAACTGGAGATGATCTTTGGTTCTCAAATCAAAAGAATCTAGATAATCTAGAGACCAAGAAAGCTAATGAGTAAGTAGTCCACATTTTAGAGTACCTCTTGGGTTAAGCTGGGCATTTTAGACTGCATCGTATTTATTAATAGCTGATAACTGAAAAACTACCAAGAGGTTTTGTTGAAAAAAGTACAGAAGTTCTGACTCACTAGATTGGGGAGGAGACTAGAAATTTACATTTCTTGTTTCCCTAGGGATTCAGAATCAGAGTGTTTGTGGACTATACTTTGAAAATTTTTGATACAGATTTTTTTTTTAAATAAGGAATTACCATAATAATATTTTGTTTTATTTTATGGGACATATATGAAAGAGGAATGAGACCAGGAAGTAAGCTATTAGAATATTCTAGGTAAGAGATAAGTAATGGTGAAAAAAAAGTAGCTGTTTATATAATAAGTTATCTTTCATAAGTTTACCTTATTATAATTTAGAACTATATGTACCATCTAAGTTTCTCATCTGTGTTCCCTTTATCTACCTCCATCATTTTCTATTTATGTTTTACCTATTCCAGGGAAACTGAGCATAGCTCTATAGCTATATGGATATGAGGGTTAATACATCTGACCCCTGGATCCAGTGATCTAACCAAAACAAGCTCAGCAGATTGCTAAGAAAACTCCCAAAAGACAACAGGTTTAGCCAGAATGAAGTAGATCTGATATTATGAAGTACTATATCTTAATACTGAGAAACAATTTACAATTCCAAACAATTAAGTATGGAAATAAAGAAGGTTAAAATATTTTTTTAAAATAGAAAAGGTAAAAACTAGGCACATATAATTATATAATAAAACTTTACTTAGAGAGCTCTTTGGTTTTATATAGTAATAAACAAAAATGCGATATTGATGATTGATGAGTAATGAATTGGAAATGGTCATCTACATAGATTCAAGCTCAGACTCATTTCTCTTGTATTTCTATTTATTAAACAGGTTCTCAAGTTCAGTCTTTAATACAGGGAACTGATTTTACTGATTAGCCACTGGCAGAAAGTAATCTTTGAATTATCACTGTGATTTACTTTGGGGCTTTGACTTTTGAGAACCCAATTTTCCTGTGTCTCTGAATGTATCCAAAGAGAGACATCATCTATTGGATTGTAAATCAATTTTAATCCAAAAGGGAGGAAAAAGAACTAGAGAAAAAAGAAGACTTGATAAGTTTGAGAAGACTTTTAGTTCTTCGATTAGGACTTTAATGATAAAATGAAAGACACAGAGAATCCTCCAAAGCATTTTTTTGGCTTGAATTAGCACTATAATTCCCTGAGTTTCTCACTTTCCTTTCTACCAGTCTACATTATCTGTTTTGCAAATAAGAAACTGAATAACTGGGCTCAGATGTGCTTTTGAAGGTGCCATGTAATAGTCAATCTGCACAGACTTCTAATTGCCTTAACTTGCAAAGGAAGTGCACTTTAAAAAAAAAAAAAAAGGAACATAATTCCCTGCAAAGCCAAATTAATAGCACTGCAGAATAATTACAGCTTCTTCTGGTTGCTATGACACCTCTTAAACTTACGTCATCCATTATCATAAGTGTTTTTGAGTGTTAGTAAAAGAAGATAGGATGGTGACATAAGATTAAAGACATAAGAGAAAAAAGATCTACTCCCTAAAGGTGACATTAAGAAATAATTTAGTGTCAGTATTCTGGCTAATGGAAGCATAATTATCTTCATAGCAAATATTAGCACATATGTCTTATAACACAATGACTTTAAGAGCTGATACTTGGGGGACTGGTTGAGAGAGAGTCTAGTTTAAAAGCTTCTCACAAATTTAAAAAGTAAAATTAAATAATTATGCCTATGATAAAAGTGAGGAAATGTTTGAGCTTTTTATTAACTAACCCTAAGTGGCCTGGAACGACTGAATGATAACATAAAACATCCGTTTTGGCGGGGAGAAGACAGAATTGTAGAGTTGTTAGCAATGAAGATTTTATCTCCTGCCAAACCATCTGTGTATGGAAGAACACAGAGCATGGCTTCACCCATTTGGTCTGAAAAAGCTATATGGGTGGGTCTTGTGGAGGGAAGGAGAAAGGAAGGAATCAGGAAGAGGAAGGCAGCAAACTGAATAAATGATAATGAGTTCAGAGGAGAGACTTAATCATTTGCCTACCATGGGCTTCTATCTGGATAGCACTAAAAGGGCTTCATTTAATGAGAAGATTTATCTTTGGTGTCTATGAAGTGAGAGTTGGTCTGACACTGTTTAAACAGACAACATCAGAATGCAAGGTTTTAAAGCTGGCGTATTACTAAAATGCCTAAGGAATCTCATAACAAATACATTCAACATACACAATCTAAATCATTTTTAAAGGGCACCTCACATTATTCCCACAGCTGGGGTCCCTCATTTTACAGCATCATTTATCATTTAATGTAACATTAGTTTTGCTGCTAAAAGCCTTTGTGTGGAAGAAAACCTGCACAGAATGTTGAAACATTAACGACTTAAGCAAAAAGGAAACACTTGAAAGACCAGCCGGTGCTCTAGTTCTTTCCCCCTAGGTTATAATCACAGATGCAGGAAGCAATTGCTGCTATAGAAATAATACTGCAATGTGGTTAATGTTGGCAAGACCAGCCTTATTTGTGATGCTAAAGGGTAAATAACAAAAGGTTTGACAAACTGCCTCAAGGGAGAAATGTGTATTTATGTGTGTTGGTGGTGACGGTGGTGGTGGTGCGGGGTGATGAGATCAAACAGTTCTTTGCTGCTAGTGCAGAAAAAAAATTTAGGGGTGGAGATGAGATGTAGGGGGCGGAGGGTGGAAATACCAGGGCATCCTAGCAGCACAGATGGCATCAAGACTCACTGCCTCCCACTATACCTGAGGCTGTGGATTCTGCAGGACAAGGAGCATGGATGAGGATGTGGGAGAGTTGGGAAGGCATTGCCAATTCTGTTTAGGAGGAGAGAATCCCAATATCTGTGAAATCAAATTCTCCACATTGCTTCAGCAATTTTGTTTTTGCTTGCCTAAAACATATCTGACATATCTCTGACTCTCTCCCTGAGTAAGTGTGATCTTAGGAAAGACACCTTTTCTCAAATCACTTTGTTCACACTTATGAAATAGACCAGAGATGTGGACTGTGAGAATAGGGCTGTCTAGATGAACACTTTAAGTGCTTCTCACACTAATCTTTTATGGATTTCCTTTGCTATTATTAATATAGTTGATAATTTTTAAATGATATCCTTAATGCTATGATTGCATTATGTCGAAGGGCTGAATATGTGGGCATATTTTTCAGAATTTCCTAAATGTGGAACCACCTAGGAACTTCCCAGCACCATCAATGTCACACTACTAGTGACAAAGATTTTCTCTGCTGAGCCCTTTTTCCTTCCTAGGCCTTACCCTTGACCTATAAAAACTTGAACAAAACACAAAACATTGTTTCTAACAGCTTAAGGCGGCATCCCTAGGATGACCCTAGCCTTTCATAAGAACCTGCCTGAGAATCTGGAGGCTTCCAAAAGAATTTACTGTTTGTTCCAGTCAACAGCTGAAGATAGGGTGCCTGGCTCCTAGCCACTGTGGGAGACCAGGAGCATAATTTTGATAAGTGCCAGTTAACAAACGCAGATGGATTTCAATGGACCTTCCTGCTTTTTGTAATTTTTTACTTCCCTGACTCTACTGAGCCCTTGCTCACTCCCTTACTTATTCTCTCTTTCTCCCTTTGAATTCCCAGTCAACTCTGTACAAATCAAAGTTGAATTCAGTTCATGGACTCTTTTCCCTATTGAACTAGTATATTTCTGATTAAAATCTGTCCTTTAACTAATGTTCAGTTTTATCTTTGACATTAGACAACTGCCCTCCTCATTGCAAGGTGAATAGGTCCCTACCACCCTTTTGGCTCAAAAGGGTAGACTATGAACAAGTTTCTCATCCTGCATTAGCCCATGGTGGGCATTTTCCATCTGCCTCACCCCTTCTTCAGTCTTTGGGGCCCATCTGGCTTTTGTTTTAATCTCAAACATACCAGATGACATTCTCTACCAGTGAGTCCTATTTTCAGTTCTCTTGGGCTAACTACAGAAGCTGAGCCATGCTCCCAAATTTAGTGCCAGTTTTAAAAACAATCAAAATCTAGTACTTATTATTTCCTACTGACTTAGAGCATATCTAAAATGATTGACTCCAATTTTTCTGCAAGGATTTGAAAGTCTGTTTAAAAAGTATTCACATATCAAATTATTACTTCAGAATGGCCCTGAGTGGCTTATAGGTCTTGGAGGATTTCTTGCTAAATTGAGAGTCTCCTCCATCACAACTATCATCAGACAGGCCTGAGAAGGTACAACAAACTTAGCCTCGTGTTGAGCTTGCCTGCTGAGACTCTGAGCATCTCTCACTCATGCTCCATTTCCCCCTCCTGGAGTACAGAGTTTGCACTTGCAGGCTGATCACTCGCTACCCTGCTCAACATCTGTTTCATCTTGGTTAACATACCTGGTTCTAGGTCAGTCTATTCTTGTTAGCCCTGTACTGTAGAGTATAACTTTACTGTACCCATAGGGCTCAGAGCACAAAGAACAAATGAACTGCAGTGGTGACTGGGGAATATTGTAATGATCATGAACATAAAGGCACAAAACATGGGATTTAGCTTCATCTAGGAGCAAACGTAATTTTACCTATACTGGGTTGTTGTGGGATTTAAATAATAATGTGTATGAAAATGCTTGGTAAAGCCAAGCACTAGAAAACACCATTTGAGAGGTGATTATGAGACCAGATTACTTTTTACATTGCATCCCTCTTACAGATATATTTAAATAAATATCTAGTGACTATGATAATGGATGAAAACTTAAGGGACAAATGGGGAAAAAAGTCTTTCTTGTTAAATATGATTATTATTGAATATGTTATTCTTTTCATTTTTGTTTAGGTCATTTCATGTGTTTAATACATTTTTGAAACTTTTTCTCAAAAAAAGAATAAGAATGGGAAAAGAGCTTATTAGACACTTCTTAGTTTGGCATTCAAGAACTTTTATGATGTGACCACAACATACCTACTTTTCCACATCTCCTATTTTGTTCTTTCTTTCACTGCCACCTCATCCCGCCCCACATAATTCTTCCACCTATTTACTTTACCTTCCCTGAACACACTTTGACTTGTCGCCTTTCTTCCAATCTAAGATGTTTCTTTCTACTTCCATCGATGCTTGTGAAAAAGATAATTTTCGTTCATTGCCCCCCCAACTCCCATTTGTTTATTATCCTAAATCAAACATATCTGGATCTGCCTCTACCCAAGAAGATTGGCAGGACAATTTATCTGTCATTGTTTTTAGAAAGGCAAAGGGTGTCTTTGCCACCTCAGGGTTATGTAGAAATCTGAAAGGCTTATAGAATTCATAAAGCTTGAAAAATAGCTTGTGGGCTTTTGTCATTCAAGGCTGTTTCTACCAGAGCTAAAGATAGAGAAAAGGCCTTTTTTTTTTTTTAATGTAAAATTTCTTGATTTTTAAAGTTTAGTAAATAATTTTAAATATCTAAAAAACATTTATGGACCTATCAAAAGATATCTGTGGCCAAATTCGGCCCACAGGCTGCAACTCGGGTGATCTCTGTCCTAGACTTTAGAATCCATAGTCTAATCTACCTAGAATAATAACAAATTTAAATTGGCTTTTTAAAAATTTCTTACAACTCTGAGAATAAGACAAGATTTGAAGTTAAATAGATCATCCTATTCCACCACATGAAACTCTGTGAAGTCTTCCCAGCCTAGCTCAGATGACTTCTGTGACTTTCCTGGAAACAGAAAGGACTTCTTTACGTAATGGAATCAGTTGATGTCTCCTCTGTACCTGATAGCATTTTGTGTCCCTCCCTTCCTCCTTTCTTCTTTCCTGCTTTCCTCTGACTAGTTTAATACCTGGAATTCACATTCAGAGTGCTGTATAATCCAAAGACTGAGCTCTTAAACTCTATACTCTGGAACTTACCAGAATAGTGAAGATACCAGTTAATTATCCAAGGCAATATTCTTCTAAAAAAAAAA
>NW_011888795.1:4537730-4546080 GCF_000151845.1 Pteropus vampyrus | reverse complement strand
TTCAGTCACAGGATAGCAGAGATGGTCGAAATGGTCTGGAGTTGCGGGGCAAACAGTTGATAACCCTCTGATTGCAAGTGGACTGCAGGGATCAGATACCTGTGGTGTAGGAATGCAGTGGGGGTCCTGGCACAGACAGGGCAGAAGGGCTTCAGAGTGAGGCAGGTCATGCTAAGAGGTGGGGGATGCTAGCAGGTGAAACCACTGTTGAGTGTGTGACATTCTGGGTTGGTTAGGGCTCACATAGAGGGCCTGCACAGATGGCTGCGGGAAGGTTACCACCAGGCAAAGGATGCAATATCCTAGAGACCGTGTTCTGGGGCCATGGCTGGAGCAGTCTCCACCAGATGTTCTCATACCCGCATTGATGATCTCCCTCATCCCCTCCACGCCTCCGCCCGTGTCCTCAGAGGAAGGCTCTTCCTTTCTCAATATCCCTCCAGCACTCTCTACTGAGAAAGCTTAGCACTCATTTTTAAGAAGAAATGATTATAGAAATTCTATTGTCAATCACAGAACATGTATTGAAACTTAGCTGTGATGTTGGTGATCAGACAATCAGTTTCAAAATACTAGTATTTCTTAACTAAAATTTCTTAGTTACATCTATGTGATTCGGAGATATACATTTTGCTTTCCTGAGCTTTCATTTTCTTCTCTGTAAAGTATGCATATGACCTTTTTCAAAAAGATTGTCAGGAGAACTAAATGAGTTATACAAGTGAGAGTACCTGGTACTGAAAATGTAAATTTATTTTATTTAGTCTATGTCTTTCGAAGTCATTACATTTATCATAAATAGGATGATAATAGTTGCTTCTGGAGGCTAGACTGTGGACAGATATAAGATTATTCTATCACTTACTTTTAGGTCTAAAATACACTTTGGAGGTCCCTTCCAAATCACCTCCCTTGACCATTGAGAAAAATGGGTCTCACAGTGACTTACCCAAGATCGTACAAAATGGAGTACAAAAATAAAATTGAGACTTAGATATGCCAACTGACAGGTTAGAATTAAAAATCAAAATCAAAGGTGCAGACTAACAAACAAAACCCAGTTTTTAACTTGGTTTTAACTTTACTTCCATGGCTGGCGAGTGTGATAATAAGAGCAATGAATCAAGTTAAACAGGAGGGATAGGGAAGATTTGTGCGCAATGAGTCTATTTTGGTTTATGTTAGGAGCGTTCTATAATCTGACCTAAGTGTATGCCCTAATTTAGGAGATGCAAAGATTTCCTATAAAAATGGGTCTTTTCATCACTAGCATGTCATGTTCAGGTTCTTTCTGGAGCAACTGTTTGGAGCCTTTTCTCAAAGGCACTTTTCTCTAATTGTTTAATATACTTACCAGTTCCTAAATTCCCTCACTGTTTTATCCCCTCGCTGTTTTAGTCCTAGCATTGTTCTGCCTTTCTCAGAAAATAGAGCTCAGTACAAAATCCTCGTTGCTAAGCAGTGCCTATTTTTACTCCACTTGAGCTGAATAGAGGCCCACTCGATGAGATTCTATCACTGAGGCTAGTTACTAAGCACTATTTGCAGGTTAAGCATTTTATCGGTGTTTCTCCACGAACTCCAAGGACTCCACAGTTTGGCATCTAGGAAGAGGGTGTGAAACCGAGGCCAAGGACCTGCGCAAGAAATGTATTGAAAAAAATAACAAAAAAACTCATAAATATATTAATTCATCAAGTATTTATTATGTTCCTAATATGGTTTATGGCTCTGTATCAGGCATTTGGAATAAATTATCGAGCCCAATGAATTTGGCTCCTGATTTCATAGAGTTTATAGAGTTGATGGAAAGAGAGACAGAAAAACCAAAAGCACTAAACCAACAAATGGTGATAAGAAATAAACATATTGCAGAGACAGAATAACAGGAGAGAGTTTGTTTTATATAGAGAACAAAGAGGAGGGCTCTCTGAGGCCTGAGGTGCAAAGACCAAGAAGGTGCTAATCATGCGAAGTGTATTCCAGGCAGAAGGAACAGCTGTGAAAATGCCTTGGGAGAAGCAGTGTTGGGGTAGGAGGAGGTGGTGAAAAAAGTGGAAAGCGGGGTAGGACAGGAGAGAGCTTGCCATGAGGAACTGAGAAAAGCCCAATGTGACTAGAGTTTAGTGAGTAAGGAAATGAGGTTGACGTTGCAAACAAGGATTTGGATTTTAGCTACAGTGAGTGAATGGGAATCCTTGAGAGAGCTTTATGCAGGAAACAGTTCGATCCATTTGCATTTTTAAAAAATCATATTCATTTGCAAGAGGGGAATTGGTAGTAAGACAAGAATGAAGCCGAGAGTCCGATCAGTAAGCTATGGCAAAGGTCTAGAAGAAAGAATGATAGATATTTGATGAGAAGGATGGCAGCTGATAGAGCAAAAAGGCAAATGTGAAATATATTTAGAAGGCAGAACAAAAGAAACTTGGTGATGAACATCTGGTCTTCCATCAAAAACCTGCTCCTTTTACAATCTTCCTAGATTTATTTAACCATCCTTGTTATTCCCTGGAGTAGTTACCTCATACCTTTCATTTGAACACTTAGCAATCTGTTGGCTCTACAATCAGAATGTATCCAGAATCAACCACCTTTCGTCAGCTCTACTTTTAAATCCCTAGCCCAAGCCAGCATAATCTTTAACCTAGATTAATACGAAAGCCTCACCTGACACAGCCTTTCCTCCTGCAGTCTAAGATCTGCACAACACTCAGAAAGCTCTCATTAAAATAGATTAGATTATGCTAATCTGCTGACCAAAATCCACCAGTTTTGAATCTTACGTTCAGTAAGAGATAAATATCTTACAGTAGTTAAAAGGTCCTACGTGATCTAACCAACTATTATATATTACTTCACTTTCTTCTCTATTATAGCCACACTGGTGCCTTGCTATTTCTCCAGCATGACAAGTTAGTTTCTACCTCAGAGCCTTTGCACTTGTTTTTCTATCATCTTGGACTCACTTTCTCCAGTTATGGATAGGATTCACTTCCTCACTTGTTCAGTCTTTGTTCAAATGTCACCTTCTCGACTAGACCTTCTCTGATGGCTCTAGATAAAATTATACTATCCCAGCATTCTCTACTCTTTTTCCACTTTATTCTTTTCCGTAGACTTAATTTATTTGACGTACTGTGTATGTTTAATTTATTTTACATAAATTGTTAAGCTCCATTAAGTGGTGAAATTTTTTAAATAGGCTTTAATTTTTAAAATAGCTTTATGTTTTCAGAAAAATTGACAAGATAGTACAGAGAGTTCTTATATACTTGGCTCAGAGTTTCTCTTATTCTTAACATCTTACTTTAGTATGCTACATTAGTCACAATTAATGAACCAATATTGAAACATTATTATTATTATTATTAGCTAAAGTCCATAGTTTATTCAGATTGCCTTTGATTTTCAGTAATGTAGGTTTTTTTTGTTGTTTGTTTGTTTTTTAATTCAGCATCCCATCTAGAATACTGTATTACGTTAACTTGTCATGTCTCCTTAGGCTCCATTTGTCTAGGACAGTTTCTCAGACTTATCCTGTTTTTGATGATCTTGACAGTTTTATAAAGTACTGGTCTGATATATTGTAGAATACCCCTTTATTGGAAATTTTCTGATGTTATTCTCATGATTAGATTGAGGTTATGGATTTTGGAGAAGAAGATCACAGAGGTAAAGTATCATTTTTAACACATCATATCAAATGCAATCAACATGAATTAGACTGATGATCTTGACCTTCATCACTTGGTTAATATAGTGTTTGACACATTTCTCCACTATACTGTTACTCCTCCTCCTCCCCTCTGCCACCATATTGTAATCTTTAGAAGAAAGGCACTATGCACAGTCCAAACTTAAGGAGTGGGGAGTTATATTCCAACTTCTCAAGGGCATAGTATCTATGTAAATTATTTGGAATTCTTCTGCATGAGATATTTGTCTCTTGTCACCCATTTATTAATTTATTCAATTATTTTTATAACTAAACTCAAGAACATTTTATGTTATACTTTGGGTTATAATCCAATACTACTTTATTTATTTTGTTGCTCAAATTGTTTCAGCTTTGATCATTGAAATCTCTTCCAGTTGCTCCTCTACCCATTTGACATATCCCCATCAAATTTTTTTAGCATTGCTTTCTGGCATTACAAGACGCTCCAGGCTCATTTTGTATATTTCCTTCCCCAGTCCTAGAATCAGCCATTTTTTCCAAGGAACAGCTGTCAGAATTTCCTCCTCATATCTGATTCTTCTCTCATTATGGCAAGTGGGATTCAGCACTTTGCCATAAAACCTTCTATGGGCTGTATTGCAGGACCTAAATTTGCTTCATTCTCAAATGTTATTATTTTTTAACAAAACAGTCATTCTTAGAAAGGTGTATAGAAATTCACAGTTCATTTATTTTAAATTACTAAGCATTGCTACCTTCAGTCAGAATTAATTATGCTCTCCCAAATACTCCCTTACTGCTCATGCCCTAATTAGAGAACTCATTTTATTCTTCTGTAGTTATTCTTCTTTCTGTCTTTCACTAGGCTATGAAGAGCTTGACAATAGGGACCATGTCTTATTTTGTATGGTGCTCACAGCACGGAGGCAGCTGACACACAGGAAAAGCTCAGCGATGGTTAAAGTGGATGAGCTGCACAAAGAGAGAATATGAGACTAAGATTAACTTCTTGTTTAAGACAATAATAATTCAGATTCCAAAACAAGCATAATCAAATATCTATGCTTATTAGCTGTGGGATGATTGTTTGAAAAAGGGTGCAATTAATCTTAAACACTTATGGGATGGAGGAAAGAATGAATTCACTCTTTGGCTAGGCTAAATAACTGTTGCCCCCTGCCCTCTATCTCTTGCTACCCATAAATTTCAGTAAACAGGAATCTTTTTCTGCGTGCAGAATCAAAAACTCTTACAGTCACCCTTAGATATGCTACAACTCTTTCTTTTTAAAGAGAGAAGAATTGTGGTCTAGAGAATGAGGAAATTATTTTTCTACCATCACATAGGTCTGAAGGCTAGACCTCAGTCTCCTAAACAACATGCCAGCTTTATCCTTGCTCTACCAGAAGGTGTCCACCAATACTAACGTACTTGCATATAAGTAGATATTTCACAATTACCTACAACATTAGAAAATACATGTTTGCTAAATAAAATAATGGATAGTATAACTGAAATAATTCAAAGTTCTGATATTTTTAAGTGTTTAATATTCTTTTAAGTAGTAGAAGGAGTATATATTTTAAATCCACAATAGACATAGCTATTATTTCCAAATATTAAACAGCTAAAATTTGGTCAGAAAAGAAAGGGAGAAAGAAAGCAACATATATCAAGTGCTTATCATGTACAAGTCGCCTATACATGCTATTTAGTTTGATGTTTCATACTTCAATAAAGTAAGTACTCTTATGAGATGTTAAACAAATCGCCCTCAGTCACAAAGACATTTAGTAGGAGAGCTGAAATTCACATCCAGGTTCTGTGACTTTCATATTTGGATATTCCCTTTTTTACTATACCATAATACTTCCAAACTCCAGGATTTGAACTTTGCTCATCATAGATTTAAACCAAGTATCATAGAGCCTATGTTATACAGCATACCAGTGGTGTATTGATTTAATTCATTTTTTGTAGTGTTCACCATTCAATCCAACTTAGTTCAAAAAATATTTACTAAGTGCCTCCTGTGTTTTTGGCACTATATACCATGTGCAGGGCAGAAATAAAGAGATGGATTCACCAGATTCTAAATGGGAAATACGCTCACATTTAACTATAATTGAAGGGAATATATGGAAACCTCTTAAACAGATGGACAAAGTGATATATAAAGTTATGTACATGTGCATATATATAGTAAGAGTACTGTCTGGTGTGTGTAGGATGTGTGTGTGTGTGTGCACCCGTATATATGTGCATATAAAAAATCAGCACCATAAATTTATCCTTACCCTATATACATATCATATATCTATGTAAATAGATGTATATAAATGCTATTGTTTAATTTTAGCAGGTTCCTTGTAATTCCCCACTGGGGCTTAAAGCTTAAAGTGAAGTTTGAAGTGTTTACGTGCTAATTTGTACATAACTCAGAAAAAATTTACATCCACTTTTTATGTATTTTTTCTGTGATGATAATAGTGGTGATGATACTGGAAACACAATAAAAACAAGAATAACAACAAAACAGAAAAAATCCTGGATGGCAAAATAAATAAGAGAAGAGACTTCCTCATAAGGACTGGAAATTTTCTAATAAGTTCATTTTTTATTTCAGACTTGGCACATTGTATAAGCATGCCTTATTTGTCACATTCCAAATTTATAACTCTCCCTATTCTCTAGTCCCAAATTAATTTGCTCTGTCATACCTCAAAGAAATTCAGAAAAAAAATGACTTTATGTTGTTCCATTTGTTCTGACATACATAAACGGTGAGTTTATAATAGTCATTTTATCCAGCTAATCTCTTCAGAACATTTGTTCTTAGCCATTGTGAAGTTCACATATAAAAGCAGGTCACTTGCATTCTAAAACTCTCAGTAACAGATGCACGTTTTGCTGTCAGATGTTGTCTCTCCTCTACTGTCCTTTGTAAGAGATGGTACTAAGTCAGAAGTCATGAGTTTGAGTTTAGACAACTGGACAAACTCATTTTTCTATCTCCTTTGAAAATTTAATTATGTGGATGCCAGAATTTCCATCAGCAGAAAATAAAAGATAATATTTAAAATCTCTTTGTGAGTAGAACTAACCCCTTTCTTCCTAAAGCCAAGAGTAGGAGCAGGAAAGGCAAAAAGAGATCTTTATTTTTGATGGTAATTAATTCAGGAAGAACCAACATAGGATACAAAGTGAGAGTGTGGGATGTTAGGTTTTAACAGAATTGTTTAAAACCAGCGAATATACATGGAAGAGAGAGTTTGCCAGATGGAACCAATTGGAGTGATTTTTTTTTAAACTTCTTTGAACTCCTGTGTACTCTATAACTGTTTATAGCTCT
Organism: Pteropus vampyrus; assembly: GCF_000151845.1. Lineage (NCBI taxonomy): Eukaryota > Metazoa > Chordata > Mammalia > Chiroptera > Pteropodidae > Pteropus > Pteropus vampyrus. The sequence continues at coordinate 4,539,046 of NW_011888795.1, read as the reverse complement.
CATTCCATCTTCTGTGATACCTATTTGTGTACTCCTGCCTCCTATGAAATTCTAAAAATTTGTTGCGGGCAGAGGTTGGGTCTGATTCAGAACAACCTTCTCCATAGTTCCTTGCACAGTACTTTGTTCATAGTAGATGCATGGTAAACTGGATGCGGGCCTGAGAAAGGATATAGGGCTAATATTAAGGGAACATGGATTATACTGTGTGGTTTCTGTATCCTTGCATTGTGCTGTCAGTCAGCACCAGATAATCATTTACATTCCTTAATATAAGACATTTCAATGGAATGAGAAGACAATCACATTACTTAACTTTGCCTAATATACCAAGGCTTCTTAGGTGACAAGATATCCTCTTGCTATAGCAGCAGGGTTGGCTCGACAAAATCAAATCACATGGCATTTGTTCTCGTGTCAGACTGCTGCTGTCAACAATATCTGGGAAAGAGGCTGGCTGCCTCTCTCTTGAGATGCCAACTTCATTTAATTAGTTTGCAGACTAGACAAACTTCACCCACTCATTTTATACTGAATTTCTTCTCAAAACCTCAGCTCTCACTTGTGGATCTTCAAAGGTAAAGAACTTCAGAAAGTGATGATTATTTAATATGAATGGAGTATAAAAAGTATCAGTGGAGTAGTCCATATGACATAATAACAATGATTACAGTAATTTTAATAAAATTGTCTTTTTGTGTCTTTCTTTAGGGGAAGTCAACTTATGTCATGCAACTTCAATGCAATACTAGTTGGAGACTCGGAGCTAAACACTTTGAAGCTTAGTGATAAATAAACTGACCGGCTCTGTGTTTCATAGATTGAGGCAAATAATAAAGCTAGGACTGCAAAGCTGCATGAGGGCTTATGGTAGAGCAAGCCAACACCAAAGCAGAATCATGAAGAGGACATGGTGTGGCAGTCCTGGATTCAGGTCCCTTGGCTGACATTTACTGTATATTTGCAAGTCACATCACCCAATTTGAGTTTCCTGTTAAAATGGGAATAATAATTCCTGGTTATTAGCTTTCTTATGTAATTGTTTTGAGGATCAAGTTAAAAGTGATACTGCTTTATGTGGTATGTTGAAGTGCATAAACATAATGAATTGTAATAATTTCAATTCCAGGAAGGACCTTTTCCCTCTTCTTAAACAGTAACGTGGGAGCTGACTCCTCAGCCACTCTCCATTTGGTACCTCAGACTTCTCACAACAAATCAGGAAAGCACTTTATAACCATGTATCTCCAGCTGTAATGCTGCTCAAACACAAAGTGTTTGTTGAACGCTTGTGTTAATCAATAAATGTATATCAA
>NW_011888795.1:4534657-4536889 GCF_000151845.1 Pteropus vampyrus | reverse complement strand
AAATAACTGTTTCTTTGTATCCTTATGATTTTTATAGTTTATAATTTAAATTCTAGTTTATTTTATTGTTTTCGTCCAAACTAATACCATGTTTTGATTTTTCTTTCTAAAGTGACTTCTCTTTGTACAAATTCCTTATTCACTTTTTCATTGGGAGGAAAAACATTTATTGTTAGTAGTTTCCTCCAGAGAATAAATATTGAAACCACTTTCTGGTGGAGTAGAAATAACTATTTCTTTTACAAATAACATTATTGTAGAATAATACAAATAAAACATCACAAAGTTTATATACGTACAGTCCTACCATCTTAACATTTCACTTATTTTCGTTTTTGTATTTGATTGCATGTCTATGAATGATCTTTTAATTCTGTTTTCAAATTTTTTAATTAATTTTTATTTTTTAATTACAGTTGACATTCAATATTATTTTATACTAGTATCAGGTGTACAGCATAGTGTTTACATATTTATGTAATTTATGACGTAATCCCCCAGTTAGTCTAGTACCCACCTGGCACTATATGTAATTATTAGAATATTATCGACTATATTCCTTAAGGTGTTTTCAAATTGTAAATATCCTAAGAATTTATATACTATTTATAATTTTAATATCTAATGACTGTGTCATACTTTATCTTATGACCTTTCAAAATTCACTAAATCACTTTCTTAGCTTCTAAAAAAAATCAGTTTTCCATGTTTTCTTTTAAATTGTGGTAAAATATACATAACATAGAATTTTCCATCTTAACCATTTTTAAGTGTACAGTTTGATTGTGTTAAGTATATTCATATTCTTATGCAACCAATCTCCAGAACTCTTCTCTCTCCTGCAAAACTGAAATTCTATACCCATTAAATAATAACTTCCAATTTCCTCTTCTCTTAAGCCCTGGTAATAACCATCATTCTACTTATTGTCTCTTTAAATTTGACTACTCTTCATATCTCATGTAAGCAGAATTACACAGTATTTGTCTTTTTGTAAGTGGCTTATGTCATTTAGCAAAATGTCTTCAAGATTCATTTACATCGTTAGAATGTTCTTCCTTTTTTAGGCTGAATAATATTTCATTTCTGTATATACTACATTTTGTTTATTCATTCATTAGTCGAGGGACATTTGAGTTACTTCCACTTCAATGCTGTTATGAACATGAGTGTAAAAACATCTCTTCAAGCCCCTGCTTTCTATTGTGTATATCCCCAAAAGTAAAATTGCTGAATCATGTGGTACTTCTATTTTTATTCTTTATTTCTCTTAGGAATCATACTGTTTTATAAAGAGGCTGCGCCATTTTACAGTCCACCAAGTGCACAAGGGTTCCAATTTCTCCACATCCTTACCAACATTTGTCATTTTCTGGGTTTTCATTTGTTTGTTTTGCTTCATTTTTATAGCTGCCAACATAATGTGTGTGAGGTGGTATGACATTATTGTTTTAATTTGCATTTCCCCAATCATTAGCAATGTTATACCTCTTTTAATGTTTATTGGCCTTTTGTCATTTGTACATCTTCTTTGAAGAAATGTCTATTCAAGTCCTTTGCCCATTTTTTAGTCAGGTTATTTGTTTTTTATTGTTGAGTTATAGGAATTCTTTATATATTCTGGATATTAACTTCAAGTTACCATTGCATTTTGCAGTGAATCTCTATGTGGATACAGTTTCCTCTGTGTTTGAATTATTTCTTTAGATAAATTTTCAGTACTGAAATTTTTGGCTTGATGAAAATAACATTTTTACAATCTTGAATTTAATTTCCAAATTACTTTTTCAAAGAGTTGTGTCTATTAATTTTAGCATCACCAAAATGTAGCAGTATACCAGTAATCTCAAAATCTCATTAATAAAATTAGTTTTAAGGGTTTTTTTTCTTTACAATAATAAATGTAAAAATGTTCCTTATTGTCTACCTTTTCATTTCTTTGATTACCAGTGAGGTTGAAACTGTTCTGTAGGTTTTTTGGCATAACTACGTTCTTTCATTTATTAATAGTTTGATCACATGTTTGTCTATTTAATTATTGGGTTTTGCATATTTGTCTCATGACATTTCAAATACTCTGCAATATTGTCTCTACATATTTTTTATTTACGATTTAGTCTTCATTGCAAAAAGTTACATGTGCGTATACATAATCATTAATTAAATCTGACTTTTGAAATGTGTCACTAGATTATATTTTCTGATACCTTTCCTGTGATTGTATATTTTCTA
>NW_011888795.1:4509872-4533732 GCF_000151845.1 Pteropus vampyrus | reverse complement strand
GGAAAATGATGCCTTAACAGAGCCAGGCCTATCAAAATGAGTCTCAAACTAGCCTTTCCACCTTATCTCTACCTATTCCCAGGAACAGATATTACAGTTTATTTCTTGTCTTCTTTCTATGCAAGTTCATGCTGCTATGCCTCTGTTCCTGCTGTTTCTACTACCTAAGTGCCTCCTACTGCCCTTTATTCTTGAGAAATTCTATCTATCTTTCAAGATTAATCTCAAAAATCATCTCCATAAAACCTTCCCTTATTTCCCAGCTGGAAGTCATCTTGTATTCTATTGTGTGAATGTGAATGTGAATGGTTGTCATAGCTTTCTTACTAGAAATTTATCTTTTTTAAGTTTACTGCACATTTCCTGTGGAACACAATATTGGATTTTACAAATTTACTAATTGTTTAAATCTTTGAATTGTTTTAATCTTTATCTTCAGGTGATAACCTTTCTAGATAACAAAACAGATCTTAAACAAGAAAATTACATTATAGATCATTTGAGGTTAATTAGCGTACACAGTCAAATAATCTCTTAATTGTTCTTCCTGTGGACTTTATGTTATAGTCAACCACTAAAAATATGCAAATTTTACCAAATGCATTTTAAATGTAATTATCTCTTGGGATAGAAATTGTGGAGTCATTATCTTAGATAAATCCATTTTAAATATATAGTTTTTTAATGTGGTTTCTTTTGGAGTCAGTTTAAGTGACCATTTGTGAACTTTTACATAGGTATGTTTGAAGTGATATATGATCTTAGAAATGTAGACCTGGAAGCAAACTGAGGAATCAGCAAGTCTAGTTGTTCTGTATATCAAATTTCAATTTTTAGAACCGCTTCTGGAGTGAAATGATTAATCTCTCACAAATCTTACAACCCACAGATTAACAGAGAGGACTAGCTACCTCTAATTATTAAATACAAAATAAACTATATAAGTGATTTAGATGCATGGTGAGCACAATGACCATTGTTCAATACTGCAAGTGGATGACCATTTTAAAAGTAGGGGACCAGAAGATCAGAAAACAGAAGTGGCAGTGTCCAGATCATACAGAGAACAAGCAGCCAAACCTAGAATGCACCCCAGATGACTTATAATCAGTTAAGAGCACCATTCTGCCTCTTTACTCTCTGACATCTCCACGCTAATCTTTTTCAAGGTTTTTCTATATCTGGGCTAACTCTCTGAGTACTTTAACTTTTGTAGGTTACATTTGTAGAAATACAATAAATCATCATGCTCATTACAGATTATTTAAAAAATTAGATGCAGAAGTCTCATTGTTGTTTTTCTTTTTGCTGCTTGGGATTCAGAGGTAGCCTCTTTTGCCCAGGTCCAATAATTCCAAGGTATACCTCTAGTGCTGATGCTTAGTTGAGGTAACCTCTGACTTGAGGGGACCCAGATGATCCCCAAAGAGAAGTTATCAAATATCAACTAATGCATTTTCCAGGCAGAGTATGACTCAATAGCTCATGAGTTCCCATACACAGTGTGTGCATGAATAAAAACCACAGAGGAGTGCAGTTTGCCCCAACAGAAATGAAGATATTAACTACTATACGAAGTCAAACTCTGCTACCTGTGGGAATATGATTTTCTTGATCTAGATACTAGTTACGTAGTTGTGCTTACTTTGTGAAAATTCATCATGTTGTACACATAAGATTAATGCAATTCAATGTATACATGTTATCCTTCCCTAAAACGTTTATTTAAAATAATAACAAAAATAGTAACAAAACTAACTGCCCTAGCCTGGCATTTAGAACAGGGCAGAGAGTAGGAAATATTATAAGTTCTAGGGTCAAACCTTAAAACCCAGCTTAATATCTTCTGAGCTCTGTGATGTTAGGCCAGCTGTATTACCTCCCTGAGCCTCAAAATTTTTCATGTCTCTTAAACAGGAAAAATAAATATCTAGTTCATAGATGCTGTGATGATAATATAATGTAATATTTGTAAAAAGTACCAGGCTTAGAGAGCACCTGGCCCTCTATAGGTGTCGGTAATTCATTCATTTGTTCAAACATTTTTCATCTCAAGCACTGTTCTGGGATACAAAGGTCAATAAGTTCCAGTTCTTGCTCTCTAATGTGTAATTTAAACAGCATATTTCCCTCTGTTTCTTCCAATATCTGATTAAAATATAGTGTTCCAGCCTTTCCTCCCATTATTCCCGCATGTTCTCTTCTAGAATCAGAGGATTCACCTTGTTCCCCTTCCCACCCTCTCAGTGTCATGTGCAAACACCTTCCTCTGGCCTTATGTGGAGTAATGGACTTTCTTTTCAAAAGCACTTACCACATCTTGTTGCCATTATTTTACTTATCTATTGAATAATAGTTAGATAGATGAATAAATGAATGCTCTTCTCTTGTCCTGCAGTGTCTCATTCCTTCCCTTCGTCACCATCAATCTTAATTCTGCCTCTCCTTCCAGTCTCTACTAGTGACACCCTCTGTTTCTTTCCTTGATCCTCTCTTACAGAAGAAATTTTCCATCCTCGGTACTCCAAAAGTATTTTATTTGAACTTATTATGGACCTCAGGGTAGCATGAGAAACTGTGGCCTTTAGAAATGGTAAACGTGGGGTTTGCTGTTGGGTTCAACATTAACGAGCTGTGTGGCCTTAGCCAAGTAAGCCTCTCTGATTCTATTTCTTCACCACTAAAAGCAGGGAAAGGTATGTCTACTTTTTAAGACTGTTGTAAAATTTAGAAATAATGCATGTTTGAAGGGCATGCCACATAATAGTTGTTTGTTGAAGAGGAGATGTTATTGCATCTCCTTCAATAATGAAAAAGCCATGTCTATCCTGTCAGCATATCTCACGGTACCCATATAGGGTACCAATAGATTCAACACCTATTTGAACAAATGAATGAATAAAAAATAAAACAAAATTTTCAATGATAGTGACAAAGAAAGAATTTTATACAAAGTATTTGAATCCCTGATGTCTATTTGAATTTTTTTTTTCCTGACATGAATAATATAAGAAGTGCCTGACTGCTAGGAGATCATTTTGCCTTCCTTCCTGTTGCCACAAAGAAAAAAAGGCTAAATGACACAGCCCTCTTATATTGCTGTATGAACGAGCAAATATTAGCATAATTTTAACTGGCACTGACTAGCTGTTATTCACCAGATGGGGACCAATTCAGATTGAGTCAGCCCTGATTTATTGCAGTGGTTTGGCTTATAGGATAATATAGGTGATGGTATCTATATGAAGGGCATGCCTTCAACTTAGACAAGATTTTGGAGGCTGAAGTTGGTAAATGTGTTGTTAACTACTCATAAAGCCAAGTTAAAAGCATAAAGTTAAGTTTCCCTTTTTTGCACGCAAGTTCTTGTCTTTAAATTTCCTGCTGTAGTGAAGTGTCAACATTGCATAATAACCATCTTCCAAGACTTTATTAAAATCCTGACCTTTGCTTCAAATCTTCTGTTTGGAAGGAGAAAAGGCAAAGAAAGAAAATTAGGTCTTTTCTAACAGTCTCCAGAAGCTTTAGGCCATAGGCCAAGAAAACTCAGGCTGTCTTTTGGAAAACATGTCTTTGCCTATCATCCCAGTCACACATCTAGATATGCTACTGTGGTATAGAAGCGTCACCATGAAGACAAGCATTCTGAGGGGAGAGAAGCCAGTGTTGAAAGAGAAGCAACTGGGAGAATGGGGTGCTGATTCTCCCAGTACAGGTATCCTGTGGGAGAATCTACTGACCTGTAAGAACTGCAGAATTCTAGGCACATAACAACTCCATCCAAACTCCTGCTCTAAGAGACTTGCCTAAACTATAGCACAGCTTCTAGAAGCATAAGGTTGCCTGTGATGAGCTCAACCTTCCATTCAAGTGTTTGCCTAAGGAAGCTCAAGGCTGCCAGGAAAATTTACTATTTGTTCTAGTCAACATATGATGGTAGGCCTCTGACCTCCCTTTCTTAGAGAATTTACTAAAAAGTGCTTGCAATTGTGACTATGTACCTCTTGCAACTCAGAGGTGTCTTTCTCAAGGACCTGAGAGTCATTCCTTTGAGATCTAACTGTTAAGAAGGATAGAGCCTCTGTCTCCCAGTCTCTGTGAGAGGATAGAATCTTAACTCCCAAGCAGCAGACACAGCTGGCCCAACCATACTTACATTGACCAGCCTTTTGCAGTTTTTCACTTCATGACTCTTTTGAGACCCTACAATCCCTTCTCCTTCAATTTCCCTTTAAAATATCCAAATCTCTTCTATACAAATTGGAATAGAGCTCAGCTCTTTCACTTAACTGTCAGTAGCTACTGAATACAATCTGTTTTCATTGCTTTAACTAATGCATGACTGTATTCATCTTTGATGGCCTATGTGGGAGAAATCTCCATTCATGGGGCTCACCTCAACCCACAAGCAGAGTTCTGGATGGGATCCAGGAGTTCTCCTTTTGCCTCTCTTCTTCCAAGGCTGCATGTTGGATAGTTTGCTAGGGATATGAATGAGGAAGGTCTCCCACTGCATAGCTAAATTTTCTTTTTCAAACTATTTGAATTTCAATAGTTAGTATGAGTGTTTGGGCATATGAGCATGTACCTCTGACAAGGTAGGGCTGAGATCTTAAGGATCTCTACCTTAACATGACTTTGTTCTATCTGCTCGTTTTCTTCCACCTAGCCAAACCAAACTGAGAGGGTAGAGACTTTTATCAGGGACATAGGTAATAAAGAGGAAGAGGGAGACATGACTTGGAGGCATGGGGCACTTCAGGGGGAGTAGGGAAAGGCATGATTAGTACTAGAGAGGACTATGGATAGCTAGAGAGCAGCTACAGTGGTTGGATGGGGATGGAAGAAAAAAGGACTGAGAAGTATAAAAGAAACAAATATAAAAGGATATAGAAGGTGACATAATTACTTTTTTCCTTTTTCACAGTTTTGCTTTTGGCTCAGTTCAGCTCTTCATCTTTCTTCTACAAACTTAAAGTAGAATATCTCTGTACTATGCTTCTTTACCCTGTTCCTACCCAGGGAAAGCTATTTATTGTTTTACTTCTCTTCCAATTATTCTGGCCTGCAAAAAATGTAAATCAAAGGTGAGGCAAGAAATTAGTTATTTGCATTTTAGGCCTCAGTTTAACCATGAGAGTTTCATAATTCAACAAATGTTTATTGCATGAGTACTAGTGCAAGGTACTGGCTGTTGGCTAGGGAAATGTTATATTACCCTCACGGAGCTTACATTCTAGTGCAAGAGATATTCAATAAACAAATAAATTAAAGTGTAACATAATTAAGATAGAGAATATAAGCAGTCTTCGATATGGTTGTCAGGAAAGACTTCAATGAGGTGAAAGTTCGGCAGGGACATCTGTGAAGACACGAATGAGGTGAGGGAGCAAGAGATGGGGTAAGATCATTCCAAGCAGAGGAAACATCAGTGCAAAGGCCCTGCATGGGGACATGTTTGTATGCTTGGACTAACAGGGAAGAGCACATAGTAAGACATTTAAAGACGTAATTCAATGTCAGATCATGTAGGGTCTTGTAGGCCATGGTGAGGACTTTGGACATTTTTCAAATCATAATGAGAAATCATTGAACATTTGACAGAAGAATATGACATATTATTACTAGCAAAAACAATAATTATTATTTATATAGCATTTCATATGTGCCAGTCTCTGTTCCAAATATTTCACTTATATTAACTCATTTAATCTTTCGGCAACCTTATGATGTACATATTATTATTGTTATTTTACAGATGATGAAAGTGAGGCACAGAGTCATTAAGTAACTTTAGTGTTTTACATTAATATGTAGTAGAATTTGAACTTGAATCCAAACTATTTGAATTTTGATAGTATGAGTTTGAACTTGAACCCAGGCAGTCTGGCTCTAAGTTCCTTGCCTTCAACCACTAGCCTATGTCAGCATATCTCATGGTACCCGTATAGGACAAAATGTTCAACACCTATTTGAACAAATGAATGAATAAAAGATAAAACAAAATTTTCAATGCTGGTGGCAAAGAAAGAATCTTATACAAAGTATCTGAATTCATGATGAGTATTTGAAATTTTTTTCCTGAGATGAATAATATAAGTGCCTGAATGATTTCCATTTATAAGGATCACTCTGAAGGCAAGAGATTAAGCAGGGAGACCAGTGAGGGGAGAGAGAACAGTGACTAAACTATGGGATGTATGGTGGAAGAGAGAAATAGTGGTCATATTTGAGATGTGTTTTGAATGTAGAGTAAATAGAAGATCTATTGATGGATTGCATATGAGCTGTGAGATAAAGAGAGGACTTGATGATGAATCCAACTTCTTGGCTTGAGCAACTGGGAAAAAAGTAGCTTCTTAAAAAGCTGGGAAAACTGGGGGAGGCAGTGGTGTGGTGAATGGTAGATATAAATTGTTTTGAGCATGTAATCTTTGAAATGCGTATGAAACATCTAAGAAGAGGTATGAAGAAGGCCATAGTCTGGGGTTTGGACTATAGATTTAAATTTGCAGGTCATTATCATATGGATGTTTGACAAAGCTATGGCTCTGGATGAAATTCCCTAGGGAGAAAATATAAGCATAGCAACGATTGAGCACTGGGACATTCTAACTCTCAGAGATCATACAGAGGTAAAGTATCTAACAAAGTAATCTGGAAAGGAGCCGCAGATGCAATTGATGGCAAACAAGGAGTCGAAGAAGGTAGTTTTAAGGAAAAATCGATCAACTGTGTCTAAAGCTTTTAATAGGTCAAGATGAAGACCAAGAATTGACCATTACATTTGGTAAAGTGTAGGTCCTTAGATACTTTGATTATGGAGTGTTAGGGACAAAAGTCTGATTAGATCTGTTTCAAGGGACTAGCAAAATTCTGAAGCCCCATTATAATAGCTATGGCAAAATGATTAAAGATAACACGAAGAAAAGATATGGAGGATAATAGCGGAGAGAAGAAGAAAGTAATAATGGTTTCCTAAATACTTCAATCAATTGCAAAACATTTTATTGAGCAGCTCCTATACACCCAACACCACACTGTTAAGCACTGACTCCAGTGAATTTGCAGCCTTATTACTTCATTCATTTAGGTGACAATTTTTCATTGAATGCCTAGTATGTAACTTTTAAAACATTTTTCTTAATTGTTACAATAACATTTTGACATCAAGCAAATTTAAAAAGGAAAAAGTATGTCTATACTTCCATAATCCTAACACATTAACATTTTAAACATTTTACGCTTTCCTTTCAATTACTGTCCATATGTTTCCATAACTTTTACCTAGTCTTATTAATTATATTTTAAGCTTTTCTCTTTGTAGACATATTTTTATAATGTGTTAATTATGACAGAAAATATTTTATTATGTGAATATGCAGCTTGGTTATCTAATAATTTTTATTCTCAACCATTTATGTTGTCTTCAAATTACGATATATAATACTATGATCATTTGTCTCTATGTGTATCATCTATGTTAAGCTATGAGTACCCCCTCAAAGGATGGGACTATATCTGGTTCAATTCTGAATCACCAGCATGTACCTGGCACAGAATGACTTCTAGGAAGCACATGAGATCGTAGTGAAGTGGTAAAGAGCAACAAGATTGACAGTCTCAGTTCTCATTTTGTATTCTCCACTTGTAAACTCGTGACCTTGGGTAAGATACTACTTCTCTATATCTCATCTATAAATTGGAGATAATAACAGTACCTTATAGATTATTGTAAGAATTAAATGAGCTGATATGTGCAAAGTGCCTGCTACATTGTAAGCACATATTATATAAGTGCTTGGTGTTGCATGTAAGAAAAAAAGATGCCCTGAATATGTTTATTGAATGACTAATAAATCAGAGATCAATTTTATTTTTGCTTTACACAAGTAACTTTTAAAATTCTTTTGGATATTTCCTTTTGGGTTCAGTAACAATGTTGTGAGCATGGACTATGTGCCAGATATCCAAAGACAGATAATCTCTTGGGATTACTTTTCATAAATGCTATCAGTAAATGAAATAACATGAGCATTTATTTCTACAGCTTTGATTATGCTGTTATTTTGCCTTGGGGTGTTAAGCTCTTTGAGGGTAGGGGCAGTGTCTGAATTTTACATTGCTGTCAATACTTAACTGCCACCTGCTAGTTCGCCCAGGCCCTTTTCTTCTTTCAAGTCTTTTACTCCTTCTCCTTAATTGCTTTCTCTAAGAGCAGAAGAAAAATCAAGGAGGTGGTGGTAGGCAAGGCCTGTATGAAGAGGCAAGTCGACTTGGTAGATTGCCTTTGTTAGAGAGTTTCAGAAATGGGGACAGGTGATGAAGGGCCTTGCCAGTCAGGAAGACATGTGATCCACTACCAACAGGAAACAACAGAAGATTCTTGAATAGAGAATTTGACTTAATGAAAGCCATTATAACGTTTCTCAGGATGATTATACAGACTTTCATCTAGAATGGCAGAGGGCAATTGAGGGCTCTTGTAAAAACCTGGAGGAATGGGAACGAATAAAAGGGAAATTCTTTTGAGATTATTTCGTTCTACATTATTTCGATTGTTCGTTCGTTCCTGCTCTCATTCAATACATAGGTAGAGTGTTCATTTTGTGCCAGGCACTGTGCTAGGCACTGATTCAGCCCTGCTATTATGACCAGTTGTTCATTCCCACGACTGTCACTTGTAGCAGAGAAGGAGCTCCGAACCACCTAGGTGGAGTCTTACTTCCTGCCGCTCTCTGTGCTTGGCACATAGTGGGCGCACAAATTCTGTAGAATGAATTGATATATAGTCTTGATGCAGCGGGATAACTAAATACACAGAGCCGGGAAGAAAAGGCAGGGTAGCATCGATTTCACCTGTGAGACCACAATTTCGCAGTGAGCGCTCCTGTGTGTCTCTGTGTATAGTTCGAGGCGTAGCTTCCCAGAGCGCCTGGCAGCGTGCCAAGCTGCAGGACCAATCCTCTTCTTTCCTTGCGCGCTCAAGTCGAGGCGGTGGCAGAGCGCCAAAGCAGACAAGGCCGAGCGCAACCTCCCGTCCCCCGCAGTACCGCCCCGCGCGGCTCCTCCCCGCCGCTGGCTGGGCCGCCCTCGGTGACGCCCCGCGGTCGCAGCTCCGGGAAGCCGGGAGCGCGGGTGTCTGGCGTGCCCAGGCGGCGGGTGGAGCCAGGGCCGCGCAGCGGCGGCCAATCGCGCCACGGCGGAGGAGGAGCCCCAAAGGGGGAAAAAAGAAAGTGCGGCGGAAAGTAAGAGGTTCATTGTGGGAAGACTGGCCGGATCGGGGTTCCCGGGACTCTGCTTCGGCCAGACGCAGGGGAAGAAGCGGTGCCGGGCGACCCTGCGTCCATTCTTGCCCCTTTCGCTGCTCCCTCTCTGCCTCCCAAGAAAGGTGAGTCTCTCGCTGTTAATGAGGGTTTGGAGGAATCACCGACTCACAGGGTCTCGAGGTGGAAGTATTCGTACAAATCATCGCCTTTAGCCTTTCTTTTTCTTTTTTTTCTTTTCCAGAAGGCCAAACTGAGGCACAGAGCAAGGCAGAAGCTGAGATAGATCGCACAGCTAGTTAGTGCTGTAGCCAAGACTCGAACCCACTGTCCAGAGCCCCATCTTTGCTTTGTACAGATTTAAGTAATGCAGTTGTGGGACGGCTGCTCGTTGCTGCACCCCACTTCCAGCCCTTTAAGGGCTCTTCCCTGGTATACCTTCGCCTTGGTTTCTCCAGACCGCTGCTGTGAGCGGTGCGGATAGAAGAGGGCAGTGTGTCCCAGACTGTATCACGTCGTTTCTAGCTTGGATCTTTAACAGCCTGGGTAAAGGCTGCTTACAGCTTCGCTCCCTCCTCCCCTGACCTGCTTTCTCAGAAAGATGCCTGCCCTTTCAGAGGGTGTCTGTGAAGTTCTTGGTGGACTCGGTGGAGAGGGGTGAGGGATGCCTGGGCGCCAGTGACTTTGTATGGTTCTCGCAGTTCTCTCTCAGCCCTGGGAGGAAGCGGAGCTGGTGGTCCTGTGGGGTATACGATGCCGCTTATTTAGGAAGAGCTGCCTCCGTGGAGCCACAGCTCTTCTCACTTTTAAGTAGTTGGAGAGAACAAGGAAACCGAGTTAAACAGAAAAATCACAAACATAAAAAGCAAACTTCTGCCGTTTCCTTTAAGAGTCTGTCTCCAGCTTGTCTTTCCTCCACCCCCTGGCGAAATTGTGAACCACAGCGCCTCTCAAAGCGTTTCTGCTACTCAGCTCTACGGATCCTCCGGTTAACAACCGGCGACGAGGAGATTTACCTGGTTTTGACTTAAGCTCTGCAGCGTTTTAGCAGTCTGAACTTGGGCAAGTTATCTGGTCTTTTTGATATGCCTCTTTCCCCCTCCCTCCCGCCCCCCGTTACGAAATGGTGATTATAATACTGACAATGAAGCCTTAGGGTAGTTAGGAGGATGAAGTGGGATGATTCAAATAACATGTTTAGCACAGTGCCTGGCCTGGCACCTGGTCAGGTTGAAATCAGTGGCAACTATTATAAATATTGTTATATTAGTTACCCTGGAGACAATGGGTTTTCAGAAAGGTGATTTCATATAACCTTATAGTGACATTTTTTTTTTTTTTTAATCTGGGATGTTGTGGTGTTTTTTTTCTTTGGAGTTTGAAGAGCTCTCTAATAGTGTTTTCTGAATGCTGTGTACATGACTTTAATTGTGAACGCTTGACTTGGAATATAAAATTAATGTTTCTTAGTGATGCCAATCCTTACTAGCTTTTAGGTCCATGAAGCTCTGATCTGAGGTATCCTTTATTGGCAAAGGAGTCTTGAATTCGATGAGAGTTAGGAAGACAAGAGGAGACACTGAAAGTTCCATCCGTGCTGCAGACTGCTGTAAGCCTTTTATTCCTGCTGTCTTAAACAAGCAACTTTATATTTCCTGTTATTATAGGAAAACAACAACAAATTCTCATGCCTTCCTTTTAGATTATTTAGTGATGCTGCTAAATCGACCCCCTTCTGGACAAAAACTTACCTTATTTAAACACCCACACATGCTGACACTCATCTTCCTTTATTACATTTTGAAATGAAATAGCATCCCTCGTATATCCTCACCCTGCTCGTGGCAATTGATTTTATTCTGATCGACTCACTGTAATTATTTACTGTTACTTCTTGGCTATGTCATAAGTCCCTGAATCGAGCATCCAGAATTTATAGTTGGCTGTCTGCTTCACAGTCCCTTGCATTTGCATGTGGCATTGATGAGTGCATGGGAGGGAGTGTAATAAATACTGAAGGAAGGGAAGAGCTTGGTGATGCCCCTTTATAGGTACCTCCCACACCAAGCATTTGCAGAGAATGGGATCACTTGCTTCCATCAGCCTGTTCCGTGTGCATGCATTGTGATGAGCTGGCCAGGATACATCTGAACGCGTGCCTGAGAGACCGGGGACTTGTGGGGAAAAGAAAAATGTTCAAAGTAAGGTCAGAACAAGGAGATGGAAGGGAGATTGTAAGCTAATTCCTTTTGGTTATGGTTCTTTAAAGAACGGATACTCAGTTATACTTTTCCTCCTTATCCAGATTATTTGTTACGAAATCATACATGTGTTTAACATTTCCAAAGTGTGTTCCATATATATTATCTTCCTTATTGCTTGCAATAGTCCTGAGAGAAGGAAGGCCATGGCAGGCATATTGATAGTGGAAGCAGCCCAGGTTTTGTGGTCAAATTCCAATTTCAGTTCTAATTCCCTTGTAGCTAGGTGATACTGAGCAATTTCTTTCACCATTTAGAGCATCTACTTTATCCAGTTCTAGAATGGAAAAATAAAGGCTGACCTCCAAGGGTTTGTGTGAGGATTAAATCAAATGGAATAATGAGTAGGTGCTCATTAAATGATATCTCTTCTTAACTGGTCTCAATTTTGAGAAGGAAATTGAATGAGATTCAGAGAAGTGCGAGGTTGCCAAGGGTCACGTGGTTATTAAACTTCAGCTCTGGGAATACAGTTCACACATTTTGATTTCTAGTTAAAGGCTTTTCTTGTCACACCCTGTCGTCCCTCCATGAAATCTTTAGCAATTTACTTCATTTGTTAGGTTGTCCTTATTTGGCTGGCGATTGCAGGGTAGCCTTTCTGGCCCAAAGAGGATATTTCCTTGCTAAGCGAACAATCCTTGAACATGGTCTGTCGAGTTTAGCAGGGTTAACTCTCCAGAGAGGAAGTTTCAAAGCCACAATCTCTAAGGCAGCCTTCCTATTCTCCTGTGTTTGATGTAATACACCTTCAATTCCTAGGAGATAGGGTACTATGAAGATGTAAAGTTCAGAATTATGTCACGTCTTTCTTCTTGTTTTGAGTAATTTCTTTCCTCTACCATCCTCATACTAATTCATAGGGTAGTAAAAAAGATTGAGAAGCAAATGTCATGAGTAACCATAGCATTTTTCACTTCTTTTGTTAATTCTATGGGTAAAGGTAGGAATATAGAGAGAGGTATGCAAGAGGCAGCATTTTCAGAAAAGACCACTGCTTGCTGGCAGCACTGATCACTGGTCTGGAATTCCCATCCTCCCTATGGAAACTGATGGCTGCAGGCTTATGTAGGAAAATGAACAGATCTGTTTCTGGCCCAGGCAATGGGGCCATTTATCCATTGACTCCCTACAGGCCATCAGGTTTCTCTGCTTTGCAGCAAGCATACAAGCTTGCAAATGCAATTTTGGGAAAAACGTTTTGCTCCTTGCTGTTGGCATTTGGTAACATATGTTTGCCTTTGCTAAAAGGTAGGCAGCATCATCTTACCTGACAAAGTTAGAAAAGCAGAATGTGGCTGAAGGAAGTCAGAGGAGAAGGCACAAATAAATAAATTAAGGTTATCTCCAATATAACACAGTTTCATTTGTTGCTCAACTTTCTGAGGCTTTTGCTGGTGACACAGATGTAGGATCTGGTGAGTCACTCTTGCTTTGTCCATGTAATATTAAAGAGAGCCACCTACTGTGCTCTTTGCCTATTTTGGAAATTGTTCTGTGGGAGAAATAAAAACCCCAATGAACAGGAAGGTTATAGAACCTTTGGTATCTGATATTTCTAGGGATTAATTCAGGTTAGTTACTGTTGTTGGTTTTTTTTCTTTTTTGAAAACGAGAATGCGTGGTTTACATTGATGGAGTAATTAGGAGATCTTCTTCTAGCCTGAGTTTATTCTATCTCTAGCAGCTGTGGTAGTGTGGAGTTTTAGACTTTAGCTGGTATCTGAGTCAAGGTATTGTGTTCAGATGAGCCCCAGTCTCCTTAGCCAGGACACAATAACACTGATGCTTACTTAGAGGCTTGAGTCTCCATCTCAGCACTTTATTCATAGGAAGCATTTAATAAACACGAATTCTTTCTTCTGCTATCAGCTCCTTCAATTTATTAGTCTGTTAAACTGTGAAAATCAAAGTTTAATAGCTACCCTTTCCCGAACTCCCTCACAGTTTGAACTGAGGGTTTTACGTATATCATCTCATTCATTCCTTACAATAATCCTGTATATTTTTTGAGAGAGCTGAGACTTAGTGTGTCACAGAGCACAAAGCAAGTACCAATGTTGAGACTCACCCGTGCGTTTCATTTTAGAGCTAGGAAGACCTCTGACCTAGAATCGAGGACCTGGATGAGGACTGACGACCTGCCCCATCCCCATCCTGCCATTGTGATCCTGGTATTACCTTGCCTGAGACTGTGAAGTCTCCTTATTTTTGGACCTAAAATGTGAGGGAGCTGGACTGGATGATCTCTAAGAGTCTTCTGCTGTGATACATTGTTTTTTTTTCTTTAAGATTCATTTCAACTCTGACATACTATTACCATATCTTTGTAAAAGTCAAGACTAAAAGGGGAAAGAGGAATAAAGAGAAAACACCCTTATTGTTTTATGCCAAGAGATCTGTTTCTCCAGTCAAAAAAAGGAGAGTGAGGAAATCAGCATCCACTGGTGCACGTGCTCTGACATTTCATTTAAGCATAGTAACACACTCTCTCTCTCTCTCTCTCTCTCTCTCTCTCTATATATATATATATATATATATGTATATATATATATATATATATATATATATATAGTCTGCCTTGTATAGATGAAAGAACACTGAGGCTCAGACAGACTTACAGACTTGCCCAAGGTTATCCAATTAGTAAGAAATAGAACCAGTGTGTGCCTGAGCACAAAGCCTTTTGGTCTACTATACCAGGCACAACTTACTAGACACAACACCATAAAATGTGAGGACTTAGATAACTAGATTTATAAATGTCCTCTCCTGTATCCTCACATCACACCACTCAGCTGCTCTCTCCTTTGCCTCTCTTTTATTCTCTAATGTGTTCTTCAAATCCTTCCTTGATTCTTCCCAGTCCTTGGGACCTTATAACATCGTCTATCTCTATTGTAATTTTTATTCACTGTGGGCCAGTGATTTGTCCCTTTGTGTTCTTCCCCAAGTCCCTGATTAGCACTTAAGCAACTGAAGGCATGATTTATCCTGCCCCATGCCCAGCACAGTGCCTGGTACATAAAAGGTACAGGTTTGAATGGATAATGGATTCATATTATGTCAGGTAGGCCCAGTATTAGCTTTCCAGTTTTCTCATACTTTTTTCATATCATTAATTATCTCGAAATCTATCTCTATAGACTAATAATGTAACTTCAATTTCCTTTAATTTTGTGGTCACAAAATCAGACAAATGATAAGGAGTCAGACTATCAAGGTTGAACATCACTGGTTCAGTGGTAGAAAAAGACATTGCTATCTTAATTATAAAGGGAGATTTGCAGCAAACACAGTGAAGAATGACACTGAAGTACATACTTGTATATATTGACAGCAAGACCAGTGTCAATTGTCATCAATAAATTACCTGTAAGAAAGTAGGAAGTTTTCAGGGAAGTAGGAAGCTACAACGAGCTTTGATTTCAAGATTTCTAAAGGCACTGAAGAATTCACATCAGTCCAGCTATTATTTAACATACAATTGGACATAAGGACAGGTGACCTTTTATGTCTAGTTCATATCCAAGAGATGCCTATGGTTTCTGCATGTCTAGCCCATAAGCCCTTATTATTACACTGACTTCCTTCTTTCCCAATCAGTGCTAAAGGCAACAAAAAAGAGGACCAGTCATTTTATAACCTCTGAAACCTGAAAATGTTCTTTTCATAGCTTACAGTTTCTTAAGCCAGTTATGTTTAGATGCTATGATGACTTAAAACCATGACCGTGTAACATCATGGGCTTTGGCATCAGAACAAACTCCCCTGGTTTGACTTTGAACAAGTTAATTGGTCTATCTCTGCTTTATTTTCACCCTCTGTGAAAAGGGGATAATAAAACTCATTTTCTCATGCTTTTGGTAGGTGTTGATCATATGCCGTAACATTTGTTAAGAGCCTGGTGCATGAGGATTTTAAATTTTATTATGATTAACAACTGCAATGATATTCAGCTTCATGCCCAAATCAATATTTGATTAGAAAGTAGAAAACCTACGTTCAAGCAAAAACAGTTTTTGTTTTTGTGTCTATAGAACATTAAACCCTCGAAATGCTTGGTATTATGTACACACATGAACATATGAATTATATATATATATATATATATACATATATATATGTATATATATATATATTTTTTTTTTTCTGCAATAACTCTGAGGTAATGAAGGCAAATGTTGGCAATAACATTTTACATCCTGAATCTGAGAGGCTTAATAATTGCTCTGGCCACACAGCCAGTAAACAGTAGAGCTGGGACTTGGACTCTACCTTTCTGATTCAGCCATTTAATCCATCAGCCCTGGTATTGGATTAGTTGCATTCTGTCTCTAAGAGTCCTCTTTCTCACCTATAAAATGAAGAATTTGAAAAAGGTGCTCTCTACGAGACAGTGTTCTATGAATCTGTGCCTGTAGAATAATGACTTAAAGAGATGTCATGAAAACCTAAGAGTAGAGCTATACTCTTCTTTCCACAGACGCATCTGCACATCATGGTGTGTGTAGTGTCATAAATCCAAGGTAACCAGCATCTTCCTTGGCCTCAGGGAGAATCACAACTGAGCACTGCACTAGGAGTCAGATCCATAAAGACACCTCTCCTGTCCTTAAGGATGTGAGTCTGCCACATTCCCATGACCTACAAATTGTGCCCTCTTGGGATTTAGGTTTAGGTTGGTGAGAGAAAATAGAAGGCTGAGTAAGGCACACTGACATTTATTGTTTGGAAAATGAAAAGAGAGCATTTTAATATTAAGCAAGCTCTATCACAGTTAATCACCATAATCTTTTAAAAATAAATAAAGGGGTAAAATATTTGGCTTTCATTTCAGTTTTAGCATTAAGACTGCATATGTTCTGTTTTCTTCTTTTGAGCTAATTTAGTGCCTACAGAAGAAGCTTGGCTCTTATTGAAATAAATACAGAAGTTCTTTCAACTTCTAGAAATGATATGGATAATTGAGAGTAATTTTAATACACACTGAATAGCACTCTTCTGGAATATTAGACTTCAGTTTTTCAATTACAGAGTGAAATAAGGGTGGGGGTTGGGGATTGAATGAATTGAATGGGTAGCGAAGAGTTGGCTGGCTTTGTAGTCAGAGATGTATTTGAATCCTAGATACAGCTTGTTTAGCTGGTCCAGACTTAGTTTCCTCACCTGTGAAATGGTAATAAGTATGCTCTAGCTACCTCTTGAACAGATAGGCATTTATATCTTTACATCTATATCTATATCTATATCTGTATCTATATCTCTATATCTAGGTCTAGATCTATCTCTGTCTCTATCTGTATCTTAGAGGGGTTAAAGTGAGATAAAATATATTAAGTCCCTAGCATTTAATACCTGACACCTAAAAGGCACACAGTAAATATTCATTCTTGCCTCTTCATTCAGCACTCATTTGATGCAACTCAGGTGGAGAGAGGGAGTATATGGAGTAGATGCCTCAGCTGGTCTAAAGAAATCTTTTCCAGTTTGGCAAACAATGTGGATGGTAAGGATAGGGAGTGAAAGTGATATTTATCTTAAAATATCTGGAAAGCTTTCATGTGGGGGAGGAATTAGATCAGTGATAAATTGTGGTGCATGGACCATCTATATCTGAATCATATGGATAGTTTGTTAAAGAGGCAGGTATCTAGGACCTATGCACTGATATATGAAAATCACTGGATTAAAATTTTCTGTACTGAGGGGTGGTGTGTTATAGGTGGTCTAGAGTCTTTTTCCATAGGTTCAAATTCAAGCTCTCCACCTGTGTCATTTCGGACAAGTTATTTAACTTGTCTGTGTAAAATGAGATAAACAGGATGCATTACTCATTGGGTTGCTGGGAGAACTAAATAAGTTAGTACACATGAAGTGCCCAGAACAGTGGCAGGCACAACTAACCACACATTATTTCACTCCATGCATAAACCTTCTTTAAAATACCTTTCAAGGCCTTCTATGATGCACTCTTCTTCCTCTTTGTCCCAATCTCCTTGATAAATACGCAACTAACCCCTTCATCTCCTCGAAGCTTTTGCTCAGTATCTTCTAGTGTAGGCTGTTTGGATTGCTTTATATAAAATTGCCCTGCATCCTACTTCTTATCTTTACCCCTGCTATTCCTGATCTCACTTTCCCTGTCTACGTTTTCTTTTTTCCATAGCAGTTGTCACCTTATTAGATTTCGTATATTATTTAACTTATTTAGCCTGCCTATTGTTTATTGGTTGGTTCGTCCCACAAGAATGTAAAATTTACAATGGCAGAGACCTTTGTTTCGTTCACCACTGTGTCCCAGGTGCCTAGAATAGTGCCTAGTAAATAGCAGCTGCCTAATCATGAGTAAATGATGAATAAATAAATGTATAGAAAGATGTTCCCAAGGAGTAGAATGAAGTAGATGGAACTGGACAAGAAAACAAATTTTATACACACACACACACACACACACACACACACACAGACACACACACACACAATATTGAAATGAAATGTGTTTATATAGTTACACATATATACATATATGTATGTGCATATGTATTTAGAATCTTGAAAATATATTTAGACTATTAAAATAAAAATGTATATGTATGTGTGTGCATGTCTATGTATATTTATATTTAGAGGTTTTCCAAAATGGTCTTGGGAAACAGAGGTATTGAAGTGATTCCTTTCTGTTAGCCTTGCTGTAAGGATAGTTTGAGAAAGAGGACAAAAGAAAAATATGAGTAAGCAGATAACAGACAAGTAAATGGGAAATACAAATGATTTCAGAATAAGAAATAAGGGCTGAGACTAAAACAATAACAACGAGGTACGAAGGATGTAGGGGAAGGACAGTCTTAAATAGGGTAGTTGGGGATGGTATGTCTGGAAAGGTGACTTTTGCCTGAGAAGGCACCAGGATAAGTCTGAGGTCATGGCTGAGGTGTCAGGAGCCAGGCGAGAGGGAGAGAAGGGCTGGAAATAAGTTCCTAAGTTACGCAGAGGGCTAGATCAGACTGGCCTTGCAGACCTTGGTTAGGAGTTTGGACTTTATGCAAAAAAACAGCAGGAAGTCGCTAGAAGGACTGAAGAAGATTGTGACCATGTTTGAAAAATTTGGAACCTCAAACAATGGGTGAAGGAAAAATAGAAGAATTTATTTATAAGATGAGGCAGTAAATCACTCTGATCATATATGCTCCTGAGAACAGTCAAAAAAGACAATTCAATTTCATTGTTGTTTCATTCATAGACTTTCTTTCTCATTAGACTGTCTCAACAAATACAAGTAAAGTAGGTAAAACCATGTTCTTTGCCTTGCTCAAATGATATCATTCTCATTTCCAAATGCACTAAATAATGGAAGGAAATATATGCGCTCACTGTTGCTCAATTCAATTCAGCTGGAAATTTTACAGCTTTTATGTAGGTGTTTTATGTAATCAGTTCCCCAAAATATTGGACCTAAAGCTATTTCCTTATATGATTTTGGGTATCACTTTCTGAAATCTGCTATACTGAAGAGTGAGCATGTGAAAGGCAAATTTAATTCCAGATGAGATCACTATCTTCTTTCTGGCTCTACAAGTCTAACCAGTGCCTTAACTCTTCAAGAAGTAGGACTCCTCCATGAAATCTTTATTGATGCATACATATATCAGGAGTCCCCAACCCCCGACCTGCAGTCCAGTACCAATCTAGGGCCTGTTAGGAACCGGGCTGCACAGCAGGAGGTGAGCTGTGGGCTGTCAAGTGAAGCTTCATTTGTATTTGCAGTCGCTCCCCAGTGCTAACATCACCGCCTCAGCTTCACCTCAGAGAGTCAGGCATTAGATTCTCATAGGAGCACCGTCCATAGTTGGGGACCGCTGGATATATAGTCTCATACATACATCTTAATATGAGCTAAAAGCAGCTTGATAATATGTGCCTACCATCTTAAAAAGATTTATAAATATTAGCTTATTGAAACCTGAGATAACTATAAAGCAGGTACTAATATAATTACCATTTTACAGAAGAGAATACATACACAGAATTGTTCAATAAATGTACCGAATCAGGGGTTGAACGTGTGACCTAGTCTTTCAAAATATATCACTTCATGAGTCCATAGTGGTAAAACATGGGTTTTAGACTGAGACAGCCTGGGTAGGGAAATGCTACTTGTTATCTCTAGGATGTAATAAAATCACTCAACATCTTTAAACCTTTTTCCTCATCTGTGTTGTTGGCACAGGATAGAACTGTTGTTAGGATTAAGCATGTATATAAAGTTCTTAGCACATTGCCTGTAACGTAATTAGTGCTCAGTCTATATGAGCTGTTTTTTTAAAATTATTTTTTGAACTAAGATAACCTCCCTAAGAACTCACTTACCTTTACATATTCAGGCAATTTTTCAGTTTTGCTTGTTTTATTAACTTAAAAAATTAAACGACCAAAGATCCAATCATATAATCAGTGATGTTAATTTTGTTGCAGGACCCATTCTGGCACCTTGACATCAGCAGGGCATTCCTGTAGGTTGAAGGGCTGATCCTACAGATCTACGTGGGAGTAAAGATGCTATAGAACAGCCCTGTCTCTGTCTTCCAAATATCCGACATAACTGCAGGCAGTTTTTTCACTCCGGTGATAGCCCCAGAGCATTCTGAGTGACAAAGAGAAAACAGCAGAAGACTCAAAAACAGTAGAACACTTAATGAGGTGAATTTACAGAGCTTGCTAAAGTTTAAGACCTCTTGCTAATCATAATCACTAATATTGATCCAGTGTTTCATGTGTGCCCGGCATGGTGTTGAGTACTTTATTTTCATTATCTCACTCAATCCTTATTGCAACTCTGTATGGATTTTAAATTTCAGTTGTAAACTAAAAATTAAAAAGTACCATAGTTGCCTTAATGTATGTATTGAGGGGCTATGATGATAAAATCAATGTTTCTTACCAGCGTTTCACCACATTTTTCTTCCAAAGCAAATTGTGCAGGGTTGCAACACCTTTGGGGTCTCCAGGGAACTTCCCTGAAGTGAAGAGATGTTTGACAGAGAAATAAGGCAAAGGTTGTGTGGGGAAGGCAAGAAGCTTCAATCTAGTTGACGGTTTATTTTACCCTAGAAGAAGCTAGTAACAGTGAACTGAGTCCAATTTTTTGGTTGCATGTGTTTGCTTCTTTGTAAGAAACTAATGTGGTGCTGATTTGGGATGACCTTTTCTTTTTTTATGGGGTAATTAAAATGTTTTACTTTTATCTCCCCACATCTCCCAAGTTTGATGATTTCTTTCGTAGAAAGGTCTACACAACACACACACATACACACACACACACACACACAGGAACGGTGCCTGAGTTATACCTGACATTGCATATTTATTGAATGAATACATGACAAAATTTTTAAAAATCTGTTTTTTTTCTGAGAATGAGAGCTTCTGTTAAATTTTTTTAAAAGGTAAAATTTCAGTATGTAACATTATGAATTTTTATTTTAAAAATAATTTTAAAAGGAGATTATTCTAAAATATGTGGCACTACTTAACCTTGGTGATTCAGGACAGTTTATTGGAGTGGACTATAATTCTTTTAGAATTTACCAAAGTGAGATCATTTACCCATATACTAAAATGCTCCAGACTGGTATAGTTTTAAATTTGTGTACTCTGATTTTCATAAATTTTCAGTCCTTTCTCTCTTTCCTTGTCTGCCATTTCTCATTGCTTTCAGCATGTCTTACACCAGCAGTATTCTCTCCATTCCCCATTCAATTAACTGTTTCTGATTTACTGTTGATGAGGCTAATGAGTTTTGTTAGAACTATGTGTGTGATAAGAATAAACAGTGTTGAATTTGGACTAGAGAAGCTCTTTTTTTGTTTGTTTGTTTTGAGGGAAGGGAATAGAAGGTAAAGTGAGTATAGAAATAATTTCCTATAAATGGGGCTGTACCATGCATACCTACATAGTGGCATTGGTTTTCAGTTACCTGTATTATTAAAAAGAGAGTAGTGGCATGGATAATTCATTATAATTCATTTACTCTTGTGGACAATAAGCATTTTCTGAGAATCTCCTGTAGGCAAAGTGCTGGTGAGATATGGAGATAAAAATACAATCACACAAACACAACCCCTGAAGAATAAAAATTTATGTCATTATGAAAGATAAGATACATAGGGGTTTATAGTACAACTTATTTAATATTGGGAATAGTGTAAGAATATATGTCATAACTTTGAGAATATTTACGGTAAAACATTCTGGTGTTTCAAAGGAAGAGACAACTGTGTCACTCAGGAAGGGGTTTTTTGAGGAAGTGATATTTAAATGAGTTGAAGTTATGGACAGGTTTTGCATGGAGAGAGATTGGTGAGGATGAGTGGTATATGAGTTAGAGTCTGACTAGAAGAGCAGAAATGATATGGATTAAAAAAAATGGAATATGGAATTTATCATAGAGATCAGATCTAGCATTGTGGGAGAAGCTTTTGAGGAGCAAGTAAAGCCCCAAAAGGGGACAATTAAGAGATCAGATACAAGTCACTAACCGAGGACTCTAGGAGGCTGCGGGTAAAGAAATCTGTGGAAGACTGTTTCTTCTGCTTGTGGTAGGCAGGCAGTCAGGAAGAAAAACTGGATGTGAAGCAGAGGAGAGTAACCTGGAATCCATGAGGGTAAACCTCAACACTTAACTGCCTCTCACTGTATCTAACTTTTCAATGTATGTGGCCTGCAGCGGGAGCTGATGCACTTGGCCGTGGAACTTCATACCTGCCTCGCCTGGGACTTGGAGCAGTTGAAGGGAGCTAAAGGAATATGGGTGTAGCTGCTGCCCCCATCTAGGAGGTGAGCCTCCAGATCAGCAGTAATGTATGTGAGCTATGTAATACCCAGGTGACTGGAAGGACCTTCCCAAAGCAATGGCTACTGCTTCACTTATCCCATCCAACTCTCATGCGGATTTCCCTGTGGGCAGTCCTAAGTGGGAACCATACAGAAAAGGGAATTCTGGAAAACATAATTCCAGTTTAAACTGACACAGTTAAAAGCCATTGGTGATACCTCAAATAAAGGGAACAGGATGAAAACATAAAGTGAAAGAAGGCAGCCTGTGCCTTGTGTAGGGAGAGTCTAGTTTTACTGGGAGATAGTATATATGCAATGGAGTCATTGAAGATCAGACTCTAAAGAGGTGAGCTGAGGCAGTACTGTTGAAGATCTTAGATATCCTGTTGGAGGATTTGCCCTTAATCCTGTAAGGCAAGGAGAAGCACTGAATATTCTTGAGCAAGAGAGTGGCATTATCAGATCTGTGTTTTAGACAGATCTGGCCCTGGGAGTCAAAGCACTGGAGTTTATAAAGGGAATAGGTGAGACAATTAATGATGATTCTGTTAAAGATAATCCAAGCAAGAAAATTTGCATTCCCAGAGTGCTCTTTTGTTCTCACCAAAGGAAGTTACTCAGAGTCATCATAAGAGGTTGTTGGGGATTATCATGGGAATTAAGTCCTAGCATACATTGTATCAAGCCAAGGTGATTTGACCTGTGGCTAATATTGTCAACTATGATGTCATTATGGCATATCTAGGTGATAGGCCATAAAATTCCCTGATGATTCTGTCTCCAGTATGTGAAGAGCAAGAGAAAGTGTACGTGTAATTGGAACATCAACTGAAATGAAATTGGCTTACGCAACCACATCCGTATCATTTCGAGAGGAAAATCCTTTAAAAATAAGTATTACTTATTTCACTTAATAAAATAATGGCAATAGTAGTGGTAATAGTAGTATTCTCTTATGTTTGTCCAAGTGCCTAACAATTTGAAAACTACTTACCTGTCCATTATCTCATTTGTTTTGACAATAACCCTGCAAGGTCAGTTTGGTCTGAATTAGTATACATGAGAAAACTGAAGCTCAGAGGTTGTGATAACCATCAAGTGGTCTCTTAGCCCTTGATTCAAGAGTGCTCACTGTAGTTCCGCAGATTAAGTGGGCACCTTTCTGTCACTTGTCCCTCCATTTCACTCT
This sequence comes from Pteropus vampyrus, assembly GCF_000151845.1. NCBI lineage: Eukaryota > Metazoa > Chordata > Mammalia > Chiroptera > Pteropodidae > Pteropus > Pteropus vampyrus. Next base: position 4,510,180 of record NW_011888795.1, on the reverse strand, counting down.
ACACATTGTCACCTGATAATGTTCTGGGGACACATATCTGGTTATGCTGTGTCCTGTTCTAAATCTGTCCATACATTTTGGACTTCATTACTTTAAGGTCTCTTTCCACCCAGAGAGGAGATTCCGCATAACCCAAGTATCACAGTTGTCCAATTCCTCACCTCCTTGCAGTATTTTTTTCCAACCTTCTGTTAAAGTACCCAAACACAGGATAAAGAGGAAAGCATACCTGAGCAGATACCCTACATCCCCAGGAGATCCACACATCTTTGAATTAGGTCATTCCACAAGTCTTCTCTGTCAATGCC
>NW_011888795.1:4464170-4509822 GCF_000151845.1 Pteropus vampyrus | reverse complement strand
GAAGCAGAGGAGAGTAACCTGGAATCCATGAGGGTAAACCTCAACACTTAACTGCCTCTCACTGTATCTAACTTTTCAATGTATGTGGCCTGCAGCGGGAGCTGATGCACTTGGCCGTGGAACTTCATACCTGCCTCGCCTGGGACTTGGAGCAGTTGAAGGGAGCTAAAGGAATATGGGTGTAGCTGCTGCCCCCATCTAGGAGGTGAGCCTCCAGATCAGCAGTAATGTATGTGAGCTATGTAATACCCAGGTGACTGGAAGGACCTTCCCAAAGCAATGGCTACTGCTTCACTTAATCCCATCCAACTCTCATGCGGATTTCCCTGTGGGCAGTCCTAAGTGGGAACCATACAGAAAAGGGAATTCTGGAAAACATAATTCCAGTTTAAACTGACACAGTTAAAAGCCATTGGTGATACCTCAAATAAAGGGAACAGGATGAAAACATAAAGTGAAAGAAGGCAGCCTGTGCCTTGTGTAGGGAGAGTCTAGTTTTACTGGGAGATAGTATATATGCAATGGAGTCATTGAAGATCAGACTTTAAAGAGGTGAGCTGAGGCAGTACTGTTGAAGATCTTAGATATCCTGTTGGAGAATTTGCCCTTAATCCTGTAAGGCAAGGAGAAGCACTGAATATTCTTGAGCAAGAGAGTGGCATTATCAGATCTGTGTTTTAGACAGATCTGGCCCTGGGAGTCAAAGCACTGGAGTTTATAAAGGGAATAGGTGAGACAATTAATGATGATTCTGTTAAAGATAATCCAAGCAAGAAAATTTGCATTCCCAGAGTGCTCTTTTGTTCTCACCAAAGGAAGTTACTCAGAGTCATCATAAGAGGTTGTTGGGGATTATCATGGGAATTAAGTCCTAGCATACATTGTATCAAGCCAAGGTGATTTGACCTGTGGCTAATATTGTCAACTATGATGTCATTATGGCATATCTAGGTGATAGGCCATAAAATTCCCTGATGATTCTGTCTCCAGTATGTGAAGAGCAAGAGAAAGTGTACGTGTAATTGGAACATCAACTGAAATGAAATTGGCTTACGCAACCACATCCGTATCATTTCGAGAGGAAAATCCTTTAAAAATAAGTATTACTTATTTCACTTAATAAAATAATGGCAATAGTAGTGGTAATAGTAGTATTCTCTTATGTTTGTCCAAGTGCCTAACAATTTGAAAACTACTTACCTGTCCATTATCTCATTTGTTTTGACAATAACCCTGCAAGGTCAGTTTGGTCTGAATTAGTATACATGAGAAAACTGAAGCTCAGAGGTTGTGATAACCATCAAGTGGTCTCTTAGCCCTTGATTCAAGAGTGCTCACTGTAGTTCCGCAGATTAAGTGGGCACCTTTCTGTCACTTGTCCCTCCATTTCACTCTACACATTGTCACCTGATAATGTTCTGGGGACACATATCTGGTTATGCTGTGTCCTGTTCTAAATCTGTCCATACATTTTGGACTTCATTACTTTAAGGTCTCTTTCCACCCAGAGAGGAGATTCCTCATAACCCAAGTATTACAGTTGTCCAATTCCTCACCTCCTTGCAGTATTTTTTTCCAACCTTCTGTTAAAGTACCCAAACACAGGATAAAGAGGAAAGCATACCTGAGCAGATACCCTACATCCCCAGGAGATCCACACATCTTTGAATTAGGTCATTCCACAAGTCTTCTCTGTCAATGCCTTCAAGCACATACTCCTTAATATTAAAACACAAACAAACAAACAAACAAACAAACAAACAAACAAACAAAAAACATATCTCTGGCTTCCTGCCTGTCAAAACACGGCAGAACTCATTCATTTCTCTTGACTTATTTAAAACACACACTTACACCCAGTGCTATATTTATTACCTGGGAGTTCAGCGGCCAATGGCAAATGAATATAAGCTATAATCTCCATTCAATGCACCCCAGCAGTTCTCAGTCCTCTGAAAGGGATCCCTATGCCATATTAAATGACAATGTCAGATTCTATGCTTTGGTACATCTGAGATTGTTACAGTTATTGATGTAGAGAGATGGCTCAGGGGATTAGGGGTAGGCATATAGAAATCAGGCTTTTCCAGCTGCCATTAAACAGAATACTTTTAATAGTTTTCTGAGATTACTAGATCCTTAGAGTCAAAAGGCTAAACCCCTGACTTTGCAAAGAGGCCAGAAAGGGATATGCCTTGTTCAGAGCCAGCCAAACCGGTCTCTAACTGGCCTTCCGAGTTCTAGCACAGTGAACTTGCTACTGTAGTATGCTGCCTCTCCTGCTCTGGTTCTCCCACGTGCGAACTGGCTTTATTTCTCTCTACTAGACATATGGGTTTTCTATTTCTTTGTATTTGTATGTAGGGAAAAGTTTGGGAGAAATGAAGTCTAGACTTGCAGTAATAAGAAAGGAAAAAAAACCCAAACAGAATAGCCAACAAATTTGAGCAACAAATATAAAATTATGTGTCAGATGCTTTATAAAATTATCTCATCTAATCCTCATACCCAGTTCCATGAAGTGCTTCACTGACCTGTCCACCAATAAGGAAACTCAAACTTAGCGCAGTTGACACTTGCATAGCTATGGAGGATTTGAGTCCAGGTCTGTGTGCCTCCAAAGCTAGGCTGAAATCTTGTACTTCGCTTCACTGTGCTGAGGTGTGCCTTCTATCCCATGGCCCTGTCCAATTTGCTGACACGTACATGAGCATCTAGTAGCAGATGTTTAGTTACTACACTGATCTGTCCTACAGTTTCCTAGAAACCCAGCTTGGGTGAACTAGCCCACTGGCCATTGGAATTTCTGGCTTCTTATTCCTCCCTTTTCTCCTTTTCCAATTCCCATTTAAACCTAGACAGTATGGGAAGTGCCTTAATGAACTGATGCTAGAGTTTCCTCTTTTAATGGCATTTTCACTTCCGTAGTATGCTTTTCTGACTTTGAAGTTTGGATAGGCGAGTAGGGGAACAAATGCTTTCCAAAAGCACTAATGTCTCATTTTTCAAAGTGAGATCTATGGAGACATGTAAATGTTGCTTTCAAATACCGGAACCACTGGGATCAATGCCCAGAGGTCTCTGTGGAAGAGAGGCACTGTCCTGACATGATACCAGAGACCTCAACCAAGACAAGAAGGTAGAAACTCCAGGGGATCAAAGTCCAGCTCAACTTAATGAGAAACTTATTACAGTTCGGGCTATAGGAAAACTAAATTAGTAATGAGTTCACCTTCACTAGAAATACTTAAACAGGGCCTCGGCGTCTAATTGGCAAGGATGTTACAGGGAGATTTGAACATTGGAAAAAGAAGTTTGAATCAAAATGACATTTGAGGGCCTTTCCGGCCTTGAGATTCTGTCTTGAATTCACTTAGAAAGTTCATATTGAGAACAAAGGTTTCTCCTTGTTATAATTAACACCAACTAGTGATGTGCCTCCTCCCTCCCTCCCGGTGCTTCCCCCATCAGAACAACTACTCGATTTAAGAAGGAGACTTAGAATGAGGAAGGATGTGGTTCCTTCCCACTTGGCAGCACTCTGTATCAGAATAGAAGACTTGTGCTGGGCCTGGCACGGATCCGTCGGGCCTTCTTACCAGCCCAGTCGTGTCTGTGACCAGAGCACGTGGGAGGTACACATCCGTGTAGGAAAACCTCCCACTGGCTGCCAGCTCTGGATTTTTTTTTTTTTTTAATTAATTACTAATGAATGCAGTCTTGCCCAGGGCAGACCTCTTGGAGGAATGAAGACACGCCCTGAAACAAGTCCGAATTAGACCAGACAAACATCCCCTGAAAAATATTCCCTCGGCAGTTGGCAGCATATGAGAAAGTGTCTTTGAAAAGAGCAGTTTCTTCTTGCCATTTCAAAGGAGAGCCGCTCGCAGGCCAGGATGTCAGCAACGCAAAGCTCTTTTTTATCCCCTTATTTTCTTTAATTTTTATTTTTTCTTCCTTCCTTCCTTCCTTCCTTTTTCTATTTTTTATTATTAGTTTCAAGTATATAGTACATTGGTTAGACATTCATATAGTTTATGAAACAACTCCTCCCCCACACCCCCCTATTACTCTGTCACCCATCTGGCTCTACATAGAGTATTTTCTTCCTTTTTAAAATTGGCTTACTACTAATCGGAAAGCTATGTTCTTCAAAAATGATAATTCTTTGATTTAATGTCAGAATTGGGACAATTCCTCTGTTCTTAAAGGAGAAAATGTTAGTGATAGAAAGTATACAGCAATTGATTAATAGCTTTGATTCAAAAGAATAAAAAGAGACATACTCAAACTGGCAGCTGGTCTTGCCAACCAGTGCTGCAATTATAATGGACAATGCTTTTCAATTAAGTACAGTGATTTTCCCCCTCAAGACTTACATAGACTTTACCATCATCCAATCCGATGAATATACTTTTTTAAAAAAAATGAAATGTTATAGCTAAGTATGCTTTGCTCAAATCTATCATGTTTAGATTTCTCAAACTATGAAGTCTTATCTTTTACAGGAAAGCTTCAGGGACTTACAGCTATTTGAAGTCAGGTCAACCCCACTGTTCCCAGGGAATAAGCACAATAAACACTTCATAGCTGCAAGGAGTCATTAGGGTTCTGGTCTAACACTGCCTGCAGGTAGTTTAGCTAAGATTTCCCTTGTACACCAGAGCCGTGGGAGAACAGCAGCTTTGGCTTCTCTAGCAGCCTGCTCATTGCTCCTGGGCCCAAGTAGCTGTCTTCCTTGGCCACAGGACCATTGCCTATTTAGACATGACTCTTCCTATAAATGATGTGTTATTTCTAAGAGACAGTTAGATTTTCCAGTAGTTTTTCAGAGATTGAAGGCAGCATGGCTTCATCAGAGAAAGGTCTGAACAGGGAATCAAAAGCTGTCTCACATTTTCTCAAGTGAGTTATTGACCTCATCAAAGTCACCTCTCCTTCCTGGGGTCCTGTTTCCCAAATAGTGTCCTGAATAACATCATCTGACTTCCTAGGCCCTTCCTGATTTTCTAGAGGTCATCTTGATAAGAAGCTAGATAAAGGGGGAAAGAATTAAAAAGCAGCCAAGTGGAGGATAGATCTTGGGAAAACAAGTCCTTTATTTTAAATAGGAGTCAGAAAGCCTTTGTTGCAATAAGCCTTTGTGGCAAATATGTGAAACTTTGTCTGTATTGCATACCACAGGGTGGCATTTGAATTTCCTCTATACATCTCATTTCAATTTGCTAAGACCTGACTAGAACTATGAATCAGAGCCATGAGGAAGCCTAGATCATCAGGTTCATTTCACTCATTTTCCCCATAACAACCCTGAGGCCCTTGTCCAGAGTTACACAGACCCTTGAACTCAAGTCTCCTGACTCCTTGTGCAATTTGCTTTCACATATATTGCCAGTTAAGTTTGTTTAACAAGGATGAGTCTTTAGCGAAAGAATCAAGCTAAATTCTCAAAGTTGACTGATTGTAAATAATAGAATTTGGTGACCAGAAAAACATGCTAGTAAGGAGATTTGTTTTATATATGTATACATATATATTTTTTTTTCCCATGATAAATGTATTGGGTGTGAGTTCTCTTTTGTGTAACTCTGTTCCTAGCCAGCATTGCCTTTCTTTCTGGTAGGTTTTAGAAAGTCTACCTTCTCCAAGAAAAACGCCTTATAACTCACTCTTGGGTCCCCACTAGAGTCACCTGCCTTCGCATTTCTGATCACAGTTTTCCTTAAGGTAAAACCTCAGCTCTCTGAAAATACTCAGTGATAGGTGCATTTTAAGTCATAGAGCATTATAAAAAGTCAAGGTTTCAGTTCCTAACTACTAATTTTGTAATCATGAGCATAAGATTTACTTATCCTGGATTATAGATCTGATTATTTTTAACACCCAGTTGACCTTAGATCAATCACGTTATCTTTGTGCTTTTTTTTTTCTGTCTGTTAAGTGAGGTAGTAGGCCCAAGGCCTTCCTAAGTCTTCTGTGATCAAGGATCTTGTAACTGTTTTAACAGTATGTGTTTCTGAAGTGTATTCCATACCACACAGCTGTCTTATAGCAAGCATACTGAGAAATTATACTTTTAATTAGTGATTCGTGGCCATGATTTTGAACATCAATTATTTTTTATTTTTTACTGTGCATAATGATGTCCCCAGGTCCTATTGAAATATGTAAGATTCTAACACTAAATGGCCCCAGACCCTGAGATTACTGACTTTTTTTTTTTTTTTTTTAAATCGAGGCAGAACTCATTCTGGTTGAGTTTAGAGCACTAGTTTACCTAGTCGTTGGCCACCAGGTATTGGCTTGATCGTTGACACTGTCTAGTAATTGAGTTACCAACTGTTGTATCACTATACACCATTTATTCTGTGTTGCACTTTCCTCCTCTTTTAGCTGTTAAACTTCTTAGACACTAGAGTCATTTTGGGTTATTACTGTGATCTTCTGTGTAGATGCTAGGAACTCTGGATTTTTTATTAATACTAAGGGAAAATCACTATAAGCTATAAGTATGAAAAGATCGATTTTTCTAAAAAATCAAAATATCATCAATAGGGAAATGGTTGAATACACCATGGGCAATGGAATCGTATTTAGCCATTAAAAGAAATGAAGTGTAATTATATGAACTGATCTGGAATAATGCGAATGATATATTGTTAAATAAAAGAAGCAAGTTGTAGACCCACACACGATTCTATTTTTGTAAAGAAATAAAGAAAAAAATATATATGAAAAGATGGAAAAATCTGAATCTGGTAGTTACATGTGATTATATAGGAGTGGAATTGATGAATGCTGAAAAGAATGAAAGGGACATAATGTTTTCCCTTCCTACCTAATATAATTTTAAAAAGGGGGAATACTCGGATTATAAGTATTTTTCCCCTAACATTTTATTATGAATATTTAAAAACATACAAAAAAGTTGAAAATATGCTATAATGAACACCTACATAACCACTACCTAGCTTCTACTATTAGCATTATATAATAATTGCTTTATCACATCTGTCCACTGATGTATGTATGGGTGATTTTTATGTTTTTACACTTTTCAGTATTTTCAGACTTATTTAAGGAATTGACTTGCAGCCTCTTATTATATGATACTCATAGTCTATCTCAAAGAGCCGTATCACCATATTTACAGATTTTACTGATATTCAGACATAGAAACAAACACTGATAGAGAATTTATTTGATACTTTTACCTTAGATACCAGTGATACCTTTACTCTTTTTTTAGGCGTCAATGAACTTGTCTATTAGGATTTGGCTACTTACTTGAATTTCCTAGGCATTCTGTGAGTCCCCCATCCTCTACCACCATGCATTGACTCTGTACTATTCTTTTCCATGTAGGCAGCTTTGTGGACCGTATGCACTCTTATAGCCCCATTTAATTCCCCTCCCCCCCCCAGGATATTACATTATGGAATGTTTCTGGAAATTATCAGGCTTTGAGAATAAATAGAAATGATTTGTGATTCCACTGAGCCACTGCTTGATTTTAGGGTTCTGAATGTCAGACACCTTAATACAAATCATGTGTTGTTTCAGTCCTACATAGTCTCATTTGAAGAAAGATTATTCATTGAAGATGCGCTATGATTTGCAGAGTGGCAATTATATTGAAGAGCAATAATGATTTTAGGTACTTAGTTATGAATATCAAAATATGGAATGTGAATAACTTTAGGCCAGACCTAAATTCTAGGATGCTTTATTCTGTATAATTTATTTTAACAGCTGGAGTTTGCCTCCCTTTTTGGTGATCAGATGTCTTCCTTTACCCTCCTCCCCACCAAAAGGGTCAAACCTACAGAAGATCCCCAGCATTTCTCCCCTGGCTTGTCTTTCTAGGCCTAGTTCTTTCACTCTCTCATCTACTCCCCTGCAGATTCTACTGTGGTTTTACCAGGTATCTTACTGTCCTCTAAATATCTGATGCACTTTCCAGCTTTCAGATCTTTGTTCAAAGTATTTTCTCCTTTTGCAGTTCTTTCTCCTCTTTCCTTCCTTCTTTTCTCCTTCGCTTCCCCAGTCTCCTCCATGGTGTCTCTGGTCTCCACCTACCCACACAGACACACACTTCCCTCTACCTCCTTAAATGCAGGGTCTTCTCTTTGAAACCTCTCTAAACCTGTCAGCTACAAGAGATCATTCTTACATAGGATTTCCATAATAATTTATTCATATTTTATCACTTAGAGGGTTGCTTCTCAACCGATGGTCTGTGGAGCAGCAAAAATAGCAGCCTCTGGAGGATGACTAGAAATGCAGTCTCTTGTGTCCTGTCCTAGACTTACTGAATCAGAACCTCTATTGTACCCAGACCTCGAGATCATCTTTATTGACATTGCTATTTGAGAAGCACTGTCTTAGAACAGATATCCAATTTTGCCTCTCACTTGATTGCTTTTGTGCCAGTGGATTCTGATAAACTGTGTCTTGTGATCAGGAACTGTGTCTTCATCCTGTATCTGTAGGTCATGGTGGATGGCTCTGCACACAGTAGAGGCCCTTCAGTGTGTACTTTTAAATGAAAGCCTGTGCTTTCAATGAGGAGGGATTATATGAGGGAAATATATGAATATAGGGTATATTCATGATTCTTGTCAGCAAGACAACTTTCAGACTGTCTTATTTTTGTCTTTGCTGTGGTTGGGTTTTACAGACCTTTATACAAAAGGGCTCACCCCCTTATCAAATCTGTTTCTTCCTTTCATTTCTTTGAGAAGTGGCACAATGATATGGAATATTTGAGTTTTCAGAAGCTCGTGTGAATTCACTATCTAAGGGATTAAATTTAAGGCACAGAGAAACACTGTATGGATATTTTATGAGTAAGGTTATAGCTATACAACTGGCATAATTGTTTATTTGTTTCAAGAACTGAAAGGTTAATCACAATGTCAGAGTAAAGTCCAGAATCAGATTTTGGTACCTCTGATCTCAGGAAAATAACATTGTTTTAGTTGATTATATTTGCTTTTTGAAAACTTGGGAAGGGAGAAGTTTAATTTCAAAAGAGCTTTATCTATCTCTTCTTATAGATTCTCTTCAGATTCTTTCCCTCAACGAACGTCTCCATCTTTGCTACTTTCCTTATTGTCTGTCACTTCTGTCTTTCTCTTCTAATCTCTACTGCTTTGTTTTGTAGTTTTCTTACCTATTTTACTCATTATTCTCATAATCAACACTTCTATATTGTATAACTCTCGTGATGTCCCTGATTCTCACAGAAATGCTGAGTGTAATTAGTAAAATTAAATAAATATAAATATATAAAATAAATATTGAAATAAATATACAAATAAAATAAGTGCATAAAATAATAAATAACAATAATAAAATAAGCAAAATAAAAGAAATATAAATAATATACTTATAAATGAAATAAATAACCAAACAAATGATCATTTGACCTGTATAAAAACAAGCCCAGTGAACGCTGGCTATTTTTTTTACTGTTTTTAAAAATAAATCTTAAATACGTGATGCCCGTTTCATCCATTTCTTTTAGATTATTAAGATTATGAAACTCTTTAAATACTTCTTTCTACTTATATTTATTATTTTATTTAGAAGCTATTTTCTAGTTCCATGCCCCCATGTGGCATTGCAATGGATGAAAAAAAATGAATCATAAAAAACAAAACACAACTTGTTTGGCCTTCAAGCCCTTAAAGATGCTCACAAGGAAATAGAAGAGATGAGATAAACAAGAATAACTACAATTCAAGGTAGAAGGGGATAAATGCTAACAAACATGTAATAGAATTATAGAGTTTTTGTTTAGAGAAACCTGGGAGATACTGGATATGCAGAAATGGCAGGAAGTTTATTAGAGCATTGAGGGACTAGTTTCTGTGAATTCTGGTTCCCGTTACTCACAATCACATTCTCATTCTCATCCTCTCTCTCTTTTTTTCTCTACCCCACTGTCTCTCTCCCTCCCTTCCTTCCTCCTTCCCAAGTCTCTTTTAAACTTTCTTCCCTTTTGTCCTTCCATTCTTTTTGTCTTTGATGGACTAATATTTGTATGCTGTTCATTCTGAAAGTGAAAGCCTCAAAATCACAGAATTCTCTGTTTGGAAGTCATTTTACAAAACCTTTTTTGTGCTTGTCTGTAGGAAAATGCCTTCCTGTCCTGGATTCACAATTAAACATTTATTTGTTTTTATAGATACCGATACTCACTCATTGTTTTAAAACTCATTTTTCCTTTTCTTCCAGAAGTTCATTTGCCCCATCCTTCTAGTTTTCCCGCTAGTTAGTAATAACGAGAATTAGTTTTTTCTCTCCTATGTCTGTGTTTTAGTTTTTTTTTCTCCTAAAATTTATTGTAGTGAAAATTATAAGTTTAGGAGGTATTAAGGAAATATAATTAAAAACAAAATCTCTCAACCTGGCAATCCTCTCCACAAATGTAAGAAAGGAAACAGTTTTATTATTGAACAAGCGTTAAACCAGAATGTGGTGTACATCACAGGCAATCCGCTAAGAGATTGCAAAAACAGAAAGCTCACCCTTTTATATAGCCGTGCATCCCATTGCATACATGTTTTCAAGATAAACAATAGCTTGTCCTGAAGTAAGAGGACTTGGTAGCATCGTTTGTCACACATAGTTTATCCTGACATTACATGGTAATAGGGATGACTATCTCTTAGTTAATTGGTCTTATCTAAAGGAAAAATAGCTCATATTTTTATTTTTTTAATTGTATTTTCTTGTGGTAAGAATACTTAATGTAATGTCTACACTCTTAACACATTTTTAAGTCTATAATACATTATCATTAACTATAGGTACAATGTTATAGGGCAAATCTGTAGAGCGTATTTATCTTTCTTAACTGAAACTTTATGCTCATTGATTTCTAACTTCCCTTACCCCTTCCCCAGGCCTAGACAACCACCATTATACTCTTCAATTTAATGGATTTGACTATTTTATATAACTCATATAAGTGGAATCATGCAGTATTTTGTCTTTCTATGACTAGATTATTCCACTTAGTGTAATGTCCTCAAAGTTTATCTATGTTGTTGAATTTTGCAGAATTTCCTTTATTTCTAAGGCTGTATAGTATTGCATTGTATGTATATACAGCATTTTCTTTATCCATTCATCTGGAGATGGACATTTAGCTTTCCTCCATATCTTGACTCTTATGAATAATAATGCAGTCTATATATGGAGTGAAGATATGTCAAGATCCTGATTTCAATTTTTTTTTTTTTTTTGTGGGAGGGAGAGGTGGGTAAATACCCAGAAGCGGGATTGCTGGATCTGACAAAGTAATTTTGCAATTGTAGCAAGGCTCCCACAGAAGTTAGGCTTCTGCCTTCCCACAGAAACTGGGAAATATCACCCCATCTTGATGTTTACATTGCAAAAAGATGATCTCTGGGTCTCTGAAAAAGACATTCTATTTTTTTTACAGAGCCTAGCATGTATTTTAGTATGTTTAACTAAATGCAGTTCAGAATTAAAGTCTTAGTTTTTCTGAGTTTGTTATATATCAGAGATTCAGCTGAGGTTTGTCTTTGGCCTTGTGTAACAAATCATATACCTTCATGTTAAATCTGATTTGAAAATTTATTAACATTTAAAATTTAAAACAATTTTATTCTGGTAAAATATACATAAAATTTACTATTTTAGTTATTTTTGAGTGTATGTTTAAGTGGCCTTAAGTACATTCACATTGTTGTTCAACTGTCACTGCCACTCATCTCCAGAACTTTTTCTTCTTCCTATTTCAACAGAAATTGTATGCTTTAAACACTAACTCCCTATTCCCTCCAGCCTCTGGCAACCACCATAATTAGCATTTTAACCTGCCTATCAAAAACTGCCTGTGAAATTTCAATATCCTGCCTACAGCAGTAAGTAGGGGTCTGTTTGCCCAGGATTTGAAACACAAGGGTGTTTTCTTGGGAAACGACTGAGGAAAAACAACATTAAAACCTTTTGAATGTGGTGCCCCCATTTAATTCAAGTGATGGTACATTAATTACAAATAATCTAAGTCTGTGCAATTCTTAGACATGTCTCATTTGTGCCACCCCATAACTTTCAAAGTAATAAAAACTACTTTTTGAGTGAAATATTTTTTGCTTGTAATTTAGGGATTTTACTTATGTAGATTGACATTTTCTATGACCTTTGCTCCAGTGAATCTTTATCTTTCTCAATTGATCTTTTGGGTTATTTTGTGAAACACAGCACCTCCTTCATATGTTTTGCTTATGGCCTGCCACAGGCATTGGGGAGAATGATATAAAAGAATTGAGGCAGATGATCTGCTGCAATCAGAGAACCTTATTTAAAACCAAGCTCTGCTATTTGATTGCTCTGATAGCTTGAGTAAGATACTTCACCATTTTGCACCTAATTTCTTTATCTTGTAAAACAGGAAAATTATATTGCTTTCTGAATAAGTGTTCTGAATAGCAAATAAAATAAGACATGAAAAGAAGTACAGCATATATGTCAAAGCATGAATTATTTCAGTTGAGTAAGGTACCTAGCATATAGTAGGGATTTGGAAAATATTTGTTAAATAAGCGAACAGATATTGTTCTCAAAGTTCAGTTTCCTAGGGTTCTCTCCTCTCCACAGATACCCCTGACTTAGCTTATGACCTCTCCACTCTCTGCTTTCTTCTGGTTCCTGATCATATCTCTCTCTCTTGACCCAAATCATGCTTCAGGTTTAAAAACTCTAGAGTTCAGAGTTTGGGGAGTAATACAAAGCGGGCAAAGGAATGTCTATTACTTCCTCTTATTGGCTCTTCCTCTGAGCTTCTGAAGGGTTTGAAATGGCAGTTAGAAATACAATCATCCACTGTATATACGTTAGGAAGAAGGGATCTTTTTTTTTTCTCAGCAGCAACATGCACAGGGGATTTCACCCTGGCCAAAAAATAATGGGCTGCAATAATGTTGAATCAGATACTGTGAATCCAAATTAAACAATATTCTGAGGCTAGTCCCAGGAGTTCCCTAGGTGGACACTTAGGCAGGAGCTCAATGGAGGTCTTATTTAGTGTCATCATGCACAAAATAAATGCAAATGTAAGTCTTATAAGGCATAACCAAATCTTACACTGACAAAGCAGATGACACTTTCTCGGTATTCTTGTAAACAGTCTGATAGATTTGTGTGAAAAACACCTCCCTGAAGATGATCTGGAATAAAAAATGAGTGTTGAGAGACCAGAGGTGTGGAAAACAATTGAAAGAGTGATGAATTTTCCTAGACTGAAGAACAGCCTGTAGATTCGGGCCAGATAATGTGCTGACTCTACTCAGAAGACCATAGTTATTCAGTCCATAGTACTGAGCACTTTCCGTATGCCTGGCTTCATGCTAGACCCTGAAAGACAAATATTCATCAGAGGTAGACCCTGTTCTCCAGGATCTCAAGAGAGAAGACACATACACAAACTTAATTGTACTACAAGGTAAAGAATTACTTTACTGAGACCAAGGGAAAGTTGGTAGGGAGAAGGGATACGTTACATCTGGTCAAGAGAAGCATGGAGGTCTCGTGAAGGAAATAGTTTTGGAAACAAGTCTTGTAGGATGGGCAGTGTTTGTACCCGTGAAGAGGGGCATGCAGGGCATTCCAGTCAGAGGAATGATTAAAAGGGAAGGGAGGCACGGGGTGATTTATAGCATCATCTGTATGTGCACCTGTGGCTGGAGTCCAGGTTATACGAGGAGGAGAGATGCAGGAAAGGGGTGGATAGAGGAGTTTTGCCACCAGATCCTGGAGAATCCAGAATGTCATATGAAGGACATCAGGGAAATACAATTAAGATGTGCTGTGTGGGAAAATCGATTTGGTCCTTGTCATCAGTCAGCCTTTACAGGTGCCCTTATGGCCCCCAAAACTTTCCTAAGGCTTTTACAGCCTTCTTATTTATAATGTGGTAAACATTTTTTTTTTCTTTTGGCTTTAGAGAACAAGATGTTGGTCTATTTTTCAAGCATCAGTGGATAGAAAGAATATTTACATGCAGAAAACGAGTAGTTTTTAGTCAGCCATTTTTTTCATCTTTCTCTTTTTCAGAGACAGACAGACCAATGAAAAATAATACACTTTTAATTTCCCTAGCATATATTAAGGTTACAGAGGTGAAAGGATTATTTGCCGGGTCCCCTCATCTGTGCTGATTCCTTTTTATAATCAGAGAAATAATTGCTCTCCTGTGTTTTCCAACTTGTTCTTTATAGTATCAAATCTTCTGATTTGGTGACAGTCTTTATGCATCCAAAATGCTAGAAGTGAAATCATAATCAACTCCAATTAGCTATACTGGCCGAGCATAGCATTACTAATACTTAAATCCAGCAGCACGTCTTATGTCTCATTTTAGCTAGTCATTATACTATTTCTCCATCAACTTGCCACAGGATGGCTTAGTAAATTAGAAAATTGATTTGAATTTCTCACTTTTTTCCCTCAAATTCATGACCCTTAACCGCAGTAGAGGTTTTCTCTAATATGACCCATGAGAGAATTTACAGAAATTTCTCAAAGCTTGGTCTAATTGCCGATACCTTATACAGATGAAACCCCGTTTTTTGTTTCCTGAAAGAATTTCAGCCAGCATTTCTAAACTCTGCCAAGAATCCTAGTGCTTGGAGATATTTTAAACAAGGATTCATAAAGTCAATTAAGTTTGAGGAGCACTGTAAATGATTCCTAAGTAATTTAGTTTCATAGCATATGTTAGCATTCTAAAGACTGAGCAATTCTGTAGAAAAAGATAACTTTTAGCCTAATTTTCACCTACTACTAATAACCTAATATTTCTCAAAAATAAATACAGTACCAAAATATAATTTTTAAAAATCATTTTGTAGAAGCTCAAGTTGGACAACATGGATCAATATGTGGCCTTCAGAGGGCCTAAGTTAATTCAAGAATAAAATTTAAAAAAATACATCAAGAGCCTTGCATTTAGTAGGGGTATTAGAACTATGTATTGAATTCATCTTCTGCCTAACTTCCAAGATTTATGTGAGGATATATTTGTAACTCGGTAATCCTTTAAAACCCTGTCTGTATCAGACAGAGCTCCTACATCTTATATCATTTTCCTGAGTCCAAAGAAACACCAAAGGGAACTGAAATAATAAAACATTAATTTTGGCTGCAGAATACCGATCTTGCTGACCCTGCGGGGTTATTGCAGAGTGAGAGTAATTATGCAGATGTGCCACCTGAGGCTTCGGAGTTGAAGTACCCTGTTGTAATTCACTGCAGGATCATTCATGTAGCCAGAATATTGATATGATTATTATTCCACCAAGGTTTTATCCGCCCCTAGACAATTACAGAACCACTTACCAGCATCTCTTATTGACTTCTTATTTAAAATTCCCAGGGCCACAGCAGGCATTCAGATCCTGTTGTTGGGGACGGCTACAGATCAATGGCATGAAGCAACACGGGATTTCTTTAGGACGTGACAGATGCTGAGATTGTTTCCTAAGCAGCATACAGTAGAAAATAGTGTTTCTGTGGCCCCATGTCTCTAACACAGACATTTAAAGTAATGACAACAGGAGCAGAGAGGGAGCATATAGCAGAAAGATCATGAGATTTGGTTCAAGATAATCTGAGTTTGAACACTGGTTTCACGATTTATTTATTTTGTGTGGAACTTT
Organism: Pteropus vampyrus; assembly: GCF_000151845.1. Lineage (NCBI taxonomy): Eukaryota > Metazoa > Chordata > Mammalia > Chiroptera > Pteropodidae > Pteropus > Pteropus vampyrus. Next base: position 4,494,127 of record NW_011888795.1, on the reverse strand, counting down.
GGGGAAATCACTACATTTTCCTGTAAATAGTATTTTCTGAAAATAAGTGTTTCTGAGGCCCCATGTCTTTAACACAGATGTTTAAAATAATGACTGCAAGAGCAGAAAGGGAGCATATAGTAGAAAGATCATGAGATTTGATATCAAGATACCTGCATTTGAACACAGTTTCACCATTTATTACTGTGCCACTTTGGGGAAATCACTATTCTTTCTGTAAAATGAGATTGATATTAAATACCAAACTTCTGGCAGTCTTCAGAGGTTTAAATGAATATATGTGTGTAGGAAAAAAACAACTATGTGAATGGCAAAGTGTTTTAAATATATATACTTGCTCATGAGAAAGGCTTCCATTCTTGAACTGGCGGTATCAGCATAATCATACATGCTTTTTATGGCCAAATTGCTTGGGTAATGTCCTATTGACTCCGATAATCACTAGTATTGCTACTAGGGCAGAATGTGGTCACCGTACGTTGATATGATTAGCAACTTCAAGGTGTGTATGCCCTTGAAATGATGTGCAGAATAAAATTCCTATTTTTAATTGCTATTCCTAGTCCATAGTTTTAGGAACTTCATAACTGCAGGGTAATACTCATCTAATTAGAATTTTCAACAAGTTTTTCTTCCTGTTCTATGCTCAGTGGTAAAAAGTAAGGCTTGTTTTTTTTTTAATTTGCCCTAAATGCCTTTCTTCTTTAGGCATGGCTACATTTCACAGTGTTTGTTACCTGTCTTCAGAATCCAGCTGCAATGCCATCTTGTTCAAGGGGTCTCCCCACGGCCCCACCTGCCACGTCCCAACCCCTCCCTCTGCCATTAAAATACAAGTGATTCTCTCCTCAGAGCATGTTGCTTGGACTAATTTGTATACTTAATAATAGCATGAGCAAGCACAACTAAAATTTTTTGTACAGTTAAATAATAAATATTCTTTATTGTAACATAACAAATAATAATAACAATATATTCTTATGCATATTATATAATTCTGTCAACAAACATATGAATTAGGTACTGTTATTCTCCCCATTTTATAGTTGAGAATACTAAGGTACAGACAGATTAAGTAATTTGTGCAATACTCCACAGATACTAAGTGGGAAAGCCAGGGCTTTGGGACATTTTACTAAAAGAACAGGCTTTTACTTACAAGATTGTAATTACAAGATTGTAATTAGCAACCTGAATGTTGGAGATCCCTACTAGGTTTTGAGTTCCTGGATGCCTGGGGTGTGTTATGTTCTGCCCTCTTGCTTAATTTTCTTGTCAAAGCATTTTAAAACTTCATATTAAGCACCGCTTGAGCATCTCTCTGTGAAGGGTGTGTGTGTGTGTGTGTGTGTGTGTGTGTGTGTGTGTGTGTGTGTGTGTGTGTGCTGTTTTGGCCTAAGTAGCTGTGTGGTAAAAATAAGGCATACTTGTTGAAATTGGGGTCCTTGGGTCTTTAGTAGTTTATGGATCAGTAGTTAATAGCATTATAAAATTCCTGCTTGTTCTCATTCTGATGAAAGGGAAATTGCATTTTCTTACTTTATTTGCAATGAAGTCACCAAATGTCAAATGCATATATAAAGAACTGTGGCCAAAGCTCCTTCCCCCTTCCCTCCACTCAGAATGATCTGGTGGACTGAGGTCACATCCCAGACTATGGGACTGGTGGGTACACATTGCCATCTGTCAGGATGATCTTGGTGTCCAAAAATCAGTGAAAGAAGCCATAGAATTTTCTCAACAGGGACATAGACTCACACAGACCTCCTTAGTGTTAGTTCATAAGGGGATTTTCTTTTAACACTTTAGATACAGAGAGATGCTTTTCTTTAAAGCTCTCTAGTTTGGGCTTATATGGGTTCTCAGGAAGACTTGGAATGTTATCTTTGCATTTTGGGGACAAGATTCTGGGTGGGGAGGATGCCTGATGGGCTGTGTTCTCCAGCAGACAGAATGCTGAAGGCAAAGGCCATCCTGAAGCCTCCATGCTTTCTCACAACTAGCAGTATTGGTCTGCTACAGGTAAGACTTCTGTGAAAGTTCTAATTTAACTTTGGGCTTTAGCTCTTCTTCACAAAACTAGTAGTGCAAACACAGGCACCAGAACAATAAAGTACATAGGCAAAGTTACACAGCCAATTAATGTAAGCGTCGGTCCTAGGATCCAGACTCATCCTCCCTGTTTCTCTGTATAATTGAGTGCTGTAGGGTCTGAGTAGCTGAAGCTACTGAAGCTTTCAGGTCCCTGAACAGGAGGTTAGGCAAAGCTATAGTCTGATAGATGGTCTCTGGCAAGTCAATCATTTTTTTTCTGACAGAAGTCAGGGGATGACACAGGGATGTGCTCTTGTGAAAGGACAATTGACTGTGCTGTGAGATCAAGAACGGCTTGGATCCATTCAAGTCTAATTTCTGAAGACAGGCTCACTTTTTAGGCAGTGGATCTTGATGAGAAGTCACAGAGGGCACAGTGCCGTCTTTAAATCACTCCTGTAGGAAACTACATCCTCCGGTTGACCTTTAGCCCCGCTAAAGAATCACGTATACGTGTGAATACCTGTGTAAAATAAAGCATCGGCACCTCATATTTGCACCATTCTACCATGTATGAAACTTTTTCATAAATACTATCTGATTTAATCTTTAAAGCAACTTATGAAGTAAATATTTGTTATTCTATTTTATTGATAAGAATACCTGGGTTCACAAGGGTTGAGTAAATTATCCAAGGGCACACAGTTAAAAAGTGACCAACAACAAACTAAACAGAAGTGGACTGTGTCCTAGGGAGATGTTCTTTCTAATACCTATCCCTATAATTATATGTATTTATTGTATAAAAGTATCAGGTTGTGTACCACAGTCACAGACTTGTAGTCCTAGTCCAAAAAAAGAGTTGAAAAGAGAAAAACTAAATAAAACAAAAATTTCTCAGGGCTCTGTGGGAGATACAGATACCATCCCAGAGTTTCTATAAAAGGCGTACTTCTAGCCAGCGGCAAGATAAGAGAGAACCAGGAAAGGCTGTAGAGGGGGGTTGAAACTGTTGGAAAGTTAGCATTTATTTCCTTTCCCTGGTAGCCATTTTAGTCTCAAGTGGAGTTGAATGATTTTGAAAAGCATCTACATATTATGGATTGAAGATTGATCTAGGAGTTAGTGCTTGGGTTCCCCCTTCTCTATTAGAGCTTTCACTATCAATATCAGTATTTCCAATGGAATCGAAGAGATTTAATACATAAAAAAGGGGTTCATGGTCAAATAACTATGGTTAATGCAGTGTTAAAACAAGTCAACCACAATATTTACTTGGTAGATATTTTAAAATGCTAATGTGCACTGGGAATCTCTAGGAAAGACATACGTGACATGTAACTTTCCAAAATCATTTTGGTCACTTGGTCCTTTGGCAGGGTGCTCATTGTGGGATATGATGGTTTTCATCATGCACTTTGGTGTGATTGTATTGTACTTGATCATTTACTAGTTCTTTTCTCTACTTTCCTTTTCTCTTTCTTTTGTGTTTATAAGTCTGACTATGCTCCCAAACTCCCAAAGAAATGTTGTGTTTATTTCTGTATACTGAAGTTTTTATTAAAGTGTATGAAAGAAGGGTTCAATAAGTTCTTATTGATTTGAACAAAATTTCATTGTGTAGACACAGAAACTAGAGGGTACAGTCTTTACGGAGAAATCCGTGATAGCTTGGCCACAGTTTTGTTGCCTGCGGCCTCTCTAACAATGTGTAGATGGCATGTCTCTCGAGAGCCTTACAGACAGGATCATGATCTTCAGACCATCCCTTTGAATTAGAGAGGTGATTAGTGTCAATGTCGTTACATGAAATTTAAGGGGAGAAAAACTCAAATGGCTAAGAAACTTTTCTATGCTGGGAAAAGTAATGAAATCGCTAACCTGGAAGTGACTGCATCTTAGTCTATAAGGTAATATGACTGTTTTGTGTCTGTGCTGGTTGTAATCCCACCCAGTTCCCTACTTGAACATCATATGATGGCACATTGGGTGGTATTTCCCCAGCAAGCTGCTCCCTCCTCTGTATTCTCACACACCTCTGCTGCAGCACTGCTGTCTTGTCTCAGGACCACATCTTGCCATGAAGACATGGTCATTTTCCTTCCTTCCTCTTTCCTTAGACTGTGTCCAGAGCTTGATAAATATGCGTTACATGAATTAGAAGGAATGTTAGGTATATTCATCATAAATATTCTTCCTCGCCCCAGCCTTGAAGTTCCCTGAGATGACATCCTGTCACTTTCTGTGTTGGATTTTAAGCTGCTCTCATGATTTAAAAGATTGTACATAATGTTATTCTGTGCCTTTTTCTAAACCTTCCCTATTGTTTTAAACCACCTTTTAACTTCAATCGAGCATAACATATTAACATTAAAGTAGGTAAATATTAAGTGGAATAATTTTTACAAATGCATCCTCATGTAACCATCATCTGACTAAGAAATAGAACATTACCAGAGCTTAGACATCTCACTCTTGCTTCTCCCTGTCAATATTGCCAAAGGTAAGCCAGTAATTAAGCTGTAAGTTAAGCACCCTTCAGATTTTTTTCAAATTTGAACAAAACAAAACAAAACAAAAAGCTTAGCTTATTTCATGATAAATCCAATGTCATAACGCTTTATATTAGTACTGCACTTTATAATTACAAAACCTCTGTTCATGGGTCACATCATTCACTTCTCAATAGCCACCCTGTGAGATATGGTGGAGGTGTTACTTCCATTAAAAACTGAGATATTTGAAAAGTAGGGAAGGGAAACCTTCTGGACCATAAGATCTCTAAGTTCAAGTTTCATTGTGTCATATGAGTACTAAATTTATAGGGGTGAGCACTTTGTGAGATATATAAATGTCTAATCACTACATCGTACACCTGAAACTAATATAACATTGTATGTCAACTGTAATTAAATAATAAATTTAAAAAAGTCATTGTAGAGCATATTATAACTATCTTTGCTTTTTTTGAAAGATACAGAGGCAAGACTTAAAACCATGACTATCTTCTCTGAAATATTTGGAGAACAGAACATTAAACTTGGAACTAGTATATGCAAAGTGTAGGATATGGCAAGTGTTTCCCAATGATCAAAGGTTAACTTGAGCCAAGTAACTTGGGCTCTTCTTTGTAAATAATATTAATGGTAGCTCACATTTGTCTGTTGCTCCACAGTTTCTCAAGTGATTCACATATATTGTCTCATTTAATAAGAGCTAATAATAACCAGTATTGACTGAGAGATGCTTATGTTCCTGGACAGTGCTAATCACTCTACAGGAATTATCAAGTACACTTCTCTCAAACAACTGATGAGGTAGGTATCATGCCATGCAAAACCCCTGCCTCAGTATCTTTAAGTACAGACTACTTAATCATCAAATTGTTCACCCATTAGGGAAAGGGAACAATGAGACACTCTTCTTGTCCTCATTGAGAAGTGTCCATGAATGCCTAGCATAGCATGTCAATCTTAAATTAATCATCAACACAATGGCCAGGTTATAACTTTATCTAAGTAGTTGTCGTGAATTTTCTCCTCTTCTCCAGGGCAGTCCAAGTTCAAATAGACAAGCATAGAAATCAAAATTCAGTTTGAGTTCATCTCACTGAAAACCTAGTTCTAGTTTTCTTTTGTGAAGGATGAGACTTAACGATATTTCTTTTCTCACCCCACAGAGCATGTTTCTATTTAGAATATTAAAGAACAAAAGGAAATCAATCTGCTCACATCCTGTTCCAAGCTTCTAATGATGGCAGGAGGTGTATTATGTTATATATGTCCTCTCAGAGTTCCAAACACTTTGAAGCTGTTTAGTAAGAAAGGGGAGGAAATATCTAAGAGGACTGTGCTAATGTTTTCTGGTGTGAACTTTGACTCTGCTGTTGTATCAAGGTTAGCAACACGGGCTTAATATGCTGAAAGCTGGGGCAGTTCATTGATCTCTCTCTGTGCCTGTACTGCTAGACTTTTCTGGAACATTTAGTACTTAATGACAGGACTGTGTTATTTTCAAAGTAAAGTTGAAAATAGAAACCACATTTAGGTTAAAACAGCTTTTATTTGTTTAAACTGTTTAAAAGGGTTCACAAATCATTTGTGGAGCTTTTAAAAAAGAAAAATCATACCACTTTAAAAATATATTTTTAATTAACATACAATAAAGTTGAATTTTTTGAAGTACAGCTTTATGAATAATAACTCATATATAGACTCATTTAATCACTGCCCCCATCAGGATACTAAGCTATTTCATCCTCCAAATGACTCCCTTGTGTTATCCCTTTAGAGTCACACCCTCCTCCTACTTCTAGCCCCTGATGTTTTCTCTGTCACTCTAGTTTTGTCTTTTTGAGAATGTCATTTAAATGGAATTCGACAGTCTGTAACCTATTGAGATGGGCTTTTTTTCACTTAGCATAATGTTTTTGAGCTTTATCCAAGTCTTTCTTTCTTTTTTTTTTTTAAATAAACAATTCGCTGTTTTGTATTGTTGAAAGTAGTCTATTTTTTAGATGTACCAGGGTTTGTTTATCCATTTGCCTGTTGAAGGACATTTGAATTGTTTCCAGTTTGGGACAATTAATAATAGAGCTGCCGTAACCATTTGCATATAGGATTTTGTGTGAACATAAGTTTCCACTTCTCTTCGGTAAATACCTAGGAGTAGGATTGCTAGATCTATGGGAAGAATATGTTTAACATTATAAGAAACTACCAAATTATTTTCCAGAGAGGCCGTACCCTTTTTAGTCTCAGCAATAAGAGAGTTCCAGTTGCTCGTATTCTCTTCAGCACTTATTATTAGTGTTTCTTGCTTTAGTCATTCTGAATGGTGTGTAGTAGTATCTAATTTTGTGGTTTTACTTTTTATTTTCCTTATGGCTAATGATGTTGAATATCTTTTCACTTGTTAATTTGCTTTCTGAATACAGTAAGTCTTTCTTTATCCTCAGGGGATATGTTCCAAGACCTCCAGTGGATGCCAGAAATTGTGGATAGTACCAAACCCTAATATAGTGTTTTTTTTTCCTATACGTACATACATTTTCATTTAAAGGAAGCACTTTATGACTTATATTTAGCATATTTTAATTGCCAGCATCACTACTCTTGTGCTTTGGGGCCATTATTAAGTGAAATAAGGGTTACTTGAACACAAGCACTGAGATGCCATGACAGTTGATGAGTAACCAAGACGGATACTAAGTGACTAATGGGCAGGTAGCATATACAGCGTGGACAGTCGAGACAAAGGATGATTGATTCTCATTACAGGGAGGATGGGACCATGAGAGATTTTATTATGCTGTTTAGAATACTCTGCAACTTAAAACTTATGAATTGTTTACTTCTGGAATTTCCCATTTAATATTTTCAGACCATGGTTGACTTCAGCTAACTGAAACCATGGAAAACAAAACCATAGGTAAGAGGGGACTACTTTATCTTATTTGGTAAAGTTTCTCTTTAAGATTTTTGACATTTTAAAATTGGATTGTTTGTAGTGTGATTCCTACAACTTTATTCTTCTTTTTCAAAATGGATTTGAATTTTTAAGGCATTCTCTTTCCATATAAATTTTATAATCAATTTTATTATCAGCTTGTCTATATCTATAAGCAAATCCTGCTAGGATTGTTGATTAGAATTTCATTAAATCTATCAATTAATTTGGGGGAGAATTAATGTCTTTTCTATATTGAGTGTTTCAGTCCATGAATATGGTATGTCTCTTGTATTATTTTTTATTACTACTGTAATGAATTACCAGACACTTAGTAGTTTAAAACAACATCTTACTTATATCACAGTTTCTAGTGAGTCAAAAGTCCAGGTACAGTGTGGAATATCTGGTTCTCTGTTTAGGGTCTAACAAGGCTAAAATTAAAGTGTCAGCAAGGCTGCATTCCCTTCTGGAGGCTCTAGGGACAAATATACTTAAAAGTTGTTGACAGAATTTCATTCTCTGTGGCTATAAGTCCTGCGATTCCCATTTCTTTACTGGCTGTCAAATGGGAGTCTCTCAGCAGTCCAAGGCCACCCGCAGTCCTTGACATGTTGCTACATTTGCCTTTAAATGTCAGAGGCCTATTGAGTTCTTTTCTTGCTCTGCATTTTGCTGATTTATCCTTTTCCTGCATCTCTGTGACATTAACCAAAGAATTTTATCTGCTTTTAAGGGCTCATGTGATAGATTGGGCTCATTTGAATAATCAATATAATTTCCCTATTTTAAGCTTCATAACCTTAATTATATTTGTCAAAGCCCTTTCACTAATTAAGGTAACATAACAGGTTCCAGGGATTTAGGGCATGGGGCCATTCTGCCAACCACATATTTCTATTTCTTTAGATCTTCTTTGATTTCTTTTATCAACATTTTATAAATTTCAGCATACAGATCTTGTATGATTAGACTTTTGTTTATAGGTTTGGTTAGACTTTTAGTTAATAAGCATTTCTTTCTCTCTTTTTTTTTTAGTTATTTTAAACCATCTTTTAAAAAAATTGTTTCCCATTCTTCATTGCTAGTATATAGTGTGTTAAATTTTAGTATGTTAACTACATATTCTGTGACCTTGCTTATTTAAAGTTCTTTTTTAAATAAATTCTTTATGATTTTTTATGTTGAAAATTATGTCATCTGATTAAGACTTCCACTATGCTGTCAAATAGTACTAAGAAGGAATATCCTTGCCTTGCTACTGACTTTAGTGGAAATACATTCAGTCTTTCATCATGTGATGTGATGTTAGCTGTAGGTTTTTGTAGATGCTCTTTATCAGTTTGAAGAAGTTCTCTTCTATTCTTAATTTGATGAGAGGTTTTATTATGAATGGATGTTGAATTTTGTCAAATGTTCTTTCTGGGTCAATTGACATGATCATGTGGATTTTCTACTTTGTCTTTTCAACTACTCAGATTAGCCTTGCATTCTAGTATAAACTCTGCTTGGTTATGGGATATCTATAGTTTGTTTTCTTATGGTGTCTATGGCAGGTTTTAGAATCAGAGTAATGTCTCATAAAATGAATTAGTAACTGGTTTGTCCTCCTTCATTTTCTTACAGAGATTATGGCAAGATGATGTTTTTATATTTTAAATGTTTGATAGAATTCACCAATGAAACCATATGAAGCTTGGAAATTTCTTTTTTGGAAGGTTTCTAATTTTAAATTTAATTTCTTTTAATAATAATAGTAGAACCAATCAGATTATTTTATCTTGGGTGAGATTTATTAGCTTGTAGTTTATAAGATGTTGGTTTATTCATCTAAACTGTGGAATTTATTTGCCTACATTTTTTAGTATTGCCTTATCACCACTTTAATGCCTGAGTGACCAGTAGTGATGTCTGATATTGGTGACACGCTCCTTTTTTTCCTTTTTGGTTTACCTGGCTAGAGATTTAGCAATTTTATTGTTCTTTTCAAAGTGCCAACTTTTGGTTTTAATATTTTTTCTTAGTTTCCTTTTTTTTTTTTTTTTTTTAATTCTTGATCTCTCTTCATTATTTTCTTCATTTTGCTTGACTGGTTTATTTTTCTCTTTTTCCAAGTTCTTAATGGTGAAGATTAGATTATAGACTTAAGGTCTTTCTTCTTATGTAGTATAAGCCTTTAATGCTACAAATTATCCTGTAAGCATTGAACTGTATCCCAAATATTTTGGTATGGTGTATTTTTATTTTTGTTTATTTCAAAATATTATCTAATTTCCCTTGAGACTTCCTACGAATTATTTAGAAATATATTCTTTAATGACCTACGGATTGTTTAGAAATGTATTCTTTAATTTCTAAGTGTTCAGAGATTTTCCTATTTTTTTTTTAATTGATCTCCAGTTTAATTGTATAGTTAGAGAATATACTTTTAATATTTTATATGTGTTAAGATGTGATATATGATACGTGATATGGCTTATCCTGGTGAGTGTTCTTGGTGAGTGTACTTGAAAAGAATGTGCCATTATATACGTTTTGGAGTCCTCAAGTGGTTGCTCCATACATTCTGCCCAGGTTTATAACTGCATTCATTGAGAGACAGGGTGGATGGAGTATGCTTACTTCACTTTACCCAGAATTAGAGCCATGATTTCATGTTACTTTGCCAAAACCTTTGTTTACCAGTAAATATTGGATTCTGAAATATTCTGCACAAGAATATTTTCTGGTTCAAAAAACTAGGGGGGTCAAGTATATAGTGATGGAAAGAGATTCGACTTTGGGTGGTAAACACACAATGCAATATACAGATGATGTATTATTGAATTGTACACTTGAAACCTATATAATTTTATTAATCGATGTCACCCCAATACATTTAATTAAAAAAAAAACATTTAAAAACTTTAGAAACAAGATGGGGATTGATAATGAAATTAACTCTAATTTCTTAATAAAAGCCCCTTTTCTGTAAAATGGGCAATTAATAATTTGTCATATGTCTTTCAAATGCTTGTTTGTTATAGGTGTGCAAGACCTGCTCAAACTTTATCAGTAAGTTAAAGAAGGGAAAAAGGAGAATTTGGAGGGGATCAGGACTCAAGAAAGTGATATGCCTGCAGGGCTGACCCCACATGACCATCTAGGGTCAGTGCTTTGGTGTTAATGACCAAGTTTTCAGTGGTCAGGTCATAGCAAAGGGCATCTGTTGATGAAGAAAGAATCAGATGATAGCAGCTTCATGGTTACTGGAGTCTTATCCAGCTTGGAGCAAGACCTTACAGGGGACAAAATGCAGGCTCCTGGAAAAGAGTGCTGGCAAACATCAGGTTGAAGGCCCAAGCCCCAACCAGGCTGATGGGCTTCAAAGAGTAGCTATGGCTTGTATATGGAGCTGTATGTGAAATGAGGAAACTGAGGGTGAAATCCAGTCCTAAAGTATTGCTCGTAGAATGAAGGCTGAGTGAATGGTGAGTCAGAAAAATTATAATCCTTGAGGCAGCAAATTCAGTTTTAGCTTGTTACCTGCTGGGCCAGTGAGAGAAACCAGTTGTCAGGGCTAACTCAGAGATAAGGAGATCCCAACACTTATTAAGCCTAGAAAATGGAGACAATAGGAAGATTCATAGGCAGCATTCTATGTTAAAGTGCTGAGCACATGTTAACGATCATCATTAACATTGTCATTGATTACATAGAACTAAGTACATATTTGAAACTTCTTGCTGGATGATGTAAGGGTCCAAGTTGATATACTGGGAAATAATAGCATTAAATATGAGAGAAGTATCAATACCTCAGAGGGAAAGTATGAATGTGATCATATAATAAATAAAGTGGATAATGCAGGAAAAGATGACTGGAAATTTATTATATGTAGGTTCCAATCATCTGAAGCAAGGGCAGAGTCTGTTAAACCCCATCACAGTACTCTAAAGCTAGGTTGTAATTCAGACCATGAGAAAACGTGTTATTAGGCAGGTTCCTTTGCTTTTTAACAATTTCTCCATCTCTGAAAATACTCAGTGCCCTTTCCCTCTAAGAAACAAGAACCAAAGTGTATTACTAGTCACAATAATAAAATTCTGAGGCAGAATGCAAGACAATGTTAAATGAACCTGCCTTCTTGGAGAGATCTCAGATGAGCCAACTGCCTCCACTAACCTTGGAACCGTTAGTCTGTCAAAACAAGCCTACATAGTAAATTTTCTTTTCAGTCTGCTTTATTCTAATTCATCACAGGGCAAGACTGACCCTGGATTTGTATTTGCACTCAAGTTATCTTTAGATTAGCTTTATTTGGTGACCTGACTCCTTTCTGCCTTTGGCATAATCCAGTTACTCATGAGAATATCAATTAAGGTCCTCAATCACACTAATTAGAATGTCTGCTAAGTGTTGCTTTAGAAATGGTATTGGGGCTGAAAGTACTGTGCCCTGAATCTGCAATGAAATATCTAGTTGCACTCCACTGACAAGGTTTAATGCAAAATTATTAATTAATTTTATTAATGACTTGAATGAGAACATAGGTAGCGTGCTGAGCAAGTTTACAGATGACACAAAGCTAGGAGGATAACAATTACTGTGTTGACAGACTCAGGAGCCAAAATAATTTTAAGACAGAATTTAGTAGCAGTCCATCTAATACGTGCCTGGAAAAATGATGTCCACAAAGCGGGACTTGATGATCATATCGCTCCTCTAATTAGAAACCTTAATGGTTCCCTATTTGCTGTTTAAATTAAATTCCAAGTTAACCTGTTATTCAAGGCTTTGTTATATTGTGATCATAACACTCCCTGCTTTCCAACAAAATCTCCTATAGTTCTTTCCCTAATACCCTGTGCTTGAGCCAAACTGAATTATTTACAGACTATTTTCTATTAATGGTCCATGCTTTTCCTATCTTTGGGCATTATTTTCCACTGAGCTTCTTTCTCCCAACCACTTTCCTTATGCCTCACTTCTAAGTTTCCAGACCAGTCTTTGCTCTGTTCCAAAGCTACCTTGTGTTTAGTCTTTTTTGATTCCTTTGGCGGGATTCACCTTTTTCAGTAACACTTATCTGCTCCTCTCTGTGGTTTATCACCTCTCCTGGGGAGACGTACCATTAGAGGAGGCCCTACATCTAACTTACCAGAGGCCCTATAGTTATATTATAATGACTTATAAACAGAAAGTGTTCAATCCATGTTTTATTGAATAAATGAATGACTGATAGGGAAAAATGTTCCCTAAGGTAATAGTATAAGAATTGGAAGGGAATGATGTTGATAAGAAAGAGACATTTCATCTCTGAGATTAATCATTTGTTTAAGATATAATAAACTCACCTGTAATTTGTGTATAGTCATGCTGAAGAAGGAAGCACAGAGTTTTTTGATAATGTGGAGTCAAGAGAGGTGACAGGTGTTGACAACTTGTATTGTCCTTTAAAGTGACCACACACTCTGGATCACTTGGATAGTACCAGTTTATACATTTTGTTTCAGCATAGCACTCTTAAAAGTGTCCCATGTTAAATGCTGTTATATGGTCACCCTATTTATCAAATACTTCTTTGACATTTTTAGACTGGTGGGTCCTTGTGCTTGTGAAACTTGTGGCATAGGCTAATGTATGGCATAATAGACTTGTAGTTAGCCAGACGTGTGTATAAATTCCATCTTTGTCACTTACTAGAAATATAATCTGGACAAGTTTCCAAGACCTCTGTGAGCGCCCTTATATATGGCTGTTGTGTTCAGAACAGAAATTGGAGATCTTGAATATGGAAATTCTTAGTAATGTCCAAGTTTCAGTATTTATAACCCTACAGAGGTTTTATTAGGGTCCAGATATGTCTAGGGTAGTAGAGAAAGAAATATTTCAGAGTTGTTAAATCTCCAGTCTTCTGCATTAAAGATCACACAACCAAATATAAGGGCATGGCTCTTGCTAGTTGGCTGTTTCACCTGGTTATCAATAGAAAGGCAAAAGATCACAGAAATTGGATTCTAGCCTCATCATTTGTCTTTTTCAGTGAGAAGAGTGGGCACAACAGGGCATGAAGTTTATATATTTCCCTTTTACTATAAATTTAGAGTTCCAACCAAGTCTGAATTTAGGACTTCTAGATTTTTTATTCATTACAAAGAAGGAAAATGTGCCTGTATTATAAAATATTTCCAGTTGGGAATAGATCAAGGGATTGCGAAGAACGATCAGATCAAATTTATCTGCTAGAAATATGACTCTGATGAAAAAAAAAAATCCAGAGAGTATTTTTCAAGTAGGCATTTATATTTCAGTGATTAAGAAACAATTCTAGAGCCAGGCTGTTGGAGTTTGATCATTACTCTACCACTTTCTACCCAAAGGGTCTTGGTTATGTTATTTAAACTTCTCAGTTTCCTTATATGTAAATAGGGATTAAAAAAAAAAAAAAAAAGCCTGTCTTATTGGTTGGTTCTGACAATTAAATTTGTTAATATTGTAAAATTCTTAGAATACTTTCTAGCCAATAGCCAGCATGCTTATGCACTAAATATTATTTAAGCACTTGAGGTAATAAGTACTCTCCCTTATCTTTGTGTTTAGGTTGAAAAGATGAGACTTTTGTGGTGTGTAATGAGTCTCTCCTTCTATGGGATCCTGCAAAGTGACACTTCAGGTAAGTGAATGGCTTTTGACAATCTATTGAAATCCAAGTCATGCGTAGGGTAATATCTCAAGTCTTTCGGAAAATGAGTTAATGTTGTTTATTTTCATTGTCTTCTGTGGTAGTACAGAATCATAGATTTGACAGAATTATAGAATGTTGATAATGGGAGGAACCACTGACATCTCTAGTCGTTATGGGACACAGTGCACTTAGGGCAGTGGTCTGAATGTGCATTAATATAGAAATTTTCTATCACTTTCACATTTAAGCCAACTAGAATCCTGCTTCTTTTCCTTGCTTCAGGTCCTGTGAGAAAATAAATGACAGTGATGGTAGCAGCACTCTGTTTTCTAAACCTGAGCCAGTGGTGGAGAGGCCTTGGTGGTAACAGTCCATTGAGACCTTATCAAAACAAATAAATAATGATGAGTTTCCATCTCACTGCTTCTAGATAGGAAATATAGGACCTGTCATTAAGTTCATTCTTTCTTTGGTTCATAAGAGGACCCAGCCAAAGCCTTCATTGGATTTGAATAACCAAACTCAATGCTCATGAATCTGGATCACATGAAATCTGAGTTACAAGGGACTTGAAAATCCACTTTTTTCAGGTCTCCTCTCATCTCCAGAATTACTGTTGAGAACCATTTCATGGTACCTCTAAGTAGTTATTACCTGATTGCAGCCCATTATGTCTTTGGACTGATCAAATTCTTAGAAAGCTTTTAGTACATATAAGTGAAATTTGTCTCCTTGTCATTTCCATACATTTCTTTGGTTCAACTGCTTGATTTAAATAGAAATACATAATCCAATCATTTTCAATTTTAATGCAAGGAACCTATCTTTTTTTTAAATTTAAAAAAAGCTTTCCACAGATAATTCCCTGAAGATCATGGGCTATACTTTGATTATCATTGAGTTATATCCTCTATGTGAGAGGCCTTCAGAAATGTTAAAACAGTAATCATATAACCATGACCATGTTCTCTAACATATGCTGTCATCTATTCTTTACATGGCATGAATTCGAGCCCTTTCACCATCGTGCTCACATTTTCTTGGTGTGTTTCAGTTTTGCTATGCTTCTTAAAGCATTTTATTAGAAACCAAAAATAGCACTAAAGGAGGAGTATAACTAGGATGGAGTCAACTCAAAGCTGAGAGAAGTAGATAACTTCCAATCTTGTTGGCCCTGGGATCTTCACAGGGGAAAACATTTATTGTAACCAGGGTTGATACTCAGCTGGGGTACACTATAATACGGTCCACTGGCTGTTTATACAAGCATCTGTCCTGTTTAGCTGAATGTCCCATTTCACTGATCAGTGCCACGATGCCTTGATTTTTAAATATGTGAAATAATAATTGACACATAGACACAAAATAGGTGTTCTCTCTCTCTCTCTCTCTCTCTCTCTCTCTCTCTCCCTCTCTCTCATCTCTCTCGCATACACACATATGTTCTTTCACACCCATTTTTGGGCCAGATTGGCCAACTGGCCAGTTTTATAATGGATTCATACCAGTAATTCATCAGTGTGATTTTATGTGTTGCCTCACGTTGAAGGAAAAGGGGAGAGGTGAGTGCGTTACTCTTGTTGAGAGAATTGCGAAGTCTCAGAAGGTAGTGGGTGCTGGTGCTTTCTCAGCAGTCCTGGCAGTGTTGCTTATCCTGATGACCTTTACTGTAATCCATCCAAGGAGCACCCCCCACTCCTAATTCTGTTGGAAAGTGAGCTTTCTACCCAGAAACTGTGACTCATAACTCTGCTGGGGAAGCTGACTTCTTGAATAAGATAAGTTCTCATACCAGCCCCATTGAGTCACTACAGGAGGAGGAAACATGTTGTAATCCCCTCAGCCCATCTGGCACATATTCATTCACTTCCTTATGAAAAGGTGTATTGTGTCTGTGTCAGTGATGTACTTCCTAGTTGGAGGGAAAGGAACAAAAAGGAAGTGTTGTTGATAAGAATAAAAGGGCAACTGGCTCTGGGCTACTAGGGGAAAAAAGGGATCATGGCACATGCTGAGAGACCAACCAACCTTTCATGCATCAAGGTACCGCCTCTTACTATGATGTAGATGCTGGCAGACTTGTTGGTCTTTCATGAAGCTCTTCCTGTGCTTCAGGTTCCCATCTTAATGGAATCACAAAATTGATGTGAGGAACAAAAGAGAAATAGCCTGAAAACCCCACAGCACTGTAAATATATATGACATTAGTAAAAGTTTTGTCTTGTTTTTCTCGGCCCTTCCATGTGGCACCTCCTCTTCAGAAGCCCTAAATTTAAAAAAGGAGCTCTAACAACATAAGAACTTTCCTTCCATGCAGTGTGTTTCAAATGCCGTGAATTGGACATCAAGCCACACAATTCTGACTTCAGAAAGTAGTCTTTCTGGAAGGCAGCTCTTCTAACCACTATACCACCAATGCCAGAACATAGTCTTTCTGGTAGCAGTACTGTGATTTCCTTATTTGCTCAGGAATTTGGAGTGTGATTTTCATCTCAGGTGGTGATAAAAGCCAATAATCAAAAGCAAGCATCTACTTTCTTTTAAGGAACTAAAGCTTGGATAATTACAATAGCGATAATATAATTATAATGTGTTAGTTATAATGGTAATAATAAAGCTCTCTTTTCTGAAAAATCACTTTACATTTCACATATTTTATGTCATTTGACTCTCACACCCAGACCGTAGAGTAGTCAGACTGTTATAACTCCCTTTTTTTAGATAAGAAAAAAAGAATCAAAGTGGTTAAGTGAATTAGCCAAAGTCCCACAGCTAATACTTAGCATAACTGTGACTTCAACTAGTTCCTCAGTTCCCAAGATGCATGCTGTTTTTACTAAATATACTCTCTCTTGGACTCTACTAGAATATATACAATTTAGAAAGAAGATTAAGATTAATTCTAGGGGTCACAAGTTTTGCCATTAAAGAAACACTCAGTAATAGATTTCTGTGCTTTTTAGATAAGGAGTATCTTTGCGTCCCCCTCTCCCAATATATTATTTTTTAAGAGAAAAATCACTGTAATGTAAGCTCAAAACGCAATATTCCAATTTTTTGCTTGTTATTGTATTAAACATTTCCAACACTAAACCCAAAGAAATTCTCCTTTGCAAGAATTCCAAAAGCAAACTTCGACTCATTACACATTTCTCTTTTGGTGTTTTATTGGCAGCGTGTTAGAAAGCCAAACCGTTAAAGCTGCCTTTAGAACAGGAATAAATATTGGAACTTGTGATTTCCAAGTTGGAGAGTGAGAATAGCACCATATATAATATGGTGAATTTAAAAAATATTGCCATATCAAAATTATTTGCTACACAGAGCACTTAAGGATGAGAGCAATGTATTTTCTTCTCCAAATGCATACACACACAGATCAGTGAATACAGCTTTCTTTTTTAAAGTCAACAGACAGTTGACTATGCACTAGGTGTAGGGCTGGATTTCACACACATTATCATTAACTTTACAGAAAACACTGTAGGGAGGCGTGGGAGCTAGAGATTCTTAGACTGGTTTTGTAGATTAGGAAAGGAAGAGCCAGGGGAGTGGCCTAAGCTAACAGTACTTATGGTGGCATGGCTGATAGAGCTGGGATTTGAAGGCTACCCTTGACTCCAGAACCAGAGCTCTTTCCTTTAGAACACATTTTCTTTAGTTCCTTTAGGAATTGTTCTGCTAATGGAGGTAAATTCCTCTGATTTCTTTTCCATTTTTTTATAAGAAATTTGCAGAGGGTGGAAATAATCTTTTGGCTTATTGAGAGTGAATAATAGTAAATAAATAATAACCAAAAACACTGTATTTTACCAGGAAATAAGAAACATTGGGTTAAGTTATGACTGTTTCACTTTGTGAGTTGTGTAATGACGTAAAAGAAGTCATCTAATCACTCTGTGTCACTTTGTCCTTGCCTATAAACCAAACCAACCAACCAACAAATGAAAGCAAAGCCCCAACCAATTCTGCCTTCTTGTGTTTTTATTAATGAGCATTATGGATATTATTAGACCTCATGGACATACATCACCTATGCTCTTCCTATTTAATTAAGTAATTTCTGATGACAAATATTTCATACAGTGATTTCACTTCATTCTAAAGATCAGATGTTTGACCATTTTATAGTATAGAATCCAAGGTAAATAGGGAAGGTTCTTACTGTATGCATCTTACATTAAAATCTGAGAGAAAGAAGAGAAGGTTACTAGCCTATAGAGGGGTACTAGAGAAGACTTCTCAATCAAAGATCAGTTGCTCTATGGAAGAGAAAATGCATCTTTTATTTGGGAGCAGAATAGTGAGGTGTGACTGAAGGGACAATGCGAAGGCAATTTAGGAGCCAAGCTGGAAAGGCAGGCTGGGAACAGACTATAGAGGACAGGAATCCCTACAGAGAAAGAGAATATTTGTGTTTAACATATTTTAGATATAGTTGGCTAGTTCTTTCTTCTTTTTTAAATTTTGTCTTACTTTTATAAGGACATGTAATATTTTTATTGCAATGTAATGGTTCTCTTAGCTTTTATCAGGATTCAATTTGTTGCCAGGCCCAGTGGCCTCATGTTATTGAATGTGATTTTTGAAAAACTATATTTAGATGTACTTGTGACATTCAGTCCTGTCTCTGTGCTCATGGCTGGTCATCCTGAACACCCTTCGTTTCTATGCAATTTAGTTCAAACATTTGAAGAATGTCTGAAGAATATAGTTTTATTTTATTCTTAGACCTAAAGGTCATTGGGATTATAACATTTCACCCTGTTGTCCTTTAAATGCTGCCACTTGGGAGCACGCAGCTTCACTTTTTTTTTTTCTTTTGTTTTGTTTTTGAGCTGCATTTGTATTTTGAAACACACTGATGTTCATTTTTAAGTTACTTATACTTCCCAAGGGTGTGTATTCTGTAGCCTGATTGAGAAGAGATCTGAGTATCACAGTTTATTGGCCTGATGCTGACTTTGCAAATATAAACTCTTCACAACAGTTTCTTGTTATCATGGTCATAATTCTATGTTTAGAAAAATGGTCTCATTTATACTTCACATGGCGGTGTTAAGAGAAACCACTAATTTTGCAGGGAATATATGTATATAGTATATAGTATATATACATATAGTATATGTATACATGTATATAGTTTAGGTGACAATGTCTGGTTTATAGGAATTTACTCTGCCCTTAAAATTACCTTTATCTCTGCATTTTCCCCCAAACATTTGTTTCTGCATTACTGAGATGAGTTTTATAGAATCAGATCACTATTTCGATTATCAGCGACTCACTCCAAGCCAGTTATCACCCATTTTCATTCCACTGGTTTTAATTTTTTTCTATTTAGCTAATTAACTTCTTTAGAAAATAAAATACATATCTACCCTCAACATAAAATGCAATGATTGCTTTATTTTAAAATCCACTGAGAGCTGCTACTCATTTATTTTTGAAGGACAGATTGAAAATGGATACATTTTAAAAATAATCTGGAAACATCAGTCAGCAACTTCAAGTACCTGCCATCCAGACCGATAAAAGCTGAGATACAGAATTGCCTTCTTTCGTCTTTACCTGTTTTAGAGGCAGTAGAAACAATGAAAATATAAGATGGCTGAGAAAATGAGAGAAAAAAGATAAAATAATCACACACTCAACAATCTAGACTTGGCCGAGTTCTGCTGTTTTCATGAATTTCTTTTCTCCTGCCATCGGAATCAAATCTCTTGGTATAGCTGTACATTATTGGGAAATAAATATCACTTTCCTACAGTGTCTGTAAGGTCTGAAATAATAGTTTAAGTCTCTTTGCCCATCAATCCATTGTTTTTTTGTTTTTTTTTTCCTTCCAAGATACTTTCATCTTTTTTGAAGTGCTTCTTGAGGTAGGCAGGAGTGTGCATTTTTATATGTATACCAAGATACTGATGTTTGCATTTTTCCATTAATTTATATGTCAGAATATTTTGTTCCCTTTAAATTTTGGCCTTGCCATACCAGTGAGAGGGACCAAGTGAAGAGTATTTGCCAATTATCACTTCCTCACCGGTAACTGTAGGGTCTACACCACAAATATAGTTACTCAAGAGGAACAAAACAGAAAGAGAGCACATCCATTAGTCACTAGTGGTCTTTCTACATAAATATTGCTCTTTATTAATGTAATATCCTGGGTTTTATTTGAGTCCTAATTACTTAAACTTACAGTAGAACTGTAGTTGAAATATAAGACTCTATTATTGTTAAAGCAAACACAGATAGATATACAAATTGTTGTTTCCAGGTAGATTTCAATTATTATTACCCATTATTTACTTACTATAGCTTTGCCTTTTTTTCTTTGAGGAGAAACCTTTAATCGTTCACAATAGACTCATTGGCTATTTAAACACATTGTACCTAATAGTTAAATTGATACACCCAAGTTAACTGTTCTTTAGATCCTTTGGGAGTTCAGAATGCCCCCAAAGTTGCCTAATGAACTAATTTTTTCTTTTCAGGGAGAAAGCATTTATTTTATCTTTATATTTTCTAATTTTCTTTGGACCTTTTGATCTATCTGGTTCCCTAGGGAAAATTGTATTTCTCTTATGGGAGACTTTTTAACATCCACAGCTCGATTCTAAATTCCTCTTTATCACTTTTTTACTGACCGCTCAAGGTAAAAGGAAAATGAAAAAGGAGCAGAGATGTGGAGAAAAGAGGGCAGGAAGGGAAGAGAGGATGAGAGAGAAGAGTTAGAGATAGAAATAGAAAAAGAGAGATAACAGAGAAAGAGATACAGAGTGTCTTTTCACAGAGGGACTTGCTGAATTTGATGCAAACCCAGGTATTTATTGTTTCAGATCATAAAAGAACATTTTTAGTACCATACTTAAATATTCCCCCATTTTTCCTGAACTTTCCATTGGGTGGTATCCTTTTTCAACAATTCATTTTTTTTTTTTTTTTTTTTTGACATTTTGACTTTTCCCCTTCTTCCTAGTATATTAAAATGATGGGAACAAATACAAGCTTTAAATATCTTAGAGCAGCGGTCCCCAAACTTATTGGCACCAGGAACCAGTGCTCCTATAATAATCCAGAGCCTGATGATTTCAGGTGGTGCTGAGGTGGTGATGCTAGCACTGGGGAGTGGCTGCAAATACAGATGAAGCTTTGCTTGCTTGCCCACCACTCACCTCCTGCTGTGCATTCCGGATTACTAACAGGCCATGGACTGTTACTGGTCCACTGCCAGGAGGCTGGAGACCCTGCTTTTAAAGGTTTCCTTACATCTAGTGCACCTCCAGCTGTGAGAGTCATCAGCATATCGAGGGATATGCTTTGTCAACTAGGATACTTGTATTCTGAAGGAAGTGTAAGGCAGAGATTGTGGAGACATAGAGCTGTGCGTGGCCTTCATAATAATGAAGGAAGAGGAGATAGCAGGCAAGAATATAAAACTCTGGCTCCCCTTTTACACCTTGCATTCATAAGGTCTAAGGCAGAAATCATCTGCTGTTGTTGCAGTTAACACTGAGCTGTGAAACACCTTTCCTGGTAGCAACGTATTGCTTGAAGTTCAGTAGAAACCCAGTTTATATGCAGACCTAGGAGGAGGGTGTAGCTTTGTCTAGAGAAAAATTGAAATCATGGACATTGTGAACAGAGCAATTAGTAAATGTAAGCGTTGGAGGAGTTCCTCCCATTGCATGAAATAATCTTAGTGAGATATACTAAAGCGGGGTTTCAGGAAGAAAGTGAAGGAAGGCAAGGTCTTTTTTCCTGGTTGCTTTGTTAGAGCCAGATCTTAGTTATCTCACCTTTATTGCTCTAAATATCCTGTTATTAAAAAGGCCCTTCCTCTCATCTACAATGCAGTGATAATTGATGACTGCAATAATAGCTATGATGCATTATGCAATATTGAATTTTTTTTAATTACTAAAGGAAGATCGTGGTAAGCTTAGCATGGCTTTAAATCTCTTACTCTGATTCTCTGTAAATTGGTAATAACTGTAGAGTGGACTGTGTGTGCGTAATAGAAAAGAAAGAATGTGGGGGGAAATAACATTAACTGAATGATATATATGTGTTACATAAATTTTTGAACATCCCCATAATATAGAGATAGGTGTTTTAATCTGTCTTTACCATCGAGGAACTCCAGATTTAGAAAAGTGAATTAAAAAGTTAAATTAACCTAATAGCTTACTATAGCTATTAAGTTATAAAACTTGCATACCTGTTTGACTTTAAAATGCATGCTATTTTCACTATACCATGTTGCCACTGAATTCTTAATAATTAAAACTCTTCGCTTTCTAAATATGTCAATGAAAGCAGTCTATCAATAATTGGTAAAATGGAATTACACATTTGAAAAGAAACATTCAACCAAATAAAAAAAAAGAAACATAGAATATGATTTTTTTTTATGTTGCAAATACAATGTCAAGTTGATTTGTTCCAAGCTTCCTGAAAGATATACCATGCACTTCATTTGCATCTATTCAGGTTATATACATTTTCCCAAGGTTATACAAAATCTCCTGAAGAAAATCGGTTCTAGACAAGATAAGAGATGGATAAAAGAAAGACGGCTCAGTACAGATGCAGTGTGTTTGAGTTTAGTGCCAAGCTATTAACTTTAGTATGCTGCAATGTTGTTTTGGCATTACTCATTTGGCTTCCCATGTGGCTTAGAGATACTAACTGTAACTTCCTGTCTTTCATTCTTACCCAGCTACAGCAGGCTCCGTTCCTCCTCCTAGATGTTAACAGACTTAGCAAATAATGTTTACATGTGGCTCAGAGATTTTTTTCGATGTCCAGTAGAGCATAGCTCTAGACAATTCTTTTTAGTCTAAAAATACAAGTTTTTTTTTTTTCTCTGTTAGACTTTGGCAGTGATTAGTGTACATTTTGAAATTTGATGGTGGTTTCACTCCAAGTTCCATTTTATTTCTGAGGGAGCTGGAATGTTTTATTTTTTCTCAGAAGCTGTCACTTTTGTGTATGTATGTGGCAGCAAAACAGCTAGAATAACCATCACCTGGATTCAGCAAGTACACAAAAGATTGGGCTGGGGACATTATCACTACTTTATACATAGTATATTATTTCACTCACTGCGGACTCTCCAGAATTGAAAACCTGAAAATTTGTTGAGGATTAATGCGCAAGTCCTCTTCGGGAAATCGTTGTTTTCATGGGCTAGTCATCCATTTTAAAGCATATAGTATTTTTATCACACAAAGATGACAAGTATTTCTCTTTTATTTCGAGAACACACCTTTGTGATTGAGAAGAAACAGGTCAAAGATCTGTATAACCTCTACATTTAGGGAGGCTGGTTCTTTATGATTACATGTGAAACCCACCTCAGCAGATGTTTTCTGGGCACCTGTTATGCACAAAGATTCATACCCCAGGAAGTATAAAGAGGGGTAAGCCACTTTACATTCATTGATTTGTAGTATATGGGTATGTGCTAGACCCTGTGCTTGCCCATATTTATTGGTAAACAAGACAGACATGATCTTTACCCTTATGGAGCTTCCAGTCTTAGGGAAGGTTTAGGACGGCATAAAAGAAATAAACATATTAAAAAGTTTTGTGAAGATTATCTAGAAGGCATTATACTGATCACAGTACATCCCATTGAAAGGTGAGAAACAACCACCTATATGCAAAGTAGACCGAAGGCAGTGGAGTCGCACGTGTGAAGTCCCTGAACTATAAGGACCATGCTGCCAATGTTGCTGGACCTGCAAGAACTAGGGGTAAGGGGACACGAGATGAGAGGAAGAAATAGGCAGTGTCCAGTGCATATTAAGAGTATTGTTATATTTACTTTCACCACAACAAAAAAATATTGAAAGGATTTGAGCAGATCCTTAACAGCTTATTAAATGTCTCTGCTAGCTGCCATATGGGAAATATATTGGAGAAGATTTTAGTTTCCCTCAGTATGGTGGACAAGGTCCCTTAAATGACCCTTTTACTGTAAAGCATCTAGAAATGATGCATTTAAAAGTAAGTGTCTTTTAAAATGAATTGTTGTGTTGGTAAGAAGTCCTTAGAGAACAAAATTGAAGTGAAAACAGGAATCCAGAAAAGAAAAGAAGCCAGCTCTGCAGCTGGCAGCTGCCCAAGGTAGCCTCCAGAGTTAGTGGGTGGGAAAAGATGTTTTTAAATACTAGGACATTTGGATAATTTACTTAAAAATAAAATTTCATTCTTGCTTTATGCCATATTCCCAAACAAATATCAGTTGAATTAAATATTTAAATATAAAAAATAAATTAAACCCTAAAATACTAGATGAAAATATATACAAACATTTTTATGGTATTGAGATGGAGAAGACCTTTCTAGATATATCATCAAAGGTAAACATCATTAAATAAATTTTGATATATTTGACTACATACAGATTGACAAAATTAGCATATTATATGTTAAAGGACAAATAAAAAATTGGGAAAATATAAGTATATGTCATCAGATTACAAGCAGCTCTTGCATGCAGAAGAAATCCTTTCAATATAAAGTATGCTCCGGAAAAATGAACAACTATTTTTAACTGGCAGATCAGGCATTTCAAAAAGGATAAAACAAATTGATCATATTAAAAAGAAGCTCAAGTTCATGGGTAAGAAGATAGATGCAAATTAAACCAACAATGAGGTGCCATTTTTCATCTATTAGATTAGCAACAATTAAAGAGGTAACAATCTTACATATCATTGATCAGGGCTTAGTGATCTAACGACTAGATGTGGTGATCTCATATGCTATGGGTGAGTGTACTTGCATCAAGATGTATCCACAACTTGCATCAAGATGTATCCACAACTATATTTTTCTTACAATGTTACCTATGTTTTAAAATGGATAACATTGGAAACAGTGTAAATATCTATTTATAGAGGATGCTTAATTTGTTATATCAATAAAATGGAATACTGAGCGATTAAAAATATAATATAACTTTTTATTTATTTATATGGAAGTGATTAGATGATAGGTATTTTTGTTTAAACACAGGTACCATACAGCAGGATTAGTCTGAAACCTTTAAAAACTGTGGCAGCTAAAGTTAAATTGCATTGGCTTATGAAAGTCAATTGTTCAATTTTCAGGGATTTTTCAAGCCAGTTGTTAAATCATTGATAGTTCGAAATTGGCCATGGTGAGAATATTTACCCAAAGGAATTAATATACAGATGCTACAGATTAGTTCCCCATCCCAAGCCTCTGACTAGTTTATCACACAGCGTTGTGAGCATGTGTGTGTAAGCACATAGGTGCATATATGTAGAAAACCTTTGATGGAATATGCCCAAATCTTAACAGTGTTTATCTTTAGAAAGTACAATTATGTTTGAGTTTATTTCCCTCTTTTAAAAATAATTTTAGGTATCAGCTGAATGTACTGCAATCTGATTATATTTATAATTAGAAATAAAGAGTAACTTAATTTTTGGAACTAAGAAAATAAAGACCTAAACTGTTGGAGTTCTTGAGACTGTAGGTAAAGAGCAATTGTGAAATACACTGTTGTTTAAGCATTGTCTCCTTATTTCTATCTGCAAATGAGATGTTAATAACTTCTCTAGCACAGAGATAATTTCAATATTTATGAATGACCTTGATAGACTACTAAATTCGGACATTTGTGAAGAAAAAGAGATATCACTTTTGAATTTCCTGTATTATACTGTGGACGATATTTGCATATTTGTTAGACATGCAATGTTAAGAAAATAAACATTAGCCATCCCAATTTTTGGAGGTTGAAATCAGTGAGTCCCCATTTCTCTGCTTCAGAGTTTGCTAATACTGGATATTCAGCCCTAATAGTACCTATGTCCCCTAATTCTTGCCTACTCTATCAGTTTATTTAAACATGTCTGTTGATTTTCTGGTTTGTTTCATTTTATTATTATTTTTTTAAGAAGTCAGTGCAACAGAGTATACCCAGCCAACTGTCAATATTTCAATGTCAGTAGGCGTGATTATACATTCATTAAACAAATAAGCACTTCTTCCTTCATCTGTCTGCATTCCTTCATATCTCCATGCAACAAACATATGTTGGGCTTACCTGTGTCAGATATAATTCATATTATCATTGTAGCAACTAATCATTACAGTGGTGAATGACATCATATAGTAGTTTATAATTTTAAAATGCTCGCATTATTTGACCATTAGAAAAACGATAAAGTATATCATTATTCATGGATCAGGAATAAGAGACTTTGAAAGTTTAGGTGACTCATCCATAATCATTGAGATAGTAAACAGAAGAACCAGGACTCAAGCCTTTATCTTCTAGTCCCATTATTCTTTTTCTTAGCAGACCTAGAGGATCCCAACCCTTTCATTAGTAAAGACATCATTTATTTTATGTTTTCTAAAGACTCCATGTGTTGAAAGCAATAGAAACCAGTCATGTTAGCCTTTTAGCCATTACTACACTCTAAGTTAAGAATATATTCATTATGTGAAAAAAAAAAAAAAAACAACTCTGTTTGTTAGCTGCCAATCCACATCTACTCACTCTCCCCTACCCTTCAGCCCTAGGCAACCACTAATCTCCTTTCTGTCTCTATAGATTTGCCTATTCTGGACATTTAATAGAAATGGAAACATATTATATGTGGCTTTTTGTAACTAGCTTAGCATAATGTTTTCACATAATGTTTTTAAGATACATCCATATTGTGGCATGTATCCATATTTCTTTACCTTTTATTGATGAATAATATTCCATTATTTATCCATTAATTATCATTGGACACTTAGATTGTTTTCACTTATTGTCTGTCATGAAAAATGATGATGTGAACATTTGTGTACATATGGATATATGTTTTCATTTTTCTTAGATAAATACCTAGAAGTAGAATTTCTGGGTCATATGGTATGTGTTTAACATTTCGAAGAACTGCCAAACTGTCTTCTGAAGTATGACTGCACCATCGTAAATGTCTTTTTGAAGTATTGAATAGCAAATAAGCCTCAGGTTGGTTATGATTACATAGCCACCTTACAGTCTGGTTTCTTAAGGCAAAACACATTGCATCAAAAAAGAAGAGATCATGGTGAATTCAGAAGTCTTCCCAGGACTCAGCTTCTTAATTTGTGGTCCAAGAGAGGAGCATTTGAGTATTTCCTCTTTGCTAGTGTAACAAATTTAAATCTCAGTGATATGGGAGCTCAAAAAAGGTCCTGGGTCAGAAAATACCTTCGATAATTCATAATATATAGTGTAGAGGAAAAAAGTATCCTGGACTCAAGTCAAACCTTGGCTCCATGTGACTCTCTGTCCTTATCTATAAAATGAAGATGATAATATCTGTCCTACCTTGCTGAGTTGTTACGGAGATATTTCAGGTTTTTCTGTAATCAGCAAAAGCAAGTAAGGAAGCAGAAGCTCTGTCCGATGAGCCTAAAAACTGACACCACATACTTAGCATGTGGGTAAGCATCAGCTGGTTCTCTGTATTATAAGATTAGGTTTGAGATTTTTGCATTCAAAATTGAGTGTTAGCCCACAAGAATGCACATTTCCAAATGACATTAAACCTTTACCCAGAAGAATTTTTATTTGCTCTAGATGTGTTTTACTTATTATTATTATTTTTTGCTTATCAATTCTACTTACCAATTTACTTGGACAATTTTCTTATCAATTTTTTAGGAATTCGAGGGCAGGTATCATGTATTCTTCAAATCAGGTTCCTTGAAAACCAGTCTTTGGTCTCAGGATTCTCTGCCACTTCCTTTAGCTTTAGTTAACTCTAAATTAGTTGAGATTTATATTATTTTTCAATATAATTGTAAAATAACATTTATTCACTCACTGAACAGTCATTTATTGAAATATTTTGATGAGACAGGCTTTAGGATACAGTGAACAAAATAGGTCCTGTTTTCTATTTTTATGCTGCTTACAGTGCACTGTGTTTTTTGTCTAAATGCCTCGAGGTCCCTGTTACTCACCATGACCCGTTGATGGAACCATTACTGCCTTTGCTTTAAAAACGAAGAATAAAGTAGAGTTGAATTAGACTTTAAAAAGTATAAGTGAGATATAACACAAGGAACATAAAAGATCTTGATACCGTGGGTTGCTAATTTGCTGGGTGACCTTGGACATGTTATATAACCTTTCCGAATCTGTGTTTCCTCATCTGTAAAATTGTTTAGTTCTTTCCAATTCTAGCCCACTCAGGTTCTGTAATTGAAGCTGTAGGTTTGAGGTTTAAGAGCCTCTGAAACAAGTTGCCTTTCTTTTTCTTTGCACTTTTCATTAGTCCATCTTAGGCCTTATTTCATGTGGTTTTGTCAGCTTCTTTCCATATTAACTATTGCCTTTCCAAGCCACACCATCTCACTCTTGGACTTTTTGCAGTAACTTTATAACTAGCTCCTCCCCAACTCTTGCCTCTTCCAATTTATTCTTCACATGGCAACCAGCATTATCTATTTCAAATGGTAAATTAAATCATGTTTCTCCTTTGATGAAAATCTTGAAAGTATTTCCTGTTATTCTTGGAATAAACTTTCAATTCCTTGCAGTGGCCTATATCACCATTTCTGTTCAATTTTCTTCCTGTCACCTCAACCTCTTTGTATTCCTCTTTCTTGATTCTTTCAATGAAGCTTCCTGAGATCTTTTCAGACATTCGCATATGGTGTTTCCTTTTTACTCTAAGGGCCTTTACACACTCTTTCTCTCAACTTTGCCCCTTATACCTTCATTCTACAGCACTCAGCTCAAAAGGCAATTCTTCGGAGAGTGCCGCCCCTCCCATCTTTGCAAACACTCAGGCTCAGTAAGATCTGTGCTCTTTCATATTATTCTATGCTTCTTTTTCATGATACTCCTTCCAATAGCAATTTAGTTTTTAATTATGTAATTACTTAGTTACTTACCTAGTTAATTAGTTGTTTAATATCTGTCACTTTTTTGTAATGTAAGTTCCATGGGGACAGACACACCTCTGTATCTTTAGTGCCTAGTAGAAGGCTTTGCATTTATTAGGTGCTCAGTAAATACTCAGTGAATGAATGGATATAATAAATGGCTAAAATTTCATTCTTTACATCAAATATGAGATTATTTTGTATAGGAGAGCATGAAAGTGTATATCAGGAGTTCTGAGGAAGCAACGACTTTTATCTCTATGCAATTATTGATCTCTGTTTTTACAGTGAGTTTCCTCATTCCACTCTATATAAACAAATATCCATCAAACTGTGTGTGCTGGGTACTGTGCTGGGTGACCAAGATCCAAGCCCTCTCTTTGAACTCAGAAACTAGCAGGGGATCAGGTATAACCTCAAATACCAATTATGCAAGGACAGTGGTTAATGTTACAAGAGAGGTCCAGAGAAACTGCTATTGTGGTTTAGAAGTGAAGGAAATTGTTTTAAACTGAGAGCAGCTGGCCATATCTAAATGGCTGGTGTCTAAGGTAGGTCTTGGAGGATTCGTGCGAATTGACCACTTGGAGATGCGTGAGAAAAAGTATTTCAGAGTGGGTCTACAACTGAATGCTTGTCCCCTGCCAGCTGTTACAAGTAGAGCCAAATCTTTAATTAAGAGGCTGGAATTATTTGGATTGATGTTTACTCTATACAACCCTTGACCTTTTAAAGATTATTTATTTAATTCACTCTTTTATTTACATAGAGTAAAATTCAGTTTTTGGTATACAAAGTCTATGAATTTTGGCAACTGCAAACCATGTAACAACCACTGTAATTAAAATGCTAAAAAATTCCATTATCCTACCCCAAATTTCTCTCT
>NW_011888795.1:4455223-4462515 GCF_000151845.1 Pteropus vampyrus | reverse complement strand
TGAGTGATGGACTGATCATGGCTCTCTGACCCTCTCTGCCTTTACTTAAAGTCTTCCACCAGCCTGGACTCCTTCCCTTGTATCTGTCAGTACTCACTCTGTTAATTTTTTCAGGTTTAAATCCGATGCAATCTCTTCTGTGAAGCCTTCATTTAATTTCTCCCCTCCCCCACATATACACGTATGCTTCACAGAATTAAGAGCTCCTTCTGCCCTCTTATGACGTGCTTTTACTTTTTATCATTTATTTCACTTTGCTTTGCATTGTGATTGTTTGCCTGTATAGATAGTGAGATCTTTGAGAGCAGAGACCATGTCTTCCTTGTATCTTTATCCTCCCTTTGGAGCCTGTTATAAACTGTTGCATGTAGTAGTTTTCACTGAAAGTTTATTGATTGAAGGACATGGCATAACCCACAGTTCACCTTTCTTTGTGACTCAGACAGGAGAGGTGTCTGAGTGGCTGATAGTTATAACTGATGGTGACAGGATGATCTGATGTGTTCTAAGCATATGCAGTTTTGTCTAGGATAGGAAAAGGGTGATTTGATTTTGAGTAAGCAACCCAGCTCTAATCGTCTACCTTAAATTCTTTCTATTGTTCTGCTTAAGGTGATTTTCTACTAGCATGAAATGTTCTTCTTCTCAGACAGTTGATGGAGGAGCTGAGTCATGCCTGACTATACTTAATAAGATAGAGGCAGCTAATGCC
Source organism: Pteropus vampyrus (assembly GCF_000151845.1). Taxonomy (NCBI): domain Eukaryota; kingdom Metazoa; phylum Chordata; class Mammalia; order Chiroptera; family Pteropodidae; genus Pteropus; species Pteropus vampyrus. Next base: position 4,461,803 of record NW_011888795.1, on the reverse strand, counting down.
TGAGGGAGCTGCCTTTGAGGACAAGCTGACATTTCTGACTCCTCTGCTTTTCAAAAGTGGGCGTTGCGAGGGAAAGTTGAGCATGAAGAGAGCTTCGGAGTCTCCATTGGAAACAGGACTACATAATGACACTGTCTAATTCAGACAGATGTGTTTTACTCCACTGCCTCTTGGCTGTGACATGTGCCTTCTGATGCTGAGAACTGCTAATCAAGGAGTTTATGCTCCTCATTAAAGAGATGCACTTAGTTTGTTCCATTTCTTATTAACTACTGCCCACCCAAAGTGCCCTTAGTCTTTTCCCTGAAAAAACTGGCTTGCTTTTACATTTTTAAAATTCAAGCTGAAAAAGCACTCTTGAAGTTCACATTGATTATAATTTTGTCATATTAGAGATGGAAGGGGTTAGAGATCATCTTGTTTTATCTTCTTGAGAAAACTGAATCCAAGAAAAGGGAAGTTATTCAGCCACAGTCAGTGTTAAATTTTAGACTCTGGAATGGGGCAGATCTGTGTTAGAATCCATCTCTCTCACTTGTTGTTGTTAAAAAATAAGCTAAGGCATAGTAAAAATTCTTAGAGTTTATTTTAGCAAAAATCTATTTGAATTGGGTAACATCAAACCAGAGGTGGTTAGGAGCTCTCTGCCAATGGGAATTAAGGGCAAGACTTTTACAGAGCAGAGGAAGAAGCAAAGCAAGAACATTATTTGATTGACTATAGCTTAAGGGGTCATTCATTGAGAAAGCCTAGTTGATATGATTGGTTTCCTTAGGTTTCCATGTCTTGACCTTGAAGCATTATAGGCTCAGGTTTTGGTATGCGCAGGTAGGCTGCTTAATTAGTAGCCCACCTCAGTCCAATGGCTTCTTTGTTCAATTAATTTAACACTGTAATTGTATGGATATTCTTTAACTTACCTATGGCTCATGCTCATTTGTTATATGGAGACAATAATAAAACCATCTGAAAGAGCTATCTTGAGAATTAAAAGAGAAAATAAATGTAAAACACTTAATACCAGGCATATGAAAGCATTCAATATTAGGTGGTGGTGGTGGTAATTATAATAATAATGATGATGGTCAAACTGGCAGAGCTAAGACAAGAAATCAGGTCATCTGACCCTATGTTGTTATTCCCCACAGAAAATACTATAAGACATACCTCAGGAACGATATTTAGTGGCAAGGAAGTATAAAGATATCTGTCTAGAAGGGAATCCCTATATTCAAAGAAAGGCTTAGTAGCTAGTTTGCAATAGGACAGAAGGAAAGAACATAGTTTGAGATACGTAGTAGCATGCAGAATCAACGTGAATGAAGTTGTGAAGGAATTCAATATGAAGGAATTCTATACAATGTGTCCAATCCAGAAACCAAAGGACTGAGTATGATACTAGAGAGCCTGAGAGCATCGGTTGAGAGAAGACCGGTTTTGGAATCAGAAAGAGCTCTGCTGCCTAATAGCTCCGTGAGTTTCCTAAGTCACTCTCTGAGTCTCCGTTTCCAAATCCTAAAGTGAGGCAACACCCCAACCTCTGTAATACAAGAATATGATGTGTCTGAAACTGCCATGTAAAATGTGAATTACTGTGGATTTTGTTAACAATTATGGATTTGTAATCTTTGTTGGTATGTGGTCGGGGGAATAAGGTGAGGATTCCCAAGTAATGAATTTGGAACATTTTCCTCCCTCAAGAGTATGGTCATAAGACACGGTGTTTCTAATTAGCCACCTTTATTATCACTCTCCCCATGAGGCAAGGAACCATAGCACTGGGAGGCTGAAAGCCAGAGATGAGTGTACTGGACTGACACACTCTCTCTCTCTCTCTCTCTCTCTCTCTCTCTCTCTCTCTCTCTCTCTCTCACACACACACGCGCGCGCACACACACACACACACACACACCCCCACACACACCCAGTGATATATACCTAGACAGTTATAGTTGCATCACGAAGCTCCTAAAAGCCCTCTTATATAACTTCAAACCCACAGACCCTTGTCCTGATCGAGCACCTATTTCTCTTATTTTCACTTTTCTACTTTATGGTAATTTTTTTTTTTTCTGGGGCAGAACATTAGTGTATAGCCCCTGATGAGTGTGAATAGAGAAGGAATGTGTGTACCATGTGAAATAGTGCTGACAATCATAAAGTTATTATATAAGAGATTATACATTTGATTTCTTTAGTGTCTGCTTTTGCTTCATATATGAAAAGTTTCTTCTATTTTCTTCCTATGTTTTAGAACTCTAGAGTTCAGAAAGGTTGGTTTGTAGTTTCTATTTTCTCTTCAACAATTAATATATAAGAGATAAATTTTCTCAACCTGAAGACTATAGTGAGTCAAAAAAGCTGAATGTTAATATAGGTATGAAAATTCAACCTCTGACATACGAGGAAAAAAGAAAACCAAAACTTGATGTGAGCATAGTGTATACTCTCTTTTGTGGGTTTTATAGGTAGAAGTCATGGATGATATGAAGGAAATAACCAGGAATCTGGAAATTTTCATCTTGCCTCTGCTACTAACCCAGTCTTTCACTCAGGCATTCCTTCACCCTTCTGGTTTTAGAGACTATCTGTATAATGTGTCAGGGAACTGGATGATTTGTAAGGCCCCTTCCAGCTCCAACCTTTAGTGGTTTTCTAAGATATACACCTATATAGGATTATAGGTGACTGAAATATGCAGAAACTTGGACCGTGATTTCATCTTGGCATTTATTTTCCCAAGACCCTGCTTTACCTCTTGGAGCCATCACTGTTCTCTTGATGACGGACCGTTGAAAACCTAACCACTCAGAACTCCCACCTCGTGAGTTCTTCCTACCACCCCATCATCATTCACTGCCAGACATTTCCCCAAAGCCCATTCTTCATGCTCTCAGTTTTTGATGCTTGCTTCGCCCAATTTTCTCTTGGAATCTTTTGTTTTCTGCTTGTCACTACTAGCCTTCAAGAAAAATCTACATGCTTGACACATTATTAAAATTGAACGAGACTGCACTGGCATTTCACAGGTGATGCTTTGCTTAAATGCAATGGCAGGATTGAAGTCTGCATCTCTTCCTCTGGCAGATAATGAAGATCTCAAACACTCTTTTACTCCAGGCAATTTTCTGAGAATTGCTGGGGAGGTTGCTGGCAAGGCTCACACGGCACTCTTTGACTTTGTAGTGCTGCCTAGAATATGGCTGAAAATTGTGAGGCAGGGGAATCATATAGCTCCTAATTGAAAGTTGAAGGCTTCTGATGTACTTTCACTGAACCAGTCTCCCTGACATTCCAATTGGGAAATGAGTTGTGGAGATGGAAGGTCTAGAGACCCATTGAGTACCTGGAGGGCTTTAAATTTCCATCAAGTGGGCGAATGGAAAAGTGATTGCCTGAGCTGCCTTTGCTGATTAATAAAATCATGCTTAGCCTGCTTTCTACATTTTAGAACTCAGATCTTAATTTTGGATTTTCTGTTCCTGGCTCTGATAAAATGCAATAAAAACTCAAAAACACACAACAATTCACTTCCCCTGCTTTCTTTCTAGGTCTTAATTCCATCTTCTCTAAAAATCAACACACGATTGTAGCTAAACTGTATGAAGTTCTTACTTCCACCTGAGCATGTGATATTTTTGTATATGATCTTTATTACCCCATCAATAATTCTATAAAGTAGGTACTTTTATTAGCTGTGTATTTTGTTTCATGTACTATTACATATGAAGAAACTGGGGTATAGGATTCTTCTTTCCAGGTGCCACACCTATGGGCAGCGTTGCTACCATCTTGCTTTTAGCCTCAAGACCAAGACCCATATATCATCTTCTTCACCTGTAAAATAACGGAGAGGAAAAGAATACTTGTTTGGCTTGATCACATAGAACGCATGCCAAGTTATCTTCTATGGTTCACTATTAATGTTTTCTGTTCCAATCTTTCTGGGTTTACTTTTTCTTTTCTTCCTTCCTTCCTTCCTTCCTTCCTTCCTTCCTTCCTTCCTTCCTTCCTTCCTTCTTTCCTTTCTTCTTTCTTTTCGGGGGGTAGGGGGGAGCTATTTCAACCTCTATTTTGAAGGGGAATATACTGTTGCAGTATTTACATTCCCAGTATCAACTAGAGATGTTTGTGCAGATATGTATTTGGAATTCATATTTTACTGGGATGTTATAGTAAGAAGAACATGACATTTGGATTGAAAAGAAATGATTCTGTTTGCCACTTGTGAATCTGTGTCATTCATCAAGTTAGCTCTCTGGGCTTAGTTACTTCATTTGTAAAATGAGAGGGTTGTTGTAAATATTTTAAAAACTTTTGTAGTCTAGCACCCTCAAACATTTTATTAGAAATGAGTCCCCCCAGGTCAAATGTTATCAACATTTGTGGGGCCATTTTTAGTTTGAAATTGGCCAAAATGAGTTTGGAATTAAGAAAGAGAGGATTTTAATAATAATACTGAGGACTACTAACAGCTCTCTGCTATGCCCTTTAAAAGCATTCTCTTATTTAATCTTCCAACTAGCCTTCTTTGACACACAGGAGTATTTAACTTACTTGTACATATTCACGTGGCTAAGAAGTGTCAGAATAAGGATTTGAACTGGGATTATCAGATTTCAGAGACTAGCAACTGTGTGCTCCTTAAGGAAAGGGATTTCGGGATATGCGACTTGGTTTGGTCCCCCCGTCCCCCTCCTCTCATCATATACTGCTGGTCCATCTCTCAGACCTTACTTTTATCTTTTCTTAGCTTCATTCCCTTTATGTGTGGAATGGGGATATTATCAACTATCCTACCAGAACTGAAGGCTACAACCAGATCTAAGATCCATATGTTCTGGGGTCCTATGACAAGGTGTGAAATATCTTTACTTCCAGTGCTGATAATCTATTTCTTGAATGGAAATTCGAAGTCGGAGACCAGGTTTTTTTCCTACATAGTGTTTCTATAGTCCTTAGTATTCATAGGACCCTGAATAAATATTATGTAATAATGAAAATAAAGAGAGCAAAGACTTCTTGGTTATTATATGGGAGTAGTAATTGGATCTTTACATCTTAATCATGGATTAGGAAAGACTGCTTGGGGGCAAAAAAAACCAAACAAACATAAAACCAGCTAATGATTGCTTAGAGTGTCTCAGGGTACTCTGCCACACTTGACATAACCCAGTTTGTTTATTGTCGCAATAGCCCTGCAAAGAAAATCATTCCCTTCAGCCACACGAGGATGCTCATTATAGTGATTTTTTTTAAGAAAAAAATGGAACCATGGTACAGAGGCAGCACACCCAGAATCCATTCTTTAGCCTACTAACCCCTGCTGCCACTATGATGAAAGAAACAGAGTCTTTTTTAGGTGGTTATTAGATGATGCTGTTCCATATTCTTTCTTATTATGCACAGCAGCAGGAAGGATGGCTATTGGACTCTTCTTGGACATTAACACGATGATTACAGGTCTTGTTGTTGGAGCTCCGAAGACAAGTTGTGAAATGACTTGATGGAGATCAAGAAAGAGCTTACAGACCTTTAGCAGCCCCTCTAGACCTGGGAAATATTCAGTTCTCTAGAAAACTCAGGGGTTTTCTTTAGGTTCTCTGCCACCAGGGAAATTTTGTAGAAAATGACACTCATGTTCATGAACTAAGAGAGGAACCTCCATATGGCAGGTATCGAATGAAAACCAAACTGTTCAGAGATCCTAGAGTGCCGGTCCTGTAATTAGACTCTGAAAGACCCCAGCTCTAAGTCATCTTTTTAGGTTACTGCATTTTCTAACTTTAAGCATCACCTACTATGGTATACGTTCTGAATTGAAACTTCACAGTTCCGACTGTTTTCATCCATGAGGATTTATTTTCCCTTTTCACCTCTTCCTTTTTATTGTCTTTGTTTTCACATTTGCCTGGTAACAACTTTCTCCAAATTATTATTTTTAACTAGCCAGGACTACCTTTTCTAATTGATATGAAATAGCAGGATGGTATAAAGGTACATGGCCAGTGTAGATGGGAGGAGGAGTACACCATTGGAAATAAAACTTGTTCTAGGAACTAACTCTTAACAACCTTGCAAAACTGAAGCTATAGCTTGTGGATTCTACCCCTGCTTCATCCTGCTTTCTGAATTTGTCATTCTTTCCTTATGTGGCAAATCCTATCAACTACTTAGGACTGTTTCATGTTTTCTTCAAATTACTGATCAAGAAAACCCCCTTTTTTTGGTGGGAGTAAGGTATGTCTAATTATCTGGTCCAGGAAAGCCATCTGTCAAGTTATTAGCTCAGTGTCGTTGAATAGTACAAACAACATGAGGGTTTTTGATGGATGCTCACAGCCGCTCCAGCTTTCCTCCCCCATCCCTAACTTCTCTCTCTCCTTTTGATGGCTTAGTTGACAACGATCAAATTTCAGCAACATCTTCTAAACATTTGTGTGAGTAGCTCTTTTCTGAGTAAAAAAATTTAAGTGTTAATATTTTTTCCACTTAAGTCATACTCTAGGAAATGTAGTTTGTAGATGTTTTTGAAAACTGATTTTTTGTTAATAAGACACTGCTGGAAAAATGTCTATAT
>NW_011888795.1:4440203-4454298 GCF_000151845.1 Pteropus vampyrus | reverse complement strand
CCACACTTAACTTGTTGATTTTCTCTTTGTCTTTATGCTTCTCATTCAAAGTTGCTTGCCAGCCTAACCAGTTTCCTCATGTCTTGGAGTCTATCTGGATTACAGTCCCATGCTAATATTTCCTGAGGAGCCATACATACCACTAGAAAAAGAAAATTCTTCAAAACTACCTGTATGGATGTAAAACAAGCCCTCCCATTAGACTTAGTCTCTGCCCTTAGGCGTGGATAGGACTACTAGAATGTGCTGATGGGACCATTTTTAAAGTGGCCTCATCCACATTGGGTTCCAGTGTGGGTTGTTAAAAGGACTGCTTCTGATCACAACCCAATCTAAGGACTACAATCTTCATCTCCGCCTTCCCTTCCCTCCTCTCCCCTCCCTCCCCTCCCCTCCCTTTCCCTTCCCATCCCTTTCTGTCTTGTTCTGTCTTGTGCTGTGCTGTGCTGTGCTGTGCTATGCTATGTTATGCTATGTTATAATATAATACTATGATTTTATATTATAAAACCTGGAAGCTTGTTCTAACGGTGGGTTCTTTCCACCAGGTATTTTCATTTAGTTAATTTCATGTGTGTCTTTCTTTTTCCAAGATTAACTTTTTGATGGGCAATGGCCCATTCAGATTTAGCATCCAGATACACCTAATATGCACTGAGCTCCTTCCATATACCAGGCCCTCTCATTCTCATACAACACTGTAAGATATACATGTAACTAATATGTACATAGAACTTCACAGTTTCTGTAGTACTTTATATCTTAGGCTTACATGCAGAAGGTGAGAGTCTAAGAAGGGAAGCACTTTGCCCAAGATGATATGAAAAGTAAGTGGCACAGGGGGAATACTTACATACAGAAATTAATTCCACATTAGGTCTTCCAATATTTAAACCATTTCCTTATTTTTCTCTACCTGAGCTTCCTGAGTTTTTATATCTATATGTCTCTCTGCCCTAGCGCCCAGCACAGTGCCATGCTCACAGCCGGTTCTCAGTAAATATTTAATAAATACAAACATATGAATAGCTTTTCTGTGGCAAATATCTTGCTTTGAATGTGTGAGCATAGATGTGGGACAAACATCCTAGATCTGTGTTCAGGCAGCTTTTATTTGTGCTACCACTCAGGCGAAAGTAAGTCAATTAATCTTTCTGTCTCTGTTTCCTGGCATGTAATGTGGGAATGGGTCATGAAAGCCCAAGAGGGTGTTGCGAGATTAATTAGTTAAAATGTATACCCTGTTATATAAATGCTAATTGCTGTCAGGAGCGTGGGTTGGATTTTCCAGTGACTTGGCTTTGCAAGGCTTTTGCACATTTCCATTTGTCCTGTGTGCCACCAAGCCTCAGTCTTAAGAAATTCTTTGGCAGAGGAAAATAATGACTTTGTGGTTCCCATGTTGAGGGTCCAATTTAGAGAGGACTTCTACTGGGGAGTAAACTGGATAAGAAGGAATGTTTTAAACAAAAATGTAATTCACTGTGCCGGTAATTCATTGCCCCTTTGCTGTTATTGGAAACAAATCTATTTGCATAACAGCCTTTCCCCAGTCTTTTCTTCAGCTGGTGCCTGCAGTGAATTATATAATTAATTTGGTATTACATGACACTCCAGCCTATTGCCATAGATTTTATTTTTGTTTGTTCAATGAATAATTTAAAAAGCTCTGACAAAATACCCTTAGGTGGCTGGCTAGAGAAACTTAAAATCTCACAGAAATAGTTTCAAATGGGCAAATACCCTGAATGAAAAGCTCAATAATAATACTATTTCTGTGAATGTTTACAGATACTAATATGTGAACTTTCAGTCTCTATTATAAAGGAGTCTGATTCTCTTTATAGATATATTTATTTGGCCCATGCCACATTCTGTAAGGAAGCTACATAGCATGTATAATAATTTCTTTTCCCCTTTAAACTGTATTGCATTTAATTTGGTTGAAAAAATATTAAGCCAAAAATCTTTGTTAATTATATTTAAATTTTTGTATGCAAGGGCCTTTAACAAATGCTATTTTTAAAAGTGTCCGCTCTTGATTTATTGTTATTTTATGAAAGTAAATTCTGCTTTCCTTTATTAGTCAAGATAGGCAATACTAGTTGTTATAACAAATATCCTCCAAATCACAGTGGCTTAACACAATAGAGGTTTATTGTTTGTTCAGTTATAACCTCTTGAAAGTCTTATGGGATTCCTGAGAATCTCTGCTCTGAGCAATGACAGGAAGCCGAGCTCCTTTCATCTTTTGATGCTACCCTTTTCAAGGTCTCCATGTAAGAGAAAGAGAAAGCACCAAAGATTTTGCTGGAAATTAGAGATTATACAACATTTCTGACCACATTCATTGGCCACAGAACCTAATCACATGGCCCCAACCCAATTGCTAAGGATATGTAGTTTTCATATGGGCTAAGGAAAACAGGATTAATGAACATGTAGCCAGGCTCTGCCACATTCTGCCCTAGTGATCACCAACATTCCATTCATACTTCTTCCCAAATTGTCTCATCTGAGTACATGCTTGTGTTTGAGATGTCATATTAGCTGCCTTTTTCCATCTCCCATTTTATAATCAGCATTCTCCTACTTCCCAAAAAAAAAAAAAATCTACCTGTCACTTATCATCTATCTTACTATTAATCATTGTCCAGTGCTATAAAGATCTCCAAGGCCAAACAAAGTGACAATTTGTACTATTAGTGTCAAAAAGTCTCCTTTAATCAAGATACCATTAACCTCCAGAAGAGCTTCCTCTCTCTCTCCAATTTACCAGTGTTCTTGTTAAAAGTGAGTCACAACATCAGAACCATGATCTACTGGTCCAAGCTGGGATATATTGTAGAGTGGGATTGCAGGAAGAATGATAATTTTCGTTTAATAGGTTTTTCAGTTCTGGGGTTTCTTTTTCTTTGAATTATTTAATTGAGACTTTTCTTTCTGTTTTATTATTATTATTAATTAATTAACTAATTAATTAATTTTGGGGAGAGCTCCTTTTATTGAGACATTGAGAGTCCTGGACTGGTTTTCTAATTTTCTTGTCTTTTTTCATTTTTTTTTTCTACTTTTTGGGAAATTCTCAACTTTAACTTTCAAAGAACCCATTTGTTAAGTTTTAATTTTCTGCAATCATGTTTTTCATTTTAATGAGCTTTTTTTCTTCTTTGAATATTTCTTTGTTATGTCATCTTGTTCTTGCTTCATGAACGTAGCAGCAGTTCCTTATTTCTCTGAGGATGCTAATGATAGGATTTTTTTTTAAGATTTTTTTTTTTCCTGTACTAATCTTGATTTTCCTAAAGTTTCTTTGGATGTTACCTTTCATGGTGGAGATTTTACTCTGGGACTATCTGTTCATTTTTAAAAAGAAGTGATGTAGAGGCTGACTGAAAATTCTAAATGTGAATGTAAGGCTTGTTAACCTTGAGCTTTTCTGTTGAATGGTGTGGCCGTGCAATTTGTTAAAGAAACACTGATATTAAGAGTGTTAGGTCTTTCTTCCTAAGCTAGTCAAATTTCGCATAGAAGATTTATTCATTCTCCTGCCTGGAGGATAAAGGTCTAACTGCTTTCATCCTTGGAGCTGAGTAGAAAAGCACTCCTCTTGAGTGCTAGGAGAGTGAGATAAGAACAAAGGCAGAGCTTTGACAAAGCTTTCAGCTGATTGTCCTTATTTCTCCACTCTGCTGGTTAAGTCTTTGTTTTATGGTAATTGATTGCATTTGACAGGTGAGAACAGATTTTTCATACTGGTAGCAAGCAAATCCCTATTCTCTATAACTTAACTCTGCTACATGTTATCTGTATCAAGAGATCTAAGCTAAGGAAGTCTCAGTCTCTGTACTTTCATATTTGCCAAGGCAGAAGGAAACGCAACATGGTGAAATATACTCTGGTCCTTAAAACACCCTCCACAAGTGACACTCACTTGATCATATTGGCCAGAGTATGTCATATGTCTTATCCTTTTTTCAGAGGGGCATACAAATACAATCTTACAGTACGTCTAGGAAGAGAACTCAAAAATACTGGGTGAACAGCACTATTAATATTTTATCTTGGTGCTGATAGTTCCTCTTGGGGTTTTTTCTGCATTCTTCATTCCAGATTTGTTTGCTCTCCAGCTTTCCCCTGCTGGTTTAGGATTTTTCATTTTAAATGGGCTTATCTGGTTACCCCTTATTCATTTTGATGTCTCTATTGCCTTTTCTCCTGTTCTTGATGTTACGTGGGATTATGGCTTGAAAAATTATTTTTAGTTTAAGTCGAATTTCAGAAAGGAGTGAAATTATATGCAGGTATTCAGTCTGACATATTTATCTTAAAAACTATGATTGTAATTTCCTTAAGACTGAAAAGAGAGAATTTCGTAACTTTGCAGCTTTAATGAAAATACAGTTAAACAATGTGATAAGATAGATATTTTGCCGAGTTTTTTTTTTGTAAATATTTTTTACTAAGTTTGTATTGGTATGAACAACATTTTGATCTCACAGTTCTTTCTCTGTATGTTGGATTTTAAAAAGTGTTTCTATATGAATGCATAACAATTATAAATAATAGCAATTTGTTTAGTCTTAGAAAAATCAGTTTGTTAGATTTCCAGAAATCTATTATTTACTTAGGGATTTATTATGTACTTACAAAGCCTTTTGCAAGTGGTAAAGCTTCGAGTTCCTTGTTTTTATCAAAATTAAAGTAGCCTCTAATTTAGTTGTTCTATCAGTTATCTACTGTCTCTAAAACAGTTGGTTGGTTGCCTACCAACCAACTACAAACTTCAGGGACAAGCTTCATTTTATTTGTTACACATGTATTTCTTGCTCATGAGTTTATGAGTGTCCCGGACAATTCTTCTAACAGAAGCTTGGCTCAAGTGATCTAGGCTGGGCTCTTGCATCTTTGGTCCTCTGTGAAAGGCCAGACAGCAGTGCTCGTGGAGGTGAGCCAGCTGTCAGTTGAGTATCTTAGTCGCTTCTGGCTCTTGTAACAGAATACCATAGATAGGGTGGATGACTAAACAAAAAACAGTCCAAGAGGCTAAGAAGTCCAAGATCAAGGTGCCAACATACTAGATGTCTGGTGAGAGACTTTTCTTTTTTCCCAGTTTGCAGAGGGCTGCCTTCTTACCATGTCCTCACGTGGAAGAGAGAGAGAGAGAGCGAGAGAGCGAGAGAGCGAGAGAGCGAGAGCGTGCGCGCAAGTTCTCTCTTCCTTTCCTATAAGGACTATAAGGACAGTAATCCCACCACAGGGGCTCTACCTTCATGACCTAATTACTTCTCAAAGTCCCCCACCTCCAAAATCTGTCATGTTTGGGCTTCGACATGAATTTGGGGGGTGGTGGGACACAAATATTCAGTCCATAACACTGGGGTTGTTCTCATGGTGGTAACAGGGTTACAAGAAAAAAAAGCAAAAGGCTTAGAATTGACACAAAATCACCTTCGCTGCATTTTGTTGGTCAGCATAAGTCACTAGGACAGCTCAGATCCAAGGTGTAGGAAAATGGACTCTCCTTGATTAGAAGACTCATTGCATCAAACTGTAAAGGATGTGGATATAGGGAAGAGTGGGAATTAAATCTGGTTTTGCAAACTCAGTCTTCCAGAGATGTCAGTGATAGATTATTAAAATAATGTTTGATAATAAAAATATAAATGGTGCATATAGCTCAAACGAAATATAAAGAATCGATAACCTTGATAGAATTAAACTCCTGTTCTTGACTATAGACACATTTCCTCTGTGCTTATGTATAAATAAAATATTTTCAATTAATGCTCAACCCTTCTTTTCAAAAATAGTCCATCCTGATTATAATCAAGAAATGGTTTTCAAAATAATTTTACATTTTATATTTAATAATTACTTGTAAAATTGAAAATACATATTATTTAAATTGTGTATCTCTAATTATAATAAAATTCATTTCAGAAAAAAAATTAATATTTAGAGTATTATATATTACACAGAAAAGTAAAATGATGAAAAATTTTTAAAAAGCTATCAAAAATATATTTCATTAAAGTAATATTATGTGTGGAGACAGTGGAATTAATACAAAAGAATGGTATAGAATTACCAGTGTTTGAAAGAAAGCTTATTTACATATTTTTAGGTGGATATTGGTGTATGGCAAATCACTAGTTCATTCGATGTAATTGGAAGAGTGGTATAACCATTTTATTTTAAAATGTCATTACTTGTAATATGACATTAAGTATATCCTTTCTAATTGTTATACTTATGATGAAAAGTTTTAGATGTCAGCTGAAATGTGGAGAATATTACACCATTAAAAATATATAGACATATATATACACACATATACACAAACACACACATATATGTATGCATGTGTATGTATGTATGTTAGGAAAAAAGAAAAAAGAAAGGAAAAAAGAAAACTATTTTAAGATGATTGTTTTGGGCTTTACAGTACTCCATCATGCCTGACTTCTGTTCCCTATAGTTATATCTAGAGCCCTACATTCATATATTACTCTTTTAAAAAGTCATTTATTATTATTTTTTTTCCTGTGTGGATCAGTGATTACTTTTCATTATAAAAAATAAATTGTAAAAGTCATTATAAATTTTATTTGACTCTAAATGATAGAAACTATAGCACCTTTGTTCTCCACTGAGCATCACTGAACCCTCTTGACTTCTTGAGGGCTACAATCCTGCTGTGTAATCTGATATCCAGTAGACACATTGACTAGCCCAAATGAAGATGTGCTATAAGTGTAGAACACATTGAATTTTGAAGATTTATTACAAAAAAAAGAATGTGAATATAAAATATCTCATTTTAATGTATTGGGGTGTTTCGGATATATCAAGTTTAACAAAATATATACATTAATTTTATCTCTGTTTAAAGCATTTTTAATGTGGTCACTAGGACATCTAAAATTATGTATATGGCTCACATTATATTACCATTGGACAGCACAGATTTAGCCCCAAAATCAGGAACCTCGAGGAGAACTGGGAGTCCTGGAAGGTTGTCTTTGCAGTTACAGTTTTCTCCTTAGAACCTCCAATGTCCTCAGAGGAGTCAGAGAGTATGTGACTTCTTTTTCATGTGAGATTCTCCCCTATACCTTATAGGGTTCAAGAGGATCTGGCTATCAAATCAGACTGCTATCTCAGTCAAAAAATGATAAAGAATGAAAGTCATTTCTTCATACAACTGTCTAGTATATGCAAATATTAAAGGGAGGCTATTGAAGATGACCAAGAAAGGGGGATCCTGGGAAAAATTGGGTATCCTGAGGAGAAAATGTGTTCTATGGAGGCCTTTAATGTGAGGTGACTCATTTGCCTTTTTTTTCTTTTCAGTTGTTCCAGAACGCTGCGATGACTGGGGACTAGATATCATGAGGCAGATCCAAGTGTTTGAAGATGAGCCAGCTCGCATCAAGTGCCCGCTCTTTGAACATTTTTTGAAATATAACTACAGCACAGCCCATTCAGCTGGCCTTACTCTAATCTGGTATTGGACTAGACAGGACCGGGACCTTGAGGAACCAATTAACTTCCGTCTCCCTGAGAACCGCATTAGTAAGGAGAAAGATGTACTCTGGTTCCGGCCCACCCTCCTCAATGACACGGGCAACTATACCTGCATGTTAAGGTAGCCTGAGTTTTGGTGGCCACTTTCTCTTTTCCCTTTAGTTCCTAGGCCTTTATCCAGAAGATGCATGAGCTATGAAGCTGGGGAGGAAAGAGAAACATTTAGAAAGAGTTACTTACACTCTACCCCAGTGGCTTAGCTGAGCTTGGCTGAGAGAGGTATGAGGAGAAAATGGTTGTGCTCCTGAAAACATTCTCCATAGACGGTTCCTTTTCAAATCCTGACATATATCAAGGTTGTCTAAAGGTAGATCCTCGCTTATTTGTCCCCCTTCCCTGACATTGGAACCTGCCTATACACTTCTGCCCCACCTGGAGGCATCTATATCCCTAAACAATAAGCAGGGCAGAGTGTACAACACACTCATATCTGTTATTCTTGTCGACTTTCAAAGGTCTTAATAAAGCGTTGAGATGCTTGTTATAAGAGAAGGAATATTTGGGAGGCATCAAATGTATCTAGAACAATGCTTTTCAGCCTTTTCTACCAAAATTCTCTTAAGAAACAAATGGACACCGTATCTCTGGGAATCTAAGAATATAATACAAAGCACCCTATCATTACTGCAAAATTTCTTTCAAATTTACTTTTTTTCTTAAAAGTTCATGTAGAGTTTGCATTTTGCTCCAAATATACTATTTTTATTTTACTACCAATTGACTTCTTGAGGGCTACAGTCCTGCTGTGTAATCTGATATCCAGTAGACACATTGACTAGCCCAAATGAAGATGTTTTTTTTGCTCTTGAAAAAAATTTAACTGAAGCCCTTCTGAAGAATAATCATTTTAAAACTTAGTTCTTTGGATGTTTTTTTCCTCCACGATTCCTTTTTAGCTTTCAGGCTTTATTTTATTTTTTTAAATTCCCATCTATGTTATGAACTTTTTTTTTTAAAACATAGTTTCCTACTATTTAATAAGTGCATTGGTTTGCTAGGGCTGCCATAACAAAATACCGCAGATTGGGTATTTAAACAATAAAAATTTGTTTTCTTACAGTCTGGAGGCTAGAATTCCAAGAGCAAGGTATAGGCAGGGTTGGTTTAATTCATCTGTCCTTGGTTTGCAGATGGTCATATTCTCTCCATGTCTTCACATGGTCTCTCTCGTGTTTTCTGTGTCCTAAACTCTTCTATAAGAACATTAGTCATATTGAATTAGAGCCTGCCCATATGACCTCATTTTATCTTACTTACCTCTTTCAAGGCCTATCTCTAAATATATTCTGAGGTACTGGGGGTTAGGTCTTCAATGTATGAATTTGATGAGGTCACAATTCAGCCCATAACAATAGGGCTGAATAACATAGCAATACTCCAACTTAGAATAACATAACATAACAATAAGTAATCCCAGACCTTCTTCTGAATGTTCAATGTCATAAATGGATATTAACTGTTCTCTGATGGAGAACTTTGACTATGCTTTGATAAATTTAAACTATGTAATGATTATGGAGAAGGACCTTTTCTCTGTCACAGGAACACATTTTGACCACTGTGGCCTTGAGAGTCCCTTGTAACCTCTGAAGGCCCTTCTGAGATTTTTGCATGATTCTTTATTTTTATTAAAATGAGTTCTAGACTGGTGTGTAGGCTTCCAAGGAGCCTGAAATACTCATGTTTCCATTATTTATATACTAATATCACTTTATTGGAGAAGTTAGAAAAGATTATAGTGGAAAAAACACTGGATGAGTAGACAGAAAGCCTAGGCTACCACCCAGTTATGTCACTACTTAGCTGGTGGACCTTAGTCAAGTCAATCCGTGTCTGAGAGCTTTGGTATCTATCTGCATAAAGAGAAAGTCAGCCTCAATGCTCTTTAAGCTCCTTTTCATCTTTGGCAGTTGTTAATGCATTACCATTCCAACATGAACATCAGCAAATATCTGGGAAGGGGTCATCAGTAGCTTTCTGGATGACCTTGGTCTCTACTATGCATTCTAGTGCTTCAGTATCTCAATTTCCTTTTCCTCAGCAACCCACTACTTGTCTAGAGCTCTTCCGCAAACTTTTAAAACCTTCTTTGACATTACAGGAACAGGGTTGTATGGTTGTTAAGGCCTAAGTATACCTTTAGTGTTATTTATCAATTTTCAGATGGTCTCTTTAATTTACCTGTCTGCCTATCTATGTTTCTAAAGAAAATCTAGCAGCTTCTCAATGTCGTGAGGTGATTCCTAAACTGAGAATCACCTTAAACTGAACCACATGAAATCATAGGCCTGATGTCCTTAAGGCTATCAAGTTCAGATTCACCCTCCCAGATTTCACTGGTTGTATTTTTGCTATTTGTTGGTAGAGATTATGCCTACCAATCTCCCTTTCCAGCTTATTACCATTGTCCTAAGTCATTTTTAAGTACCCTTTCCTCCCACCTAAATACAATGTGCATTCCTCCACACCTTCCATTGTATTTAGAATTAATTCATGAGTCATTGACTATCTATGTATTTGATCCCTTAAATCGAAATTATAAAAAGAATAGACCCATTTCCCCATCTCCGTAAAAAATTAGTTGTCTTATTATTTATGTTTTATTTATTGTTTTTCTGTATATACACACAAGTTTCAAATATTCATTCATCACCTACCGAAAGTTTAAACACTGTACTAGATGCAAGGAATAAAAGAAATCACACAAGGTCATGTCTTTGTTTAAACTATGAAAAATTCAATCAAAGAAATGTCTAAGGTGCTCAGAAAATGAGTGCATAGATATGGGTGCACAAAGGCTGGCAGAGAAGACCTCCATGTGTAAGGTAGGGTGATGGCAGAAGAGCCTTCCAGACAGATGAAACAACCTATTGTAGACATTAAAAGCATAAATATGATTCTCCAGCAATCCTAAGAAGTTTTATGTGTTTGTTAGTTTTTTTCCTTCATGCTTGATTTTTTTTATAGGCACGTACAACTTTGAATGGTTGTACCATGATTATCTTTACAGTCTTATGTTTTGTAGCTTTTTCTTTTGATTCCATTGTTTTCTTTGTAGACATAGCACTGGAAGAGAATTTCTGATTAAGTTCCCATAATTCTATCATGTGAAAAGATTTCCAGAAATAAAATTACTAAAACAAAAGCTAAGGCTTTTTTAAAAATGGTTTTAGAAACATACTTATTTTCCAAAGGTTGTTTATATACCATGAGTTAATATGCTAGTCTTACCTTTGCGTTACCGATACTGAGTACTGCTGAGAATGTTTTAAGGCTAAAGTTAAAAAATTTATACACACACACACACACACACATGCACATACATACATACATACATACATACACACATACATATGCATGTTTAGGAGAATTTCTAAAAATATAAATATTTTAATATATCAATAGTAGTTATTGTGTCTGTTTTTATTCTGTGATGTCAATTGATACAGGAAATACCTCCGTAACATATTTAGTTCTTACATAGATTTAACGTATAAATAAAGTCTCAATACATAGCATTACTTAGCTCATTTTATCGTGTTTACTGCATTAAAACAAATGCAAATGAGACTGCCCATTCATTGTATATTTCTCTTTTCAGGAACATCTCATATTGCAGCAAAGTTGCATTTCCTCTGGAAGTTGTTCAAAAAGATAGCTGCTTCAATTCTCCCATGAAAATCCCAGTGCATAGACTGTTTCTTGAATATGGTGTTCAGAAGATCACTTGTCCAAATGTAGATGGATTTTTTCCTTCCAGTGTCAAACCAACTGTCACTTGGTATATGGTAAGCAAACTAGAGGGCATGTCACCCTCTCTAAAATAGCAATAGTTATTTGTCGAGTTAATGCAGAAACTGAGATTTTTCTCATCAGATTTTTTAATGTCTTCCATAGTGATTTTATACAAATCTTTTACTGCTTCCTTACCTTGCAACATTTTAAAAGAAGTGGTGGAGAACGCTTTGCCTCAATCCACCATTTCTTAAATAACATTCACTGGACTACTAAAACTACTTTATTTCTATTAACTTTCTATAAAATACAATTTTAGAACTATTTCCCACTTCTATTCACTGCTCAGTGGAATCAGAAGCTACCTATTCATCTGGTGAATTTTAATTCCTTGACTCACCAGTACTATATTTTGTTACTTATAAGTATTTTCATATTTGCCCTCATTTGTGGCCACAGTCCATCTGTGGTCTCTTCTACATCTGAGGGATTTGGGAAATTTTTTAATCAAAAATAAATTGTTGGAAGGTAGCATTTGTGGCAGCAGCATAGTTTTCTAATCTCTTCAAATATCCACATAAGCCAAAGCCTAAAACTAGAGAATATTTAAAACAAAACTCAGTGACAAGTTATCCACAAGAATCACCTTCAATAAAACCAGTGAGACAAACCACAAACATGACCCATAAAAAATCCATTTTTATAGATAAGAGAGTAGATATAAGTAATGTGGTACCTGACAAACTTGAGAACAGAACCCCAGAAAAGCCAGTGAGAACTCACTGGAAAGTGTGGTGGACCATTTTGAGAACAGCAGCTGAAACTGGAAGGATTTTGCTGCCTAATAGACAATGAGTCCAAGAGACCTGTAGTAAGAAATTTCGAAGGGCTGAAATAGTTCTAGTGCCTTGGAGCTCTGAAAAACACCCATCCATACTGGGGAGAAATGTCTGGAAGTGAAATCAGAAGTAAATGAGATCAGAAGGGAAGAGAAGGACCAGAGGGCCAGAACAGAGGAAGAGCA
Source organism: Pteropus vampyrus (assembly GCF_000151845.1). Lineage (NCBI taxonomy): Eukaryota > Metazoa > Chordata > Mammalia > Chiroptera > Pteropodidae > Pteropus > Pteropus vampyrus. The sequence continues at coordinate 4,441,949 of NW_011888795.1, read as the reverse complement.
GAAGAGAATCAAGAAATATCAAGACCATAGTTTTAAAGAGGGATCTCTGTGAAATTACAAATCTTGCCAGATGATAAAGCTTAGAAAAATAACTGGTCTCATATAAAAATGAGCAGCAAAAAGAATCAAAGTATAATCCCATTTAAAATTATAAGAAAAAGAATAAGAAGCAGAATAATATCCTACAGAACAAAAAAGCATTTCAGAAAGACATATCATAACCCAATATTTCAAAAATGAGCTGAAAAACATTAAGAAATGATACGAGATGAGAAAGAATAACAAAAAATAAATAAGAAATAGAAAAGTCCAGAAATTTTAAAACTCAGTAAAAACTTAGAAGAAAATGAGTCATTTTAGAAATGAAGCTAAACCAAGAGGAACATAACAGCAGGTGAACATAATAGGTAATGCCTTAAGATTAATGAGAGTGGAAGGGAGAAAAAAAATTTAAATAGAAAATAAATGATGAATGAAAATAAGATGGGTAGAATGGATATCCCAAAATCCCATAAAATAGACTCTAAGACAATGGGTATTTTTAGAGATAAAGAGGACTTTTCAGAATAATAAAAGGGTCAATTCATCAGGAAGGCATAAAATAAAATAATAATAACAGTATTTCAAAATGCATGAAGCAAAAATTGACAGAATTAAAAGAATAGACAACTCCATAAATCATAATTGAATATTTTAGCATCTGTCTCTGTTTAAGTCAGTAATGAAATGACTTAGGATCCATCTTTAAGAAACTTCCATTGGCAAAATGGAACAACTTGAATAAAGATATTAATTGTAATGGGTCGAATTCAATGAATTAAATTTAAACCCTTAAATTTATAATGCTATTTCGAAATATTTAATTGATTACATTTGGATGATAGGATATCAATTTGTTATCTTGAAAACTAGTAAAAAAAGGGGGAAAAGTAAATATTTATTCTGCCTTTTCCATTAAGAAATGTACACTGTGTTAAGAAATGGTGTAGAGAAGTGTGTTTTTATAGCAATATGTAATCACTTTGCAACCCCCAATGACTTAATATTATCTAAGCATTAAGCATCAATGATAGCTATCATCACAAGAAGAGAGACAGCCAGACATATTCTTTCTGATGAAAGGAAGCAATTTCATTCATAATTGTGCCAAATGGATTAAAACTAAGTTTGAGTAAAACTTTGGATCCTCCTGCCATTTTGAGGGAATTATAGAGAACAGAGTAATATATTGATCTGTACTATGAGTTTGCAGTCAGCAAGATCCAGACTGTGGAAAATTTTGTATGTCAAATGCCTTGGGTTATTCAACAGATAATTGTAAGAAAAAGAAAGGCATGGTGTGGGAATGTATAGATTAAAGGAAACATATAAGACATTTAAAAATGGATGAGACTGTTGTGTCTAAGGTTACACACATGAGTGATAAAATTATAAATGAAAATGAGGAAGTGATTTTACTATGAAAGTATAGATAGTGGCTACTTTTGGGGATAGAAAAGAGCTGGGATTGACATAGGGCATGTGGATGAACTTCAAGGGTGACTGGCAGTGTTCTATTTTTGGACTTGATCTGTGGTTCAAAGGTTATAATAACTCATTAACTCATACATATGTTTTGAGTCTTTTTATTCTACATGCTATGTTTTATAATATAATGATTCAGAAAAAAGGGAGAGATGGAAAGGAGAGAGCAAGAGAGAGAAAGAGAGAGGCTGATTTAAGATATATAACAACCAATTGTAATGT
>NW_011888795.1:4420820-4439347 GCF_000151845.1 Pteropus vampyrus | reverse complement strand
TTCCAAAGGATCTACAATTTCATTGACGAATTTACAAATAAGAATTCCTATTCTTATCAAAAAGTAGAGTTCTAATTCAACTTTTCTCTTTGGAGTGCCAAAGAGAATTTATTGTTGGTTTTAAGAAGAGGGAGAAATTTACATGTGTGTATTCTTTGAGATTGACTATTACTTGAGAGCAAAGTTAGGCCATACCCATCTCTGTATTTCCCATGATTCCTATATTTCTGCTTTTTCTGGTTAGATGAATGTAGGTGCTATTAACCAAGGTATGAAGTAAGAGAGGAGGACCAGATTTGGGGAGCAAATCAAGGATTTAGAAAGTCATACTGAGTTAGAGGTGTCTGTAAGACATCCAGGTGGCAGTGACCAGTAGGCAGTGGCTACATGTGTATGGGTCTGGAGCTCAGAAGAAAAGTCAAAGTTGGAGACAGAACTGGATGCATCTATATGATAATTGGAGCCCTTAGGAAGACAAAATAAAGTGGGAAGAGAAAAGGGCTAAGGTCAAAATCTGGAGAGAATGTTCATGGGGTGAATTAAAGCAGAAAACCTGAAAATAAGACCAAGAAAAAAGTGGTCAAACCATTGCCATGGCAGATACCCAACAGTGTACAAATGACTAAAAGAAACTGGTTACCAGCCAGTCTTTCAGTTCTATGATTATAAAAGGCCACTGTTGATGTGTGGTATATGCTGCTTTTATTTCTCTGTCTTTGGATAATTGACTGCCACCTTTTATCTTAAGAGTTCCGCCATTTTGAGAACAAAATCAGTGTCCTTTGTAGCTGCATTCATCCATCACTGTATAGCAATGCTGACCTTTTCTACCTTCTGTGATCACTCCCTACATCCACCTAGGTATCTTGGCCCTCCTGGAAAAGTTCTTTTTTAATTGTTATCAGTTGAATTCCCTACCTCGATGTGGTAGAAATAGTCTCTTTTAGTAATACAAATATCTCTATAAGAGTTAATAGACATTAATCAGTTTCAGCAATTTGCTTCCTGTTTGCAAAAAGATGAAAACCGATAAATTAAAAGAAGAAAAAAGAAACTAACAATTCTTGCATCTTACTAGTAAAATACATTGTGCCAGGTACTTTATATGTTATATATCATATTCATCAGAATTTTTGTGTAGATATTATTATCCTTTTACGGATTAGGAAACAGAGACTCAGAGAGGTAAACAATAGAGCTAACATTTATTGAGCACGAGAATTCTTCCAAATGCTTTAATTATTTTACTTAATTCTCTAAAAATGAATTATCTCACTTTATTTATTGTTAAAAAGACCAAAGGATAGAGCAGTTGAGAGATTTGCCCAAGGTCACAGAGCTAGGAGCCAGGATTCAACCCTATGCAATCTATATCAAGTATATACTTTTACATTATAGCACACATGTCATTTACCCTAGTCAAAAGAATCTATCTGATAATGGGAGAATCTGAGATTTCAGGTCATTTCTGTTTGGTTTCAAGCCTAGACTCCCCAGAAATCAGAGAGAGAGGTCCATTCTTCGCTTCTGGAGCTTAGGACATTTTAAAGGGTGAGATGGTCTTTGAATACAGATTGGGTTGTAGGCTGAACTGTGGGACACAGGGAAACCTGTGGATAGAGGGCCCTGGGGAATGAGAGGGGGCTCAGAAAAACTGAGATTGGAGGGAATAGAAAATTAAAATATTGTATTTCAGAATTACAGAGGAAATAGAGCAGAACTGGATTTTCCTCCTTGGCATTTCTTTTCTTCTTTCGTCCTCTCTTTTGCATGCCAGGGTTTTCTTCATTTAGGGCCCAGAATTCGTAGTGTTTTAATTCAACAGTCTTGTGCGTTAAATTGATGTTCAGTAGATGTTTGTTGAATGAGCCAGGTTTTGTAACTAGCCTATAAAGCAAATCGTCGTTTGTAAGTGATTTACTGAATTTCAAATAGCCAACTTATAAAAGAACTTCTGGAACACAACATGTATATAAATTGGAGGTTGCCTGTTTAGTCACATAGAGAATATGTGACTAAATAGCATTAAAGATGCAGGTAAGTGAGATCTTGTTGTTATTTTTACTGTTATTATTACTATTTTACTATTATTACTATTAGAGTTATTCAGAGACCTGAATTTTAAATTATGGCAAACCATCCTAACTTTCATATTACTGGACTATTTCTCTTTCTCATTGTTGTAATTGGGTATTTGATTCCCCCTTTCTCCTGCCCCAAAGATACTTATAAAAACAGAGGAAAATTTCTCTTTTTTTTTCTGAGAATCAGAGCAACCACGTTATTGGGTATTTTGGACAATACATTTATAACGGCTGCCAAAATGCTCTACATTGCTATTAAGGAGAATGGATTTCATTCTGGAGATCAGTTTGCAAAAAGTTGGTTGTCCTTGTACTTAGTATAATCATTAAAATTGGTATATTACCTCTACCTCTGATTTGCAGTGTGAAATTAAGTAGAATTGGTCAGATACTGTTTATAAATCTCTTCAGAAAATAGGAAAATCTTTGCTTTTTCCGACAAAATGCCATCGGGAAAGTACATTTCTGAAAAAGTGCCAGATTTGGCCTTCTTTTTGGCATAGCATGTACTGTTGAAAAGTTAGTCCAAGGTCTATGTGATAGATTTTATTTTTAAAGTGCTTGTTTCAGTTCGATCTGACACCTTAGTTTGGTTGGTTCTTTATCTCTTTTCTTTCTCTCCAGTCACCCTGTATAGTGATTTTTAATCTTTGGTGTAAAGTCATTATATATCATATTTTCTTTCCAAACTGTACATTTTTAATTCCAGATATGCATATATGTATATACAGCATTTTACATGTAGTTTCAGGGCTTCTGAGGCTTCAAGATTCATCCTCTAAACTTAAACCCAGTTCAAATATCTGTAAAGCCTTGAGGCTGAATTAGGCTGAATGAGTCACCCACTCTCTATTTTGATAGCACTTAATTTATATCTCATCTTTGTTACTATAATGATTGCATTTCTCTTTTCTGATAGTGGCTTCTCTTTTTCTTTCTCTTGAATATCAAGCACACAGCACAAAAGTGAGCAAACACACTTTGTATTTAGAAATTGATTAAATTTATTGAATGAGTTAGATCGGGCCAGAAAATTCCATGGGAACAAGGGTCATTTCTGCCTTTACTGGCTACTATATGCCCCACTTCTAATACAGTGTTTGTCACATAGGAGGGATTTTGTAAATATTTGTTGTTTAAATATTGAATGACTTTAGTTTTGTTCATTGAAGTAACTGGTGTATAGAACTTTTATGAGACTTTGTGAACAAGTATGATGTATTTTATACCTACTTAATCTTTGTTTCGCAATGTCAATAAATATCCCTAACTATGCTAACCTTAAAGCTCAATTAAACTCTTTGTATCCTTACTCCCACTTTCCCCACCCGTCCTGCAACACACCCATCTCACACCTTATATTTTATACAGTCTTCTTCTTATGATCATACTGCATGAACTTTCAACTCCATGTCTTGTGTCTTTGCTTCTCTCATTTATATTTTTGAAAATGCAACACACATGTATTGAGTATTTACCATGTGCCCAGTATTTGGCAAGTTGCTGGCCATGCAAATACAGTACTCATCGAGCCCCACTTGTCTCCTAGAGGAAGAGATAAACATGAAAAGAGATGATTATAATAAAGTTAAGTACTAACATGGAGGGCAAAATGCTGACAGTTCAGGCAAATTGTTCACTTTTCCCATGGCTAGAGTGTTGCTCTCCCGTGTCTTCCCTCCTAGTTAATAGCTGTTAATATTTTACTTGTCCTTTAAGATCCAGTTCACATCTTCCTTCTCTATGAAATTTTCCTAAATAGTTTATGTTTGAACTTCTTCCCATATTCCCCCATCCCTATATGCCCTTCATAGTGTTTGTTGCAATCTTCCACTAGACTGTGCATACCTATAGGTTAGGAACTATGCCCTGTCTAGTTTTTGTGCCATCACACAGGGTAATGTTGACTTCATAAAATGACTTAGGAAGTACTGCCTCTTCTTCAGTTTTTGGAAAATTTTGAGAACAAATCATCTTTGAAAGTTTGGTAGAATTCACTAGTATAGCCATCTGCTCCTGGATTTTAACTTTTTGGAAGGTTTTTGATGATTTTAGTACATTCTTAAGAAGTACTGTTTATAAATTCAGTACGAATAGCTAACTTGTCATCTTGAAAAGTATGCTTTTCCAGTTTACCACCAATTGCTGGAATCAACCTTAGATGGGTGATAGAACCACATCACACTATTAACACTAGAGCTGGCCCCAGGTGCGGCATATGTGCAAGACCACAGTTTATAGAGTAAAATGACAGTGTCAGGTGGGATTAAAAGCAAGGACCTCAAAACAGGTAAATCTAGATTCAAAATCCAACTGACACTGCCTGGCTCTTTGACATTGACAATTAACCTTTCTGACCCTTTGTATTCTCTTCTATAAAATGGGCATAAGAGCATTCCACACTTGCTAAATTTGGAATAAGGATCAAATGGGCTAATGTAGTATATGTAAATGTATGTCTCAGTAGAATTTTTTCAGCCTCAACTAACTGCTGAGGAGAAGTATTTATTCTTGGGTAAGAAGTTAGTAAAAGACCTTTATTCAGTTGTATGGAAAATGTAGTTTTTGCTCTGCACTGTGTTATCTGGAATATCTCTTTATCTGTCTGTCTCGCTTGTAAAACTAGGGCATATTTAGCCTGATCTGTCTACTTAACAGGGATTTAAGAACAGCTAAGCTAACAAAAGAGAGAAGACAATAGCTTTGTACTGTTTAAATGAAAGGTGTCACAGAAATCAAATAGAGTTCTATAGATAGTCTAAATCAATTTAAGTCAAATCTGACGTAAGTTCATTGTAAGAGTACAGACCTTTGTGGCCTTATACTTTGTAATAACCTAAGAGTGTTGAAATCTTTTGCTCATGTGGCAAATGTTTAGAAGCACTTTTATCAAAAATAAATTGCATTCGGAAAATAACAGCATATATCAGCTTCTTTGTGATGATCATCTCCATGAATCAAATGTTTAGTACTATTCTTAAAAGATGTATTTCCTGTTACAAAGAATTACAAAATGTGTCACTTAGTGTAACTGTCATATTTCAAAACACATGCTCCAGGAATTGAAGTAAGAAAACCTTAAGTATACAAGAATAAAAATTAAATATGTGGAAACAGGAAATTGAAAGTACAAGCCAGTAATAGACTCCCAGAATTTTAAAGATCTAAAGGAGCTTAGAGATACCTATTTTTTTTGTCATAGATGAATTATTGATTTTAAAAAGAAAAACAAATTTTCTCTAAAAGTAGATGTTCAACATGGTTTGGTCACAGATGATTACATCAATTTTTTTCTCTAAAATAATAATAATAATAATAATAATAATAATAATAATAATAATATAACCAGTTAGTGAGGCTGAGAGATTCAAATGGGATTCTTGTTATAGTGAATAAAATATTTCAATCTCAAAATTTTAAAAATCAGCTGAGTTTTATGAAATTGTCAATTGGAACAAAAATAAACTCAACTCTTGGTAAGACTCATAAAATATATTTCATTTTTAGATTCTTGAGTCTGTGCTATCCAGTTGCAACAAACAAGATAAGTAGAAGAAAAATACCAAAAAGTTGGGAAATAACTGATTCAACAGAGTGCTCAAGAATGCCAATGTTAGACATCTAAAGTGGGGCCTAATTTGTCAAGCAGAGTGACTGGATTCCTGAATTAATATAAACAATGCAGAAATGTAAAAATGAAGAAATTTAAATGAAGAAATTTAAAATTTTTTTTAAATAACAGAGCAAACAGTTGTTCAGGTTGCCTTAGTTGTTTTCCAGAATTTTAACCGTGCTTCACTATTAACATGAGATTTTCAGAATTTGAATACTGGATCTTAAGACAGGAAACTGATGCTTTTGAATTTATATCTCACTTCAGAATTTTAATTTTCTTTTGTAGTAAAGATAATGAAACGTAATGCATTTACTCTTTGCAGAAACATTGTCAAATACTTGAGCAAAATAGTTTTGTAAAAGATGCGGCCAGCATAGATATTTGTATGTTCTGTGCAAAATTAGATGTGTGCATGTGCTTGAATATTTTCTATGCATGTATCTGAATAGTAAACATCTTTTATTTCTTCTAGGGCTGTCATAAAATACAGGACTTTAATAATGTGGTCCCTGAAGGCATGAACTTGAGTTTTCTCATAGCCTTGGTTTCAAATAATGGAGATTACACATGTGTTGTTACATATCCAGAAAATGGGCGTACATTCCATCTCACAAGGACTCTGACTGTAAAGGTGGTAGGTAAGCATGATTTGTATTAAGTGCACACAACAAAAAAAGCAGCAATCTCTTTTTAGCTCTTAATAGTTTATTACAAACAAGTATGTAAACTTTATAAAAAGAGAGGCTTATCTTTTTGTTTATTGTACTATCCCCAGAATCTTTAGCAATTCCATGTACATAGTAGGCATTCGATAACTATAGATCTACTGAATGAATATGTGAATCAGTGAAATAAAGGCAGTTTGGGCAATAAAAAGTGTGCCAGATAGATCTGTGTTCAAATTATACTACTGCTATTTATTGGCAAAATGATTTTGATCAAAGTCTCAGTCTCCTTATCTGTACTCTCAGACTTAAGACTACCTAATATGCAGGATAGCTGAGAATATTAGAATAAATATACATATTAACCTAATGTAGTTCCAGGCAAGCAGTAGAGACTCAATGAATAGTAGTTAATATTACTGTCACAAAAGCATTTTACTTGAATTAAGTAAACCATGTATTTCTACGTACTCAAACTATTATAGTTAATGCCGAAGGTATTTGCTGGCAGTGTTCAACCATTGCTTTGCATTGAGAGAAGAGGGAATGAGAAACTAGGGCAGTGGAAGGACGGGACCTACACAGAGTCGGCAGACTCCTGTCAAACCCAAAACCAAGGGAACCAGTGTCAGGGTAGGTGGTATTTAGAGGAAAGCCCTAAATACCACTGTGTTCACGGTATTTAAAATGAGAGCATACCAAGAGTGAAATTTTGTCAAACTCCATCATTTAATAGATGGAAACACTGAGATTCAACAAAAGCAGGTAACCTGTTCAGACACATTCCATGAGTCAGTGGAAGATTCTAAATCCCAGGTTTCTGACTTTTCGTTCAAAGCTTTTTCTACAAGTCAGACGCCAGATTCAGTATATATGTTTCTTTAAAAGGAGCTTTAACATAGTGAAAATACATTTCAAATCTAACACTTTTATAATCACTTTTCCACTTTTATTGCTCACTTTCTGAATAGTGCTGAGTTGGGGACTAATTCAGAAGAAAAATCAGACTAAATTTAGAACCTAACATGAATGGACTTTAAAAGTCAAATGAATAATCTAACCTTGTATTTATCTTGGAGTTTGTTTCTAATACATGTATATTTAAATGTAGTAGATGCTTTAATATGCATTACTTAATTTAATCCTTATAATGAACCTCTGGGATGAGTTTAATTCCACTCGCCTTTGAATTGAGGAAAATTAACTTTTCAAAGATTTAGTAAAAAAACAGTCATATGATTAATATGTGACCAAATTGGAATTAGAACACCCTGGTCATTAAATCTTTGAAGCCTGTATTCTTAAACATTACAATATAAACCTTCTTCAGGATATTTTTTCTTTAAATGTAGGAATACAGAATTTTATAAACAGCAGCAATTATATGAATGAACCTTCAACTGATAACTAGACATCAGGTAGACTTACATTGCTGGCCTCACAGTTGTGATTTTGAATTTTCCATTTACTTATTCGTTCAATACCTATTTAACCAGGTTGCATACTAGACACTCTGGGAATGTTGAAGAGAAATACATAGAAAAGAAACAATTGAGCAAGTGAAAGCAGTTTATTATGATGTGTAGTATGAAAAATCTATCTCATATAAGCTTTGGGAAGCAAAAACACTGGTAATATTTTTTTCCTGAAATATAGAGGATAATCAATATGTTATGTTTGTTTCTTTGCTTGTTTTAAATGACTGAAATGTTATAATTTACAACATATTGGACTGTGGGCCCTCTCAAGAAGAATTGACAAACTATTCCAGGAAGTTGGGCAAGGCTTCACAGAAGAGAAGATTTTTGAAATGGGTTATAAAAGATAAAGACTATGTGACTTAACATCATCTCCCTTTGTTCTTTACTTTCTCACAGGCTCTCCAAAAGATGCATTGCCTCCCCAGATCTATTCGCCCAATGATCTTGTGGTCTATGAGAAAGAACCAGGTAATTAGAGCTGTGCCTCTGAATTTCAGTTAAATCTCTTAATCACAGGGAATAAAATGTCACATAAGTTACCACAAGAGAAGAGAGGGCTATCGTAAAAACACACATGAATTGAAACTGATGTTGTCAGAAACTAAGGCATTCTGGGTATTGGATACCTCATAGATCTCATGGGGAGCTCAGGGATTATCTGCTTCCCTCTTAGCAGCTGCTCCCTTCTTCTTCTTCTAAGCAGGTTTCCTCTCTTGATTAGTGATTGATGCACACTTTAGCTTGCACAAGGTTTTGGGGTTCAAGGCTACAACATGAGCACAAGCAATCCTTTAAGCTTCTGTTCCACTGTAAGGGGGCAGGATTGGAGCTCAGAGTCAAGACTATGAATATAACAGGTTAACAACTCATAGAACTAGTACACCCTGATTCAGAACACTATCAAATGTTTGCTAGGCTGTCTGGGTCTCTTTTTAGTTTTTATAATTTTTCATTCTAGGCAAAAATCACTTATAACTGACCAAATAAGGTATAATTCATTAGTTTTCTGACTCAGAGCTTCCCACAGTTAAGGTGAAAACCGTAGATAATTTTAACATTTTCTTTATTGTATCTTTTATAATAAATTGACTGCAAACCCAATGAGAGGTATAAAAGAAAATTTGTTTAAAATGTACTAAAGGTAATAGAGGCAGTGATCAACATAAATGGAGAACAACAATCCCCCCCCCCCGCCAAAAAAAAATTAAGATAATGTTTTAAATAGTGATCTGCCTTGTAAGAACAGAAAGAATACACTCAGGCTTCTGCTAACCCCAAAATGACCAAATTTTCTCAAATTAGTAGTGGCTTTACATAATGTGCACCCTTTTTCCTGCTAACAGGGTAAATTCTTATTAATCATTTAGATATGTTTCATCTACCTATGATATGGTTATGAAAGCATGCTGAATTCATGTTCATTTTATCTTTCTACATATCGATATAGAAAACTAGAGGGGAAGGCATAAGAAGCATGAAGAGTGGATAGAATATGACCACTAAGATAAACCTGAGTTCGAATCAGGATGACAATATAATTTATCATCTCAACCTGGATACTTTTGGAGAGTGAAAGCAGTCAATATTAATAACTAACTAGAAAGCAAGCATAAAACAGAACTGTCCTGGGCAACCTGGAATAGGTCAATCTATGTCAAATCTTGGCCTTCTACTTATCAATAATTCGATTTAGAAATGGCATTTAATATCTTTAAGTTTCAATTTTTTACATCTGTAAAACATGAATAAAAAAAAAAAAAAAACCTCATGGGACTACCTAAAAATTACAGCTAAACTACAGAACAACCATCATTGAGAATCGCTTGAAGACTAGCTGAACTGATAACTAAGTTCTATAACTAAAGGAGGGGGTAGAGATGTGGAACCGGCTGGTCTTATACTCACTTGTGTCAGTTCAAAAATCAGCTATCTTGGCTTTAGAAACTCTCCACTGAGGAGAGAGGGGTCCCAGGCCCATATTATGCAATCCAGCCAGGTTTCCAATGCTGGGGGAGAGAAGTTCCCATAACTTCTGGCTGTGAAAACCAGCGCAGATTGTAGCTGAGTGAGACAGGGGGTTGCTGGAGTTACAAGTACTCCTCTTAAAGGGCCCACACATGGACTTACTCACCGACAGACTTGTTCTATTCTCTGAGTTCCAGTGCTGGGACAGCAGCTGGAATGGTGCCAGGGACATACAGGGAGGAACTGAATTGTCTGGCTTCAGGGCAACGAGTGGTGGGGCAGCTTTTTCCCAGACAGAAGTGCTGGTAGAAACCATTGTTCCTTTGTTTAGCCCTCCTACCACCCAGCCTTCACTCACAGGCAGGCACCATATCTGAGTCTCCATCAACCTAGTTAACACCATTTGCCTCACTCCGTTGACTCCTCGAGACCCCATCCCACCCAAATTGTGGGGCCACCCAAGCCTCTTCCAGTGTTTTTTTCATACAATTGGCTCATATTGCAGACTTTCCTGAAGTCTCTCAAAGGTTTACAAACTCCTAACAAGCAGCATCTGGCTTCAGCATGCTTTGTACCACTTGCTAAACAGCTCCATGCCTGGCGCTAGAAGCAGCCAGCCTCAATTCACATCTTAGACTCTTCCAGGCACTTTCAAGCCCAGCACAAATGGCAACCATCTGAAGATTACTTTGTAGCTCATACCATGTGGCCCTGGGCAGGGCACAGGTAATGGCTGAACTTGGCCTACACCAGAGCCCTTCCCAATAGGCCACAGAACCAACATATCCAGTGGCCAGCTTCAGACCACACTAAAGTAGCACCCCACTGCCTCTAGAAATGACACACCCAAAGGGCAGACTGAGCAGGCACTAGAGCCCCGCTAACGCATATCCTGCTCCATAGGGTCAGCTCCTACACAACAGCTCCTCCACTGCAGTCACAGCTAGTCCTCACAACCAATCAGTCTGTGGGTCAATCCCTCCCACTGACATGCAAACAGCGACCAAGGTTCAACTACTATAGGAGGGCACATATAACCTATCCAAGGAGCACACCTGGAGCACCTGGCTCAGGTGACCAGGGAGATTGCACCATTGGTCCCCACAAGACATCTACTACATAAGACCACTCTACCAAGACCAGGGGACATAGCATAGAAATAGAAGTAGACACAGGGAGGGAGCCAAATACATAAAAATACATAGATATATAGAATACATAGAAATACCTAATATGGAGAAATAGACACAGGGAGGGAGCCAAAATGAGGAGACAAAGAAACATGTCCCAAATGGAAGATCAGAACAAAACTCCAGAAAATGAACTAAACAAAATGGAGACAAGCAATCTACCAGATCACTGGTTGTAAAGATACTCAGTGATCTCAGTGAGAACTTCAACAAAGAGATAGGAAACATAAAAATAGAGAAAACATAAAAAGAAACAGTCCTAAATGAAGAATACAATAAGTGAAATGAAAAGTACATTAGAGGGAATCAACAGCAGATTAGATAAAGCAGAGGATCAAATCAGCAATTTAGAAAGCAAGATAGCAGAAAACACCAAATTAAAACGGCAACAAGAAAAAAGAATCCAAAAAAAATGAGGATAATTTAAGGGACTTCTGGGACAACATCAAACATACCAACATCATATGGGATACCAGATGGAGAAGCGAGAGAGTAAGGAATTGAAAACCTATATTTGAAGAAATATTGACAGAAAACTTCCCTAATCTGGTGGAGGAAATATAGAAGCCCAGGAAATAAGAGAGATCCAATCAAGATGAACCCAAAGAGGCCTACACCAAGGCCTCATAATTAAAATGCCAAATGTTAAAGACAAAGAGAATCTTAAAAGCAGCAGGAGAGAAGCAGTTAGTTACCTACAAGGGAACATGCATAGACTGTCAGCTGATTTCTCAACAGAAACTTTGCAGGCCAAAAAAGATTGGCATGAAATATTCAAAGTGATGAAAAGTAAAAACCTACAAACCAAGATTACTCTACCCAGCAAAGCTCTCTTTTAGACTCAAAAGACAAATAAAGAACTTCCCAGACAAGAAAAAGCTAAAGGAGTTTATCACCACCAAACCAGTATTACAAAAAATGTTAAAGGGACTTCTTTAAGAAGAAAAAAATAAAAAATATATAAATAATATAATGGCAATAGCTATATATCTACCAACAATTACTTTAAATGTAAGTGGATTAAATGTTTCAGTAAAAGGCATAGGGTAACTGAATGGATAAGAAAACAGAACCCTTACATATACTTCCTATAAGGAGACTCATTTCAGATGAAAAGGGGTGGAAAAATATATTTCATGAAAATGGAAACAAACAAAAAAGCTGGTGTAGCAATGCTTATACCCAACAAAATAGACTTTAAAACAAAGGTTATAACAAGGGACAAGGACCCAGTAATGCCACTTCTGTGTATTTACACAAAGAAACCCAAAACACTACTTCGAAGAGACCTGTTCATCCATATGTTTATTGCAACATTATTTACAGTAGCAAAGGTATGGAAACAACCTAAGTGCCCATAAATAGATGAATGGATAAAAAAGATGTACTTATATATAATGAAATATTACTCAGCCATAAGCAAAGAATAACATCTTGCCATCTGCAACAACATGATGGACCTATTATTTTACTCAGCTATTATGCTGAGTAAAATAAGTAAGACAGAAAAAGATGGAAAAGTGTGTGATTTTACTTATATGTGGAATCTATAAAATAAAATAAATGAACAAACAAAGCAGAAACAAACTCATAGATAGAGAACATTTTGATGGTTGCCAGATGGGAAGGTGATTGAGAGAATAGGTGAAGGGGTTAAAGGGATTAAGTGGTATAAATTGATAGTTACAAAATAGTCATGGGATATACAGTATAACAGGGAATATAGTCAATAATATTGTAATAACTATGGTGTTGATGGGTACTAGATTTATTGGGTTGATCAGTTTACAGGTTATATAAATGTCTAATCACTGCGTGGATACCTGAAGCTAATATAATTTTGTATACCAACTGTAATTGAAAAGAAAATATTTAAAGAAAGATTTAAAAAATACCCCATAGTATTTTGTGTAAATTAGAATACTAATAAGGATGAATATTTAGCACAGTAAATTATACAAAATTCTCACTGAGTGTGCTGCTGTTATTATTATTATTATACTAGCATTTTCTGCCTAGAGGTCCTCCAACCTCATATTCCATCTCAGAAGGATAAATTAGAATTTCTATTTACAAATTGTCTTTAAACTTATATATTGACTGCACACTGATAACAAGAGCATTTCAAGATGTGGCCTGCCTAGCCGGTCCTCTCAGCAATGACATTGTCCCGTCTTCTCTGGGCCAACAACCAAAGATCTGGAGAATCTTATTTCTTCATCATCCTTTGTGAGGGAAATAACAAAGAAGAGTAGTCTCTGGAGGTCTAGGACTAAAAAGGGTGTTGTTAGAGCCTTTTTGAACAAACACTGTCATTTTAGAACATATAGATGATAGATAGATAGATACATACATACATACATACATAGATGATAGCTAGCTAGGTACATAGTATTAAAAGATGATCGTACTAGTAATTTTATATGTCCTTCTTTTCTTGGTCTGTTCGTTTTGCAATGAAGTATGGTACATTACCTTATGGTAGCCCACTAGAAAATTTGTTTAAAGTAGGATTTAGGTATGTGTAACATTTATAGCTTCTGATTTGTCACATAGTCGAACCAATATAGCCATGTGAAAGTTACAAACTAATAGGTTAACTTGTTTTTTTAGGAGAGGAACTACTCATTCCCTGTCAAGTCTTTTTTACTTTCCTGAAGGACTCTCGCAATGAGATTTGGTGGACTATTGATGGAAAAAAGCCAGATGACACCACTATGGACATAACTATTAATGAAAGGTATCATTGGTGCAGGCAAGGGGTGACTAACACTTGTGCCTCAATCTAATGCCCTCTGGTAGATTGCAATCTATGAAAAATAAAAATTTTAATGTTTTCTTATTGTTAACAAAAATCTGCAAGATTTTCAAGTCATTAGTAGCTGCTTTCCAAAGCAATCTGAGGCCCAGATTCCATGTGATGATCACACATTTATTATGTCTACTTGAAAATAGATAGAATGCATATCCTACATGAATGAAAAGGCCACAGTATAGGGTTATGGAGAGATGAAATCTTGTCAGCATGTCCCTGTTCTTCTCTTTCTCAAATCTGGAGTCTGGGCCTATAAGTATTTGTGCCTCAGATAATTGTGTTAGTTTCTTGTCTTACACTAAGAATGTATTTTCTGTCTTCCTTCGTGTCTTTCTTAATTCACATAACATATATGTCACAGAATTGATAATAATTTTTTTAGTACTGACTAAATACATTCATGTTCTTTAAGTTTTATTTTTAAAGTGAATGGAGTGGGAATATACTTCACACTTAAAATAACAAGTTGGGTCACTTTATTTTTAAATAAATATGAATTTTTTGAAGGGGGTTGGGTTAGCAAGAAGGAAAATACAAGTCTTTCAAGACAAAAGATTCCTCTGTAAAGAGAGCAATTGGTTCACTATAACTATTAATAAAATTAGCAGCTGATCAACTACATGACAAAGTACTTCTAAGACCTTAAGCCCTATTCCTAATGTATAAAAAGACCTTAGGCTAATAAAACTTCTAGAATTCAAAAGGTATTTCTTTTCTAGTAGTAAACTCCGACTTTGTACACATATTATAAAATGTCTATTTTGTATCAGGTACTATGCCAGATACTTAGTCCTCAAGTGGATTTTATAGGAGAAACAATGATAGAACCGAAATTTCAATACTATAATGTGATATATGCAGTGGCTAGGGAGTATTACTTGTTGTGATAAAATTTAGTTGGGGATTCTGGTAAATTTTAGGGGATTAGTTCATGCTTCTCAGATAATACAGTACCTAAATAAAGATTTGAAGGATAAGTAGAAATAAATTAGGTAAAGAAATCAAAAGAATGGACCAGGTAAAAGAAACATTATGTGCAAAGGCCTGGAGGGTAGAGAAGCAGAACATATGTAAAGGTACACAAGAAACTTCCTGAAATTGGAGCAACTTTTGCAGAAGGAGATAATGAAAGATGTGGCTGGAGATAGAGAGGGAGAGTTATTGATCATTTTGGGAATTCCAAAGATTGTGCTTTCTATTCTCATGATAATAATGAATGATCATGAAAGTCATGGTGTTCCTCTTTGCGGCTATTGAAAGACGATTCACTATTCACAGATGAGCAGTATAGTTAAGCTTAGGCTAAACCCATCACAGCCCTTAACTAAGTTCTCATGATTGACAGCATACCTCATGAGAAAGAGAACCTGGATGTCAGTCTGCAATAGGAGGGATACTTTTTTTCCCTTTTGAGCAAAGTTATTCAAAGAGGTTTTTAATCTTGATCTTCGACTTAAAGCATTTGGTCTCTGACTTGCTGAGATTTAGATATATTTATTTTCACAAAGTTTACTTGCTCTGAAAAGTTTCTGGTTAATGTTAGGATTTAATTGTGAGGTTTCAGCATTTTGGCTGAAACAATCTGCCTTTGTTCAAAATCCAAGCTTGGGGAATCCCTGAAATGCCTCACCTATTACTATGAGATAATAATAATTGCACACATGAATATTTATTAAGCATTGTTCTAATAATTATGCATTAACATACTCAATCTTCAGAACTCTTGAGTAAATTAATATAGGTAATGCACTGTGCAGGCATTGCTACTTTCTTCCTTTTCAAAGGAACATCTCAAGACATAGAAAAATTAGTTACTGTGCCCAAAGAATATATATAGCCAGGCTTGGATGAAAATCCAAATGGATCTGGCCTCAGAAACTTCTTTCTAAACCAAAATAGTATCCTGCCTCACAAATTTAGGTAAAGGAGCCATTTTGCTTTGAAGAGAGAGCTGTATCTATAGTATGATGTCAACACTGGGATTTGATCTAGTTATTGGGAAGGTGTAATATATAGATGGTAAAGAACGGTATTAGAATCTAGAGGCTATTTTTCTTTTGTAACCATTGGATCACAAGGCAACAAAGCTTATCATTGTACCTGCCCTCACCTAGGGCCTCTCTGGTTGTCTACTTGTCTGATTCAAACACAACACATGGTCCTTGAGTCTCACTAATGCTCTAATTTTCTTTCCCCTGTTTCTAGTGTCAGTCAGACCAAAACAGAAGATGAAAAAAGAACTCAGGTTCTGAGTATCAAGAAAGTAACCGCTGAGGATCTCAAGCGCAACTATGTCTGTCATGCTAGAAATGCCAAAGGGGAGGTTAACCAGCCCGCCAAGGTGAAGCAGAAAGGTAACGGATGCACTCAGCGGACGAATCTGTGAACTCCAGTGTAACGCTGTGCTGACTAAGGAAAAAAGGAGAAATTGCAAACAAGCTCCAGCATTTAGCACAACATCTACCACATAGTAATAAATCAAAGTTGAATGAAAATCTTGAGGGAAAGTTTCTAGCTATATAAACATATTCAAAATAGTTTTTTAGTAACTTAGTGCCTAAATGTGGCTAAAAAAATCTATGAGTATGATAATGAGGCATAATTTCATACCTATACAGTCATTAAAAATGAAAAATAAATAACAAATTTAAAGCTACCAAAGATTTAATAAAATAGAGTCACATATTGTTGGTGAATTATAAGGATTCTTTTAGAAATCATTGCTGGAAGGTTAAAGAGTCATAAAAATAATCAAACCATGCAACTTAAAAGTTTTCAGAATCTTTTCTGAATAAATAACGGAAAGAGAATTATGTACCAATCAATATTTGTAGAAGCATTATCTAGGATAATGAAACATTATAAATAGCAACCATCTAATTGTATGCAAGTAGTTAAGTAAGACGAAATATTTGTTCTCAAAAATTATAATTTTTAAATGATCACTTTAAATACTATGTATCAATATTCAAGCAGGTTTATAATATACCACTAGGCACAATTGCTAAAACGAAAATTAAACTATGACTTAAAATGATATAAAATGATTTCTATGTTGATATTACTGTTTTTCTACAAGAAATAAAAATTATAAAGCTTTCTTGTGTAAGCTGTTGCTCTTAAAACAGACTGTATCTAAAATTCTCTTTGGTTTTCTCATTGAGCACAGAACCCCAATTAACCCCTTCAAGAATGCTTTTAAATGATCTAGAGAAAGATAATAATGATTTATCACACATGCAGTCAGGTCATTCAGAATTATCCTGGATCTCTGTTTCAGATAGTGCCTATATTATTTCAAAAGTAAAGAAAAAAGTTTATTCGTAACTGTTACATTTTGCAATGGGATTTAAACCTATTTTTTAAAAATTTTTTCAAGAATACAGTACATTGCTTAGACATGTATATAGTTTATGAAATGATCCTTCGATTATTCTGTCACCCCTCTGGCTCTACACATAGCCATTACATTGCGTCTACATTCCCTATGCCGTGCCCCCCATCCCCATGACCTATCGACTACTAATTTGTACTTCTTTAATCCTTCACCCTTTTCACCCAGCCTCCCAACCCCTGTCCCCTCTGGCCATCACCAGATTGTCTGCCCTTTTAAAGCTGATAAAATCACAAGCTTCACCTTAACATTTTTATTACAATTGAGAAGTAAAGACCAAAGGCCTAAAGTGTATATGCCTCTTAAGAGGTCTTAGTAGATTGGTTCTAGATCGTTGTCTCTGCTCCTCAGAAGCCAGTGTAAGGAGAAAAGACTCAACTACATGAGGCAAGGCAGTGTTTTCCAAAGTTAGTTCCTAAGAATACTACTAAGACTCTAGATTCAGATGGCCTATGTTCAAATCCTGGTTTCTGTGCATTCCAATTCTCTGACGTTGGAAGAGACACTTCACCTCTCCGAGCTTCAATGTATCTATATTTAAAGTAGGCAAAATAGTACCATTACTTCATAAGGTTTTTTAAAGTTCTCAGCACAGTTACTAGCATATATACATATATATTAAATGCACAATAAATGTTAGCTCTTCTTATTATTTCTGCATGATTTTCCTGGGTATTATTTGACAAAGGCTTGTATAGCCAAGTAAGTATCATTAAAGTCTAGGTTAAACAGAAACAAGTTACTTTAGTGTAGGTTCTTTAGAATCTTTAACATTAAAATTGGTATGAGTATCTTCAGGGGGTTGGAATACAGTAGGCAAGATGTTTTCAAATATATTTGACTACAGATTCCTTAAGTATGGAACATTTTGTGGGACTTGTCCTCAGAGGCATTGTTTTGGGAAACAATTATGTAGGCTGACATAAATTAATACCTTATTGTCAGATGGATAGGATCAATACAGTTAAAATAATGTTGAATCTAGGAGTGATGCAGAAGTCTGTCCACCAGAGCTAGTTGAGTAGCTCCGTTTTTATAAAAGGGCACTCTGAATGATCACGGATGTGAAGTGATAAGTGCATTCACTAGACCAGATTTTGTCTTCTTCATTGATTTTCACAATTATACGATATCCTTTGGTGCAGTTTTATTTTTAACGTATCTTATATAGTGTTCTTTAAACTTCTTGGTTTGGTCAGTTTATATTTTTAATTTAATTTGAAAATATGTAGCTATTATTTCTTCAAATATTTATGCCCATCCGTTTATTCATTTATTCTTTCCTTTTCTTCTAGTATTCCAATTAATTTAGGATAT
>NW_011888795.1:4416254-4419410 GCF_000151845.1 Pteropus vampyrus | reverse complement strand
TATGACACAAAACAAAATTTAAAAGCCCCACTAGTAATAAAATAGGCAGTAATGAAATGAATGTGGCAGAGGGAAATTTATGAGGATAATTGATCTCTTGATCGTTAAGCAAGATATTTATTGATATTTTAAAAAATCCATTTCAGGTAAGTTTGTCTACTGACCTCTTTTTCTTCCTCTTTATTACAAAATGCCTACCCAGAGGGAGCCAAAATAACTGAGCAAATAATGAAGTTGAACAGTGGGAATTACCCCAGTGTACTGTTAACATAACAGGTACTCCAAATACCAAGGACACAGCAGTTTTCATGCCAGCTACCCAAACTGAACTTAGTAAATTCTCAACAACCTCACTGACATAGCTTCTGGCATTTTATGATGGAGTTTTCTTAAAGCACGATTAGTCATGGAATGAGTGCAAAAATACCCAATGATAATTCTGCACTGGTGAGTTCCAGGCTATATCTGCAGCAGGGTTCTTATCCTGAGTTTAAGGTAATGAACTCAAAACTGTGATTTGCCCTTTAATTAGAGAACTTTAGATGCAACTCCAGGCTGCTTACCATTTTCCCTTTGGAAGATACCTGTTTTAAAAGGGATTTTTCCACTGGTGTATGATCAGTAATGGAACTTCATGGTAGTGTTATGCAAAGGTCTCTGGACTTTGGAGTCAGGGAGTCTCAATAAGCCCAACTATACACAAAATTCTTCTATGCCTTGTCTCAGCAAATGCTTACCACCTACAGTGTTCAGGTGCTCAAAAAGCTTTTTCTCACCATCCTACTTAATACACCTTTCCTGCCCCAACCATCTGTCACCTCCATCACATTACCCTAGTTTATTTCACCTCCATCACATTACCCTAACACTGATCATTATCTAAAAATTATTATTATGATATCCTTTGGTGTGGTTATATTTTTATGTATCTTATTTAGGGTCTTATTTATTTATTTTCTTATTTATTTCCCTACATTAGAATATTAGGCCTAAGAATACAGAGACTCTGTCTTATCTACCATTGTAACTCCAACAGCTTCTAGCAAATGGTAGTTGTCAACAAGTAACTGTCTAATCAGTTAATACATAATTTAAGCCACTCCTGCTTCAGATATTCTGAATATTCTGTTCCTTCTTCAAATTCTTAAGCTTTATTATCAAGCTAATAAGGCAGCCAAATGAAGTTGCTGATAATTGTGTAGAATTAGGTTTTTAAAAAATATCCTAGAAGCATACATTACATCTGGAAATGCTGATTCAGATTCTTGATGTTCTAGGGATAGGATAGATGAAGACATAGTCTCTACCCAGAAGACTGCAAATATATGTTTTAGTGGGTAATAAGAGAGAGAATGGAGAAGCAAGCTTGTAGACAAATTACAATATAATAAAATCTGTCTATACCTGGATATTGCAAGTCAGTCTTTGGAATGTATATCCTAGAACTGTAGACCTAAGAGATACTTTCAGAGCCAAGCATACTCAGCATTTGGTAGAAGCCCTCTGTTTTTACCCAATGAAAAGAAGATTTTTCAGCCTTATTTCCAAATATAAAGGAAAGGGAATTAAATTTCTTCTATATGGCACTGGACCAGAGAATGAAATTAAGACTAATAGAAGGAAACACATTAAGAGTTTTGCTCCATTTAACTGCTCTAACAATTAAAACTCTACCGATAATCATGGGCTGATCCAGGCAATAGTAAGGATTCTATCTCAAGAGATGGACAAGTAGGGGATGGAATTATACTTTCCAAAAATACTTTTGAGAATATTCAGGTATCAGATTGTAAATTGAATTAGATTGCTTTTTAAATCCTTTCCAATACTAAGATTCTGTTTCAATTTGTATATCATCAAAGTCTCTTTAAATCATCTAATAGTTAAAAAGGGCCTTCTCTGCCAGTTGCTGGAAACAAAAAACTACATATTACACAGTCCAGTATTAAAACATAGTGTCTAACCCCTACCATGTTACCTCTGCTTGTCCATACATATAAATTAGCTGCATGGCTCAGCTGCTTGGATTATCCAGCTGTTTGCAGGATGCTTTGATCACCACGCAGAAATCAATTGTTTCTCTGCTGTTTACTCCAGTGGTAGCTCCAAGATACACAGTGGAACTGGCATGTGGTTTTGGAGTCACGGTCCTGCTTGTGGTGATTCTCATTGTCGTTTACCATGTTTACTGGCTGGAGATGGTCCTATTTTACCGGGCTCATTTTGGAACAGATGAAACCATTTTAGGTGAGTAAATCTATACTGTTATCTTTAGAAAGCATGCTGGCTTGATAAAAATCTAAAGTAACTGAAATATTTAATCGGACTCTTTTAGCCTTGTTTCAGCCCTTATTATTGAAAATCTTTCTAATGCATATTATTCTGTTTTCTTAGCTCAATATGTGATTTAGTCTCCATTGGCACTGTCCGAAATAGAAATATAATGCAAGCCACACATGTAATTTAAATTTTTCTAGTGGTCATATTATGAAAAGTAAAAAGAAAGTGAAAATAATTTTAATAACATTTTAACTCAAAATGTTCAAAATATCATTTTAGCTTGTAATCAATATTAATGAAAAAGTTTAGTCTTAATTTTGGTACTAAAAATCTTAAAAACTCAGTATGTATTATATTTTATACTTAGAGCATATCTCACTTCAGACTAGCTGCATTTCCAGTGCTCAATAACTACTGTGGTTTATAGCTGCTGTACTGGACTCAGAGGTTATCTATACTCTTTGTACTTAGGGGTTATCCATGCACCAGAAGCATCAGAATCACATGGGAACTTATCAAAGGGAGAATCTTAAGCCAAATGCTTATTCTGAATCAGAATCTACATTTTAACAATATTACTAAGTGATTCATGTGTTCATTAAAAAGTTCAGGAAGCTTTGTTCTAATGTGCTATTTTCTGGTGACAAGAATGGAAGATTTAAACATACAGATTCTTAGACCAATCCCATAAAGATTTCATTCAGTAGATTTGTGGAAGAGATACAGAACCTGTATTTTTAATGAGAGGTGGTTTTTATAATTAGGCAACTTTGGGAAAAATCTCCTTATTGAACCTATGTGTTTTTAATTATGGTTATTTTCAGGTATAAAATAGACATTTTCAAAAAATTTTGCTCAATTTATAATTCTAATATA
>NW_011888795.1:4413918-4416204 GCF_000151845.1 Pteropus vampyrus | reverse complement strand
CTACATTCCCTATGCCGTGCCCCCCATCCCCATGACCTATCGACTACTAATTTGTACTTCTTTAATCCTTCACCCTTTTCACCCAGCCTCCCAACCCCTGTCCCCTCTGGCCATCACCAGATAGTCTGCCCTTTTAAAGCTGATAAAATCACAAGCTTCACCTTAACATTTTTATTACAATTGAGAAGTAAAGACCAAAGGCCTAAAGTGTATATGCCTCTTAAGAGGTCTTAGTAGATTGGTTCTAGATCGTTGTCTCTGCTCCTCAGAAGCCAGTGTAAGGAGAAAAGACTCAACTACATGAGGCAAGGCAGTGTTTTCCAAAGTTAGTTCCTAAGAATACTACTAAGACTCTAGATTCAGATGGCCTATGTTCAAATCCTGGTTTCTGTGCATTCCAATTCTCTGACGTTGGAAGAGACACTTCACCTCTCCGAGCTTCAATGTATCTATATTTAAAGTAGGCAAAATAGTACCATTACTTCATAAGGTTTTTTAAAGTTCTCAGCACAGTTACTAGCATATATACATATATATTAAATGCACAATAAATGTTAGCTCTTCTTATTATTTCTGCATGATTTTCCTGGGTATTATTTGACAAAGGCTTGTATAGCCAAGTAAGTATCATTAAAGTCTAGGTTAAACAGAAACAAGTTACTTTAGTGTAGGTTCTTTAGAATCTTTAACATTAAAATTGGTATGAGTATCTTCAGGGGGTTGGAATACAGTAGGCAAGATGTTTTCAAATATATTTGACTACAGATTCCTTAAGTATGGAACATTTTGTGGGACTTGTCCTCAGAGGCATTGTTTTGGGAAACAATTATGTAGGCTGACATAAATTAATACCTTATTGTCAGATGGATAGGATCAATACAGTTAAAATAATGTTGAATCTAGGAGTGATGCAGAAGTCTGTCCACCAGAGCTAGTTGAGTAGCTCCGTTTTTATAAAAGGGCACTCTGAATGATCACGGATGTGAAGTGATAAGTGCATTCACTAGACCAGATTTTGTCTTCTTCATTGATTTTCACAATTATACGATATCCTTTGGTGCAGTTTTATTTTTAACGTATCTTATATAGTGTTCTTTAAACTTCTTGGTTTGGTCAGTTTATATTTTTAATTTAATTTGAAAATATGTAGCTATTATTTCTTCAAATATTTATGCCCATCCGTTTATTCATTTATTCTTTCCTTTTCTTCTAGTATTCCAATTAATTTAGGATATAGCACTTGGTGTAGTCCTACAGATCACTGAGGTTCTCATTATTTTTATTTCATCATTTTCCCCTCTCTGTGTTTTATTTAGGATAATTTTTAGTGTCCACTGATTGTTTCTTTTCTGATGTCTAATCTGCAGCGTTCTTAATTTGAAATTTTATTTTTCAGTTTTTTGAATTTCCATTTCTTCATCAAAATATCTACGTTGGTATTTCCCGTTTGTTCTTATAATGCTCAAGGTCTTTTTTGGAAAAAATTAACAAGCATATTTATAATTTTAATTTTAAAGTATTTATCTGATAATTCCATTGTCTTTGTCAATTCTGGTTCTGTTTTTACTGGCTAGTTTTTCTTCTGATTATGGGTCTTTTTTTTTTTTTTTTGCATTTTCATCTGTCTAGTATTTTGTTTTTCACATTACGTTAGACATTATGGATTTTATGTTAAGTGTCTGAATTTTATGAATATTTTGTTCTAGCAGGTAGTTAATCTACTTGCATAACAGCTTGCTTTTTTTTTTTTTTTTTTAAGCATCTTGCTTATCTTTACTTTCCCTAAGGCTATTTTGGACCTAGCCCAACTGAGATTTCTATTTAATACTTGAAGAGCTAAATTTCTTTACTCTGAGCGGTCTTAACTCAAATACTAGTCTCCCAGCCCTGCATGTACTAGAATTGTTCAGTTCCCAGCTCTCTAGTTTCTGTTTATTCCCTGGTCAGTTTTCTTTCACTAGTAGCTATTATTTATTTGCCTGACCTTGTGAAATGTCACCTTTCATATGCAAAACTTTGTATATTTCCAAATACTTGCGATTCCTAGAGGTCTTTCTTTACACAGTTTTCTTTTCTTCACTTCCTAGGCCTGTAAGTTCAACAGTCCTGAACTCTACTTTCTGTCTCCTTAGCTCAGAGTGACTACTGTACTTTTGGTTTTCCCCTTTTCTGTGCCGCAGTCCCAAAAGTGCCTTCAGGCAATAAGCCAGGGTGATTATGGGGCTTACCTTTTTTGTGCCCTTTCTCTCACAGATCACACTCTTGCACTACCAGTTGTCCAACTTT
>NW_011888795.1:4408966-4409298 GCF_000151845.1 Pteropus vampyrus | reverse complement strand
TATTAATTGCCAGCACCTATGATTGACTATTTGCTTTCTGATTCTGTTAACTCATAGTTGAATGAACCAATGCTCACTTATTCTCCACCATTAAAACTGAACTCAGTGAGATGAATGAAGACACATCAGACAAAATTTGCAGTTACACCAGTCATTTTGCCTGGAGACCTCTCATAAGTGGGAAATCACACTAAAATCTGTCAGATAATTCATATATGTAAAAAATTATAATCTCTAATTTGCAAAAGTTTGATTTAAGAAAAATATCGAATACTATCAAGAAACTTTTCTAATTTATATTGGACCTGTGTTCCTGTTGCTAGATGGAAAGG
>NW_011888795.1:4408577-4408916 GCF_000151845.1 Pteropus vampyrus | reverse complement strand
TATTAATTGCCAGCACCTATGATTGACTATTTGCTTTCTGATTCTGTTAACTCATAGTTGAATGAACCAATGCTCACTTATTCTCCACCATTAAAGCTGAACTCAGTGAGATGAATGAAGACACATCAGACAAAATTTGCAGTTACACCTTAAAATAGTCATTTTGCCTGGAGACCTCTCATAAGTGGGAAATCACACTAAAATCTGTCAGATAATTCATATATGTAAAAAATTAGAATCTCTCATTTGCAAAAGTTTGATTTAAGAAAAATATCGAATACTATCAAGAAACTTTTCTAATTTATATTGGACCTGTGTTCCTGTTGCTAGATGGAAAGG
>NW_011888795.1:4406560-4408527 GCF_000151845.1 Pteropus vampyrus | reverse complement strand
TGTCTCCTTAGCTCAGAGTGACTACTGTACTTTTGGTTTTCCCCTTTTCTGTGCCGCAGTCCCAAAAGTGCCTTCAGGCAATAAGCCAGGGTGATTGTGGGTCTTACCTTTTTTGTGCCCTTTCTCTCACAGATCACACTCTTGCACTACCAGTTGTCCAACTTTGAACAACTGTTATTTTACGTATTATGGAGAGGCAGCTACTCCAGTATCAATTACTCTTCTAAGAGGCTGAGGTCCAAAAATGGGCAAGGTTTAACACACTAAGATAGCCAAACAAATTTGGTCTGAAAGTCAATTCAATGCTAGGTTCCTGGGTTACTATCATTTAAATAAAACATTCTCTTTGTCTGTAATCAGAGAAAATGATCATCACCATAGTTCCAAAAATTATGGAGAAGTCCCAGCAATTTAGCAAAGAACAGCAGGGAATACTTGAAAGTCTGAGCAGCTGACATTTTGGCTTGGAGACTCAACGGATAGCAAGGCCCCAATAACAATAATGAAAATGAAGAGACTAAAATAGGTTTCCAAGGAGAAACAAGCATGTAGGCTAATAACTTGAAACAAGGAAAAAGACTAGAGCTAAGGTATTAGACTGGTTTCACCACGGGTGATTTGCTGGAATTTGGGGCTTTGGAGCCATTTATTACTGTAGAATTGCAAAACAGAGTGGGAATTCGGATTCGGGAAGTAACAGCAGAGCAAGTGGCTACATTTGGCTACATCCTAAAGCAGATTATCAGTGAGATCGAAGAGAAAAGCAGTTTAGGAGTCCAAAGTGATCAAATTTCATCACCTCTTTCTCATTGGAAACCCCTTTGTCTGAGATTACATCAGAGTAAAATCTTTATGCAAAAACATCAGACATTCCATCTGGGGCAGACAGAAAATGTGGGCTGAGGATCACCCTATTCCTGCAAGCCAGCAAAGCTTTATATGAAAGTTTTTAGAGTACTTCCTGCATGTGAAATTTAAGCCACTCAGAAATTTAAGCTTGTGGACTATTTATCTTAAGAGTTCAGTCAGTTAAATAGTATTAAGAACATCTTGATATCATCAAGATGGTCCCACAAAATACAATCTGTAAATATAACACATGTAATTTGTATGACACAAAACAAAATTTAAAAGCCCCACTAGTAATAAAATAGGCAGTAATGAAATGAATGTGGCAGAGGGAAATTTATGAGGATAATTGATCTCTTGATCGTTAAGCAAGATATTTATTGATATTTTAAAAAATCCATTTCAGGTAAGTTTGTCTACTGACCTCTTTTTCTTCCTCTTTATTACAAAATGCCTACCCAGAGGGAGCCAAAATAACTGAGCAAATAATGAAGTTGAACAGTGGGAATTACCCCAGTGTACTGTTAACATAACAGGTACTCCAAATACCAAGGACACAGCAGTTTTCATGCCAGCTACCCAAACTGAACTCAGTAAATTCTCAACAACCTCACTGACATAGCTTCTGGCATTTTATGATGGAGTTTTCTTAAAGCACGATTAGTCATGGAATGAGTGCAAAAATACCCAATGATAATTCTGCACTGGTGAGTTCCAGGCTATATCTGCAGCAGGGTTCTTATCCTGAGTTTAAGGTAATGAACTCAAAACTGTGATTTGCCCTTTAATTAGAGAACTTTAGATGCAACTCCAGGCTGCTTACCATTTTCCCTTTGGAAGATACCTGTTTTAAAAGGGATTTTTCCACTGGTGTATGATCAGTAATGGAACTTCATGGTAGTGTTATGCAAAGGTCTCTGGACTTTGGAGTCAGGGAGTCTCAATAAGCCCAACTATACACAAAATTCTTCTATGCCTTGTCTCAGCAAATGCTTACCACCTACAGTGTTCAGGTGCTCAAAAAGCTTTTTCTCACCATCCTACTTAATACACCTTTCCTGCCCCAACCATCTGTCACCTCCATCACATTACCCTAGTTTATTTCACCTCCATCACAT
>NW_011888795.1:4396419-4404311 GCF_000151845.1 Pteropus vampyrus | reverse complement strand
ATTTGCAAAAGTTTGATTTAAGAAAAATATCGAATACTATCAAGAAACTTTTCTAATTTATATTGGACCTGTGTTCCTGTTGCTAGATGGAAAGGAATATGATATTTATGTATCCTACGCAAGAAATGCTGAAGAAGAAGAATTTGTATTACTGACCCTCCGAGGAGTTTTGGAAAATGAATTTGGGTACAAGCTGTGCATCTTTGACCGAGACAGTCTGCCTGGGGGAAGTAGGTATTTCATATGAGTACAAATGATGCTATTTAGCTTTGGATCATGGATAAGAATCATGGCACAACTCTATGGTGGCACCTTTGGACACTTAATGTCCAATTCTTGGTTTTAATAGACAGAGACTCTCTAGGAACAAAACTGCATTGTAAGATGTAGACTATTCAGGTGCAGTTTTATGGTATAAAATATTTTCCTTTGTGAACTTTAAAAATTCTATTTCAAAAAAATTTGGATGCACAGTGGATTAGAGCTCTATTAAATACCACAGCTTTAAATGCCCTGTTTATTCACATTTAGATTTTTAGAAAGTTTAGCTAATCTGCATTAATTTGCCTAGAATATTTTTTACAAAGAGCAAGATTGACTCATTTTTGCTAAAAAATAGTTACAGAATAGAGTGCATGGAATTTTTCTTTATATTACTCACTGACAATCATTAGAATATTTCCCTTTGGCATTTGGTAATTTCCTTTTCTTCACTTTTGTTTTCTAGCAAACCAAATTCTCCTTCCCTGTGGGTCTGTTTCTTTCTTTCTATCAGCTTACACCTTCGAGATATAGTTTAAAATTTTACAAAGTCTAGTATATTCTGGTAGGTTAAAAAAAAAAAAGAAGTTTGAATTGCTGAATGTTTTAAAATAAAAGTACATCTCTAATTTTTAAAATAAAAGTACATCTCTAACAGACAGTAACACATTTCAGTCTGTTTCATAAATACATAATAGCATTCCTAAACCTACTGTTAATCTTTGTACTGTTGAAATGCATGTGATATCTCTAATCTTTAGCACATCAAACTTATTTTCTTCCCCTAAAATCCTGTTTACCTTAGTCACATCACGTTTTTCAAAATGTTATAAGGATAATTGAGAATAGTTTCAATTTAAGTCTAATACAAAATAGACATGAATGTTTCTTCTCATTTTGAATTAGCTGGATCGCTTATTTTATCTTCCTAATCATTACTCATAAGTCCATCTTGCTTATAATGGATATCTCCTTCACTGTAATTTTGCCAGGAAATGGTAAATTGATTATGCGGTTAAAGGATAAATTCTACTCATTTTAAAATAAAATTTTAAATCATTTATTCATACATTTGTTCATTTATACAGCCATTCAACAAATATTTATCTACTGTATGAAAAATTATATAAAGACATTCAGTATCACAATGTAAGACCTCCAATAGGGGGACGTCATACTTCTACATCTTGATCTTCTCATTCTCCCTGCTGCTCTTACTGGGTCCTCTTTGCTTCTGGGTCTTTTTTCCATGCTTACACATGGTCAGCCTCCAGCAACACTGCTTGGAGTAGACAATTACTTTTTCCTGGATTCTCATCCAGGTTGCACATGCTATTTTAATTGCAAGTTTTTCTCTACTGCTTCTGTACTTATGAAGATTAAATGGGCAAAATGACTGCTTAGGAAAGTATGGTAAGTCAAGAAATAGCTTTCCACAACACTAGTGCGTTCTCTGGAGTTGGCTCCTATCTGAACTCCAGGTAAAATATCATACAGTATTTGATAAACAACCTTGAGGAGATGGATTATTCCCAAGAATTTAATGACAGGACCTAATCAAAGCCCTTGACAACAGAATAAAATTACAGTGAATTTCCATTTTCCTTGCTCTTCTTTTCTGACCTGAAGAAGGTGTTTGCCTGGTAGCAAAGGCAGACACATCAGCCAGCAGCTGCCGAAACACATGGCTTCATTATAATGATAGGAGATTAAGGAGAAAGATCCAGGGATTAATTTAGCTTTCAGAGCAGAGAGCAGAATAGAGAGTTGAGCTGAGAATGTGATGCCAACCAAAATACCATTCAGTTGGCTAGATTTTTTCAAAGTTTTTATTCCAATGACATAGTCATACCATTCTACTCAAGAGGTACGTGACAGCAGAAAGGGACTTTCAAAAATGAAGGTTCCTCCTCTTGCTGTCCTGTGTTCACAAAAAAATAATTTCTATGATTTTTGACTCTGTAATGTATATCTTTTTGAATGCTCACTGGCACTAGAGATGATACATGGATATCTTTGGGGAGAAAAGGCTCGGGAGCTGCTTTGGCTGGGCCACCATATGCCACCTGGTTTGAAGAAATTTATTTCAGTATTCATTTGTTCCTTAATGTTCCAAATAATATTTTTGAAGACCAATGTCATAGAAGGATGTTTTGGCTTCAGGCCTGTTTGAAATTCTTTTGGGGTTGTAATATGTGCATATAGTTTCTCTTCCTGAGCAGAGTGACATTTAGCAAACAGAGTAAAAGTGTTTAAAGATTAAGTTGTTCAAAGTGTTCATGGTAAAAAGTTTCACCTCAATCCTCAGGCTGTTCCCCTAAATTCTCTACACTTGCTCCAGTCTGTTTCATAAATACATAATAGCATTCCTAAACCTACTGTTAATCTTTGTACTGTTGAAATGCATGTGATATCTCTAATCTTTAGCACATCAAACTTATTTTCTTCCCCTAAAATCCTGTTTACCTTAGTCACATCACGTTTTTCAAAATGTTATAAGGATAATTGAGAATAGTTTCAATTTAAGTCTAATACAAAATAGACATGAATGTTTCTTCTCATTTTGAATTAGCTGGATCGCTTATTTTATCTTCCTAATCATTACTCATAAGTCCATCTTGCTTATAATGGATATCTCCTTCACTGTAATTTTGCCAGGAAATGGTAAATTGATTATGCGGTTAAAGGATAAATTCTACTCATTTTAAAATAAAATTTTAAATCATTTATTCATACATTTGTTCATTTATACAGCCATTCAACAAATATTTATCTACTGTATGAAAAATTATATAAAGACATTCAGTATCACAATGTAAGACCTCCAATAGGGGGACGTCATACTTCTACATCTTGATCTTCTCATTCTCCCTGCTGCTCTTACTGGGTCCTCTTTGCTTCTGGGTCTTTTTTCCATGCTTACACATGGTCAGCCTCCAGCAACACTGCTTGGAGTAGACAATTACTTTTTCCTGGATTCTCATCCAGGTTGCACATGCTATTTTAATTGCAAGTTTTTCTCTACTGCTTCTGTACTTATGAAGATTAAATGGGCAAAATGACTGCTTAGGAAAGTATGGTAAGTCAAGAAATAGCTTTCCACAACACTAGTGCGTTCTCTGGAGTTGGCTCCTATCTGAACTCCAGGTAAAATATCATACAGTATTTGATAAACAACCTTGAGGAGATGGATTATTCCCAAGAATTTAATGACAGGACCTAATCAAAGCCCTTGACAACAGAATAAAATTACAGTGAATTTCCATTTTCCTTGCTCTTCTTTTCTGACCTGAAGAAGGTGTTTGCCTGGTAGCAAAGGCAGACACATCAGCCAGCAGCTGCCGAAACACATGGCTTCATTATAATGATAGGAGATTAAGGAGAAAGATCCAGGGATTAATTTAGCTTTCAGAGCAGAGAGCAGAATAGAGAGTTGAGCTGAGAATGTGATGCCAACCAAAATACCATTCAGTTGGCTAGATTTTTTCAAAGTTTTTATTCCAATGACATAGTCATACCATTCTACTCAAGAGGTACGTGACAGCAGAAAGGGACTTTCAAAAATGAAGGTTCCTCCTCTTGCTGTCCTGTGTTCACAAAAAAATAATTTCTATGATTTTTGACTCTGTAATGTATATCTTTTTGAATGCTCACTGGCACTAGAGATGATACATGGATATCTTTGGGGAGAAAAGGCTCGGGAGCTGCTTTGGCTGGGCCACCATATGCCACCTGGTTTGAAGAAATTTATTTCAGTATTCATTTGTTCCTTAATGTTCCAAATAATATTTTTGAAGACCAATGTCATAGAAGGATGTTTTGGCTTCAGGCCTGTTTGAAATTCTTTTGGGGTTGTAATATGTGCATATAGTTTCTCTTCCTGAGCAGAGTGACATTTAGCAAACAGAGTAAATGTGTTTAAAGATTAAGTTGTTCAAAGTGTTCATGGTAAAAAGTTTCACCTCAATCCTCAGGCTGTTCCCCTAAATTCTCTACACTTGCTCCTCAAGCTCCATACTCTGGGGGAGTTCTTAGCCAACACTAATCCCCATGGTGTTTTCTTTCTCAGTTGTCACAGATGAGACCTTGAGCTTCATTCAGAAAAGCAGACGCCTCCTGGTTGTCCTAAGCCCCAACTACGTGCTCCAGGGAACCCAAGCCCTCCTGGAGCTCAAGGCTGGCCTAGAAAACATGGCCTCTCGGGGAAACATCAACGTCATTTTAGTGCAGTACAAAGCTGTGAAGGAGATGAAGGTGAAAGAGCTGAAGAGGGCTAAGACGGTGCTCACGGTCATTAAATGGAAAGGGGAGAAATCCAAGTATCCACAGGGCAGGTTCTGGAAGCAGCTGCAGGTGGCCATGCCAGTGAAGAAAAGTTCCAGGTGGTCTAGAAGTGGCGAGCAGGGTCTCTCCTATTCATCCTTGAAAAATGTATGAAAGGGGCAATGAAAGGGGTGAAAAGATCCATGGGAACCCCAGGAAGGAAGAGTTCCCCCTTCTTTATACCCAATTTATTGTTTAATGGACAGAAAACAATTCTATGGAAGTCTCCCCATAGTGATAAATTTAGGGTGACTATATGACTGGCTGTTCTGCTTACTCAGGCAATACTAAGGTTTAAAATGATAGGACCACCAGTCTGTCACCAGTACCCGATGTCACTGTTCTTTGCAGGCAAAGACTTGGTTAAGGTGAATTTCTCTTTCTCTGTCCTCTCACCATGTTCCTACATGTCTCTGTCTCTGTCTCTGTCTCTCTCTGTCTCTCTGTCTCTCTCTCTCTCTCTCTCTTTCTCTCTCTCCCTCCCTCCCTCCCTGCCTCCCTCCTTCTCTCTCTCTCTCTGAATTTTAACATGGGGCAGCCTTTTGCTGTGGATCGAAAGACCCCTTAAAACTAAGCTATCTGTGATGAATTTCCAGTATATTCTTCTTTTTCTCTTATTACTCATCATTAAAAAAATAATCAGGGTCTAAATTTATTTTAGCTGAAGATAATGAGCTCTTTTACTCATTCTGCTTTATGTCACACCATCACGACACCCACCCCTCACTTAGAACAATACAAAGCAGTATTACTAAAAATGCTCCTTATAATTGATTGTCTCCTACCATACGCCCTGTGCCCTCTATCTCAGGTAATCAATGTCATATTTGTCAACTTGAAAAATATACCATAAATTTTTTTATTATAGTAAACTTCTGAATATCTACACATCAACCGATATTTAGCACTCCATCTTCTCTATCTACTGTACCTTGCTTGTATCAGTCTTTCAGAGTTTACAGGTGGCTCCACACTTGGTTCAGTCTGCTAGTAAGCTTCCCCTAATGGTGCTAATAGTGAAATAACAGCAAAGTGCTTTTAAGGCATTTTCGGGTTTGTGAGAAAAGCGTAGAACAGGGTGTTTGGCAATTTGTCTTTTGATCTCAGCCTTGCTAATGTGAGTATTAGGAAAGTAATTTCTCCTCACTTGTTTCTATCCCCCCCATTGTTAAGTGTGGAAGTTATACTCAGTGACCTTGAGAGCTGCTTTTATCATTAATATTCTAAGAGAATTAATTGGATCCCTAGTATTTTCCCTATTTTATTCACTGGTACAGTTAATACACTCACTCCAGACAAGTCAGCCGAAAAGTTACTGTCAGTGTAACTTGTTTTAGTTTGTTTTAAGTGAACTGTTACTGTTTTTAAGACTTTGAAAAGTAAAAACTAAGTCCAGAGTTTACAGAATGATGAATATCTTATATATGTGTATATATATATGTATATACATGTACATTCATATACACAAATTATATATATATGGATCTATATTACATGTATATGTAATATAGATACACGAATTATATATGTATATATACATATACATATGTGAATTATATATGTGTGTATATATATACACATGCACACACACACACACATATATACACACATGCGTATGACTTTAAATAGTCTTTGGCACAATATTACAAGCCACTGGAACTCTTTTCCAGTCTTTAAATTACGTCTTTACTGTAATGCTTCTGTGTCAGTGTTTTCTACAGATTAATATTA
Source organism: Pteropus vampyrus (assembly GCF_000151845.1). Classification (NCBI taxonomy): domain Eukaryota; kingdom Metazoa; phylum Chordata; class Mammalia; order Chiroptera; family Pteropodidae; genus Pteropus; species Pteropus vampyrus. The sequence goes on along the minus strand of NW_011888795.1, from coordinate 4,397,996 downwards.
TTTGTGAGTTCACAGATCACAGAGTGGTAACTTGTTAATTCTTGCCTTCCCTAAATAAGTATAAGTAACTCATTACTGCTACAGTTGATCTGGGTGCAGTGGCGTCTGTTGTGAACAGAGCTTCCATGGTCAATGCTAAGTAGTAGCCAGTCCTCTGGCATTACTTGATCATCTGGTATATTTTGAGCACACACACTTAAAAAACAGATATGTTAATCTCAGTGCCAAACTACTGGAGAAATAAATCTCTATTTGGACTGTTGAGAAATAAAGGAAAGGAAATAAAATACCTATAAATGAGCCTGAGTATTCTGTGAAACACCATAATTCATAATTTAAAGAAACCCTTATCCAGTAGTATGAATGTTGTGAAGCAATTCTGAAACTACCTCTTATATTTAAGAGTCCTTCAGCAATATTAAAGACCATAATAAATTGTTTCTCTATATAGGAGTTATTGATTATTTTAAATTGAAAAAAAATCATGAATTCTTGACTAGTGTGCTAGGGAGTCATTCTTGGATCTATTTTTTTTTTTTTTTTTTTAGCCTTTTAATGATGTTCCTTGTTTCAGACTATAATTACTCCTCCTAACAATACTTCACTCACAAGACTAGAGAACTGACTCCAGATAAGCTTTGTATACCAATTCTTGCATGAGCTTTAGGTAAATGCGGGACAGTCCCATCACCAAGGAGCCATTCTCATGCTAATACTACATTCTTTTTGTACCTTTTGATTCCATATTTATCCCAAATATTGTTGGGTGCTCATAGAAACTTCTTAATTTTTTTTTTCTATTTATATTCCTGTCTTTGGTACTGAACTTTTTCAAATGCTAAAATCTAAAGCACAAATTGACATGATGTGTCTCATTCTAAAAGAATTTTGCTTCAATTTTTTTATTTGTTTTATGTCCCAGAAGATGCCTAATACAGTCTATTTGAGGGAAATGGGGAAGCACATAATTTAGAGAGCAGGAAGAAATTGTTCTCTCATGTTAAAACAAATGTCTCTAAAGTTAAAGAAGAACCTTAGTGGTTTGACGTATACAATATGAAGACCTTCTGCATCCAAGTTAACAAATAATCATAATATATAGAGTGTCTGATCATACAACCATATAAAATTGATGTAATTCTCTTCTGTGTTGTAACTTAGATGGTTCCCTATGATTCTAATAAACAAGCACGTCATCATATTTGGAAACAAAAGCATTACTCCACTCGTTAATGATCCACTTTCTTTCCATAGGTTTTAATAGTTTAAAATTATCTTTTTTATTTTATCCATGAACTTTTGTATTTTCCTTTTTTAATTTGATTTGTAAATGTGTTTATTTTAAAAATAAACCATTTATTTTCAGCTTCAAATTTTATTTTGTACATGTGTTTTATGTCTTTATTTTTATGTTTGTGCATAAGATATGAGAATAAAAATAATGATACATATAATAATGTTATAAGTAACACTAGTTAAGTTTCTTTCTCTGAGAGAAATCTGAGAAAAATTGGAACTTCATCTCAAGAATATTTTCTTTACACATTAGTAAAAGAGTTACTTAAGTAAAATGGATT
>NW_011888795.1:4390011-4396369 GCF_000151845.1 Pteropus vampyrus | reverse complement strand
TCCAGTCTTTAAATTACGTCTTTACTGTAATGCTTCTGTGTCAGTGTTTTCTACAGATTAATATTATTTGTGAGTTCACAGATCACAGAGTGGTAACTTGTTAATTCTTGCCTTCCCTAAATAAGTATAAGTAACTCATTACTGCTACAGTTGATCTGGGTGCAGTGGCGTCTGTTGTGAACAGAGCTTCCATGGTCAATGCTAAGTAGTAGCCAGTCCTCTGGCATTACTTGATCATCTGGTATATTTTGAGCACACACACTTAAAAAACAGATATGTTAATCTCAGTGCCAAACTACTGGAGAAATAAATCTCTATTTGGACTGTTGAGAAATAAAGGAAAGGAAATAAAATACCTATAAATGAGCCTGAGTATTCTGTGAAACACCATAATTCATAATTTAAAGAAACCCTTATCCAGTAGTATGAATGTTGTGAAGCAATTCTGAAACTACCTCTTATATTTAAGAGTCCTTCAGCAATATTAAAGACCATAATAAATTGTTTCTCTATATAGGAGTTATTGATTATTTTAAATTGAAAAAAAATCATGAATTCTTGACTAGTGTGCTAGGGAGTCATTCTTGGATCTATTTTTTTTTTTTTTTTTTTAGCCTTTTAATGATGTTCCTTGTTTCAGACTATAATTACTCCTCCTAACAATACTTCACTCACAAGACTAGAGAACTGACTCCAGATAAGCTTTGTATACCAATTCTTGCATGAGCTTTAGGTAAATGCGGGACAGTCCCATCACCAAGGAGCCATTCTCATGCTAATACTACATTCTTTTTGTACCTTTTGATTCCATATTTATCCCAAATATTGTTGGGTGCTCATAGAAACTTCTTAATTTTTTTTTTCTATTTATATTCCTGTCTTTGGTACTGAACTTTTTCAAATGCTAAAATCTAAAGCACAAATTGACATGATGTGTCTCATTCTAAAAGAATTTTGCTTCAATTTTTTTATTTGTTTTATGTCCCAGAAGATGCCTAATACAGTCTATTTGAGGGAAATGGGGAAGCACATAATTTAGAGAGCAGGAAGAAATTGTTCTCTCATGTTAAAACAAATGTCTCTAAAGTTAAAGAAGAACCTTAGTGGTTTGACGTATACAATATGAAGACCTTCTGCATCCAAGTTAACAAATAATCATAATATATAGAGTGTCTGATCATACAACCATATAAAATTGATGTAATTCTCTTCTGTGTTGTAACTTAGATGGTTCCCTATGATTCTAATAAACAAGCACGTCATCATATTTGGAAACAAAAGCATTACTCCACTCGTTAATGATCCACTTTCTTTCCATAGGTTTTAATAGTTTAAAATTATCTTTTTTATTTTATCCATGAACTTTTGTATTTTCCTTTTTTAATTTGATTTGTAAATGTGTTTATTTTAAAAATAAACCATTTATTTTCAGCTTCAAATTTTATTTTGTACATGTGTTTTATGTCTTTATTTTTATGTTTGTGCATAAGATATGAGAATAAAAATAATGATACATATAATAATGTTATAAGTAACACTAGTTAAGTTTCTTTCTCTGAGAGAAATCTGAGAAAAATTGGAACTTCATCTCAAGAATATTTTCTTTACACATTAGTAAAAGAGTTACTTAAGTAAAATGGATTGCTCTGGTATACCTGTAGTGTGTGTGTGTGTGTGTGTGTGTGTGTGTGTGTGTGTGTGTGTTAGAAATCCAGAGAGAGAGGTTCTTTTAAAATAAAGACAAAGTTTGTTCCTTTTTTTTCAACTTGGAACTTGAACTTGGGTAGCTTACAGGAATCTCACCTTTCAAAGGCTTTAATGCAACCCCAAGGCAGTTGCTTTAGAATAAGATCAATTAATTAATACCCTGCTTTTAGTTAATAGATAATTTGCATGAATAATGTGTTTCTATCACAAATTTCAAATAAAGCAGTGATAAATATTTGGAAATGTATTTTCTTTTGAGTTAATAATATTAAGTTTATAGTGACAGGGAAGCCTTCTACTTTAATTTTTTTTTTTCTATTCACTTATTCCAAAATTATGTATTGAGTCCCTATAACTGAACTGGTTAGATTAGCAAAAATTTTCCTATTTTGAAGAATTCTTCAAAATAGAAGCCTTTTCTTGTCACTTCCATTCATTGACTCTAAGTCTGATCCTTAAGGAAAAGGTTTCTATTCAATTAGGAAGCTACTTTAAAGCAGAGTTGAGCGATAATGTATTTCACTATTTAATGGAGACACTAGGTCCCCATTACTAAAGGTGTACAAGAAGAGAAGTGATGAATCATATTGAGATTTTGTATATGGGCTCAGTATATTAATGAGTGGTGACAAGTCTGAAGTCGCTTCCAACCCCGAACATATTAAATGAACTTCTAGAACATAGAGGTGACTATTTAGTTTTAATATCAGTAGTTTGGTCATCATAGCTAACTGAATATGACTGACCTTGTTAAAACTCTCAAAATATTTTCTTTAGTCATTTACTGATGTCACTAGGTCTTTGACACAAGTAAATTCACACCATGATAGGAGAGACATATTCAGCGACTAGTCTGTCTTATTTCTCTGTTTTTACCCACGGGATATGAAGTATCTTTAACAATAGGCTAGAAGCTTAAGTGTTTCAGTAGTATTTTTTATCAACACCTATTTTATCAACTGAATAGACAGAACTTTTAAAATTTATGACTCATAAATCCACATATTAAGTTGATTCTCTGAAGTTATATCAATAATTGATTCAGATTCAATCAACATTAGTTCATACTTTCTTTTAATGTGTTTGCTAGACATTTACATTTAAGAATCTCTAATTTATTTATCAACCCCCCATGTTTGCTCTCATTATATTCATTTTATAAATGGATGAACTCATACTTTAAGATATTAAGACACAAAAGAGATAAGTGAAGAAACCAATATTTGAATTCAGATCCATCTTGCAAATTAGACGCTACCCCCCGCTTTTTTTTTTTTTTTTTTACTACACTTCAAGTTTTAAGAGAGAATGAGAGAGAGGCTTACTGCTCTCATACACCAATTACCTAGCCAAAGAACAAATTAAAAATTACAGCCCTAGTTTCCTTCTAGATGAATTTCAGAGAGATTATGACTTTTAAAAGCAAGAGTATTCTGGAATATTGAGAAGTTCTAGACCAAAAATCGTGACCTGAAAACCAATTTAATACTACACAAGAAAAGTGTCTCATCGCTCTATAGCCACACCCATAAGTTTGAACCAAACAGAATAAAAAGAATAAAACCACTTAGGATTCCTCTTCAAGTAATTTTTAGCATGAAAATTACAATTTGTATCCTTAGATATGAAGTTTTGATAATATGGAAAATATTAAATAAGCCATAAAGGATGCAGCTTATTTCAAAGTACTTTCTGAATATCCCTAGGTATAGATAACCCAACTCCCATCGAAGAAGCATCTCCTATATTTATTCCTCATAGTTTGGAATTTAATCATTCACATCTGATTCATTAGCATCACCTGCTTTCAAATGCAAATCCTCCACTTTCAGAATGGGGTATTAATAATTTTAAAAAGCTACAAATTCTATTTTCAGAAGATCTAGGATAATGTTTTATTTTTAACAGTGTATCCCCCAATTGGACAGAACATACATGTTCCTAATATGTCTATTTTGAAATAACACACACACACACACACACACACACACACACACACACACACACGCATGCATGCAATTTGAGTGAATTTCTTTTGATGAAAAACTACCCATGTTATCTTAAGAGTGTATCATATTTATCATGAGGCAGGAGAAGCCATAGACTTCCTACTCTCACATTCTCAGATTTATGAAAGGCAGCTGCATAAGATTCTGAGCAGGACTAGACAGAATACAGGAGTCTACAAAACACATGTGCGCATACACATGGGCTTTGATGATAAGTGAAAATTTAGATTTAGCATTTATGAGTGAAACAATAATTCTCTAAAATGCACACTTGATAAAACCAGCAAAAAATCGTAAAAATTGAGCATATGTCTCTTCCAATTTTCTTTCAAATTCATGTTAAATTCACTAATAAGGAAAAACTAATCTGATCCAGAGCTCTTTCATTCCTTGTTAAATTCATAATGATCAATTTCACTACACACTTTCAGCTTGTCTTCACAGGCTGAAAAGTCCCACAGAAACTATTTCAACCCTAGCTCTCAAAACATTTGTAGTTAACCTCATGATGTGTCTGCAGCACCTGTTTTCAGAATTGTCCATGGAAGCAGCGATTTATACATTTGGAATTCTTTTCTTTCAGAAAATGACATTGTTTAAGCTCTTAAATCAGTGAGTTAAGCACTACGTTTATCTCAAGAACTTTCCTGTTTGGATCCATCCAACTCCACCTCAGCAATTATTACAACTGAATGATTTCTCAGAAGTCTTAATTAATTGACTGATTCTTACTCATTGCTCCTTTCTTTGATTTTTAGACCATATCTTCACTTACACACACATACTCATGCACACGTGCACGCACACACACACACACATACAGAAAAAAGAAAATGAATTTTGATCAGTACAAAAAAATGATGTATCTGAAAATTTTAAGTATCAAGAGATATAACTATGTGGATCTTAGAAGATGGTAGTTTCCTATTGCTGTTGGCTGAGCAGACCAAGTCTGGAGCATTGTATTCAGTTCTGTTCAGGATACAACTTTTCTGAAACACATATATAAACTGAATATTATTCAGAGGAAAATGATAAAAGTGGGGAAGAGATTTGATACCATGTCACATGGAGAATAAGATAAAATATCTCACAGTTATTTAATCTAGAGTTGAGAAGAAACTACAGTGAGATCAAAATGGTTGCAAAATATTTCAAATATTTGAGGATGTCAAATCTAGGACCACCAGATAAAAGTGGTAAGGAATGATATTTCAAACCAAGAAAAAATTTACAAACAAAGCTGAATTTAGCTGCTTTTAAAGGTGGTTAACTTTTCATCTTTAAAGGTAGCAGATACTTTGCAATCATCGGTATGAATGGTGTAGATGATATTACTTAACTGGGTAAACTATTTAACACTAAGATCCTATATTCATTGCTTTGTTGGAAGGACAATGATGAGCTGGAACTTATACAAGTTTTCACTAGGCATTGTCCTATTTTTCCATTTTCCTGTAGATACAGTGGAAGCAGTTTTTGACTTCATTCAGAGGAGCCGAAGGATGATTGTTGTCCTGAGCCCAGACTATGTGACAGAAAAGAGCATCAGCATGCTGGAATTTAAACTGGGTGTCATGTGCCAGAACTCCATTGCCACCAAGCTTATTGTGGTTGAGTACCGTCCCCTTGAGCATCCACACCCAGGCATCTTGCAGCTAAAGGAGTCTGTGTCTTTTGTGAGCTGGAAGGGAGAAAAGTCCAAACATTCTGGCTCTAAATTCTGGAAGGCCTTGCGGTTGGCTCTTCCCCTGAGAAGTCTGAGTGCCAGCTCTGGCTGGAATGAGAGCTGTTCTTCCCAGTCTGACATCAGTCTGGACCACGTTCAAAGGAGGAGAAGTCGTTTGAAAGAGCCCCCAGAACTCCAGAGCTCAGGGAGGGCTGCAGGTGCCTCTCCAGCCCCAGGCACGATGTCCAAGCACAGAGGGAAGCCCTCTGCCACCTGTCGTTGCTGTGTCACCTACTGTGAAGGAGAAAGCCACCTTAGGAGCAAAAGCCGGGCAGAGATCCATACCCAGCCCCAGTGGGAGACACACCTCTGTAAGCTTGTTCCCCAAGAGTCAGAAAGTCAATGGATACAAAATGGCACCAGATTGGAAACCCCTGCTCCCCAGATGTCAGCCCTTGCTCTTCACCATTTCACGGATTTATCCAATAACAATGACTTTTATATCCTATAATTACTGAGCGGTGGGTGGTGGCTGCTATCTCTATCAGCCCTCTTTATGTCATGAACCTATGGGAGTAATTGACATTTTTACACTCTAATGGACTAGCAGATTGTGTCCCCTTTATTGATTTTTAAAAACTATTTATTTCTAGGAGACAAAAGACCCGAAGGACCTGCATCCAGAATTATTGCCTCTAATGGCCTCAGAAGAGCACACTCTTCTTGGCCCCTAGAAGGTCAGTATGTGAAAGTTGCCTATAGTATGATCTTCTATCTTGCCCAATGGTTTAAAACTAAGCAAAAATATAAATATGTTTTCACTGAGTTTGTTGATCAACCTCATGTTATGAGTCAGTCAGGTGTACTCAGACTATGAGACTTACAGGGTATATGTGTCCCAAGGGAACATTATGGAAAGGAGTTGGTTCTAGTAGGAGCTGTAGGGCTAAGCTTAACAGAAAAGCCTACAGCA
>NW_011888795.1:4382755-4389961 GCF_000151845.1 Pteropus vampyrus | reverse complement strand
ATTTATACATTTGGAATTCTTTTCTTTCAGAAAATGACATTGTTTAAGCTCTTAAATCAGTGAGTTAAGCACTACGTTTATCTCAAGAACTTTCCTGTTTGGATCCATCCAACTCCACCTCAGCAATTATTACAACTGAATGATTTCTCAGAAGTCTTAATTAATTGACTGATTCTTACTCATTGCTCCTTTCTTTGATTTTTAGACCATATCTTCACTTACACACACATACTCATGCACACGTGCACGCACACACACACACACATACAGAAAAAAGAAAATGAATTTTGATCAGTACAAAAAAATGATGTATCTGAAAATTTTAAGTATCAAGAGATATAACTATGTGGATCTTAGAAGATGGTAGTTTCCTATTGCTGTTGGCTGAGCAGACCAAGTCTGGAGCATTGTATTCAGTTCTGTTCAGGATACAACTTTTCTGAAACACATATATAAACTGAATATTATTCAGAGGAAAATGATAAAAGTGGGGAAGAGATTTGATACCATGTCACATGGAGAATAAGATAAAATATCTCACAGTTATTTAATCTAGAGTTGAGAAGAAACTACAGTGAGATCAAAATGGTTGCAAAATATTTCAAATATTTGAGGATGTCAAATCTAGGACCACCAGATAAAAGTGGTAAGGAATGATATTTCAAACCAAGAAAAAATTTACAAACAAAGCTGAATTTAGCTGCTTTTAAAGGTGGTTAACTTTTCATCTTTAAAGGTAGCAGATACTTTGCAATCATCGGTATGAATGGTGTAGATGATATTACTTAACTGGGTAAACTATTTAACACTAAGATCCTATATTCATTGCTTTGTTGGAAGGACAATGATGAGCTGGAACTTATACAAGTTTTCACTAGGCATTGTCCTATTTTTCCATTTTCCTGTAGATACAGTGGAAGCAGTTTTTGACTTCATTCAGAGGAGCCGAAGGATGATTGTTGTCCTGAGCCCAGACTATGTGACAGAAAAGAGCATCAGCATGCTGGAATTTAAACTGGGTGTCATGTGCCAGAACTCCATTGCCACCAAGCTTATTGTGGTTGAGTACCGTCCCCTTGAGCATCCACACCCAGGCATCTTGCAGCTAAAGGAGTCTGTGTCTTTTGTGAGCTGGAAGGGAGAAAAGTCCAAACATTCTGGCTCTAAATTCTGGAAGGCCTTGCGGTTGGCTCTTCCCCTGAGAAGTCTGAGTGCCAGCTCTGGCTGGAATGAGAGCTGTTCTTCCCAGTCTGACATCAGTCTGGACCACGTTCAAAGGAGGAGAAGTCGTTTGAAAGAGCCCCCAGAACTCCAGAGCTCAGGGAGGGCTGCAGGTGCCTCTCCAGCCCCAGGCACGATGTCCAAGCACAGAGGGAAGCCCTCTGCCACCTGTCGTTGCTGTGTCACCTACTGTGAAGGAGAAAGCCACCTTAGGAGCAAAAGCCGGGCAGAGATCCATACCCAGCCCCAGTGGGAGACACACCTCTGTAAGCTTGTTCCCCAAGAGTCAGAAAGTCAATGGATACAAAATGGCACCAGATTGGAAACCCCTGCTCCCCAGATGTCAGCCCTTGCTCTTCACCATTTCACGGATTTATCCAATAACAATGACTTTTATATCCTATAATTACTGAGCGGTGGGTGGTGGCTGCTATCTCTATCAGCCCTCTTTATGTCATGAACCTATGGGAGTAATTGACATTTTTACACTCTAATGGACTAGCAGATTGTGTCCCCTTTATTGATTTTTAAAAACTATTTATTTCTAGGAGACAAAAGACCCGAAGGACCTGCATCCAGAATTATTGCCTCTAATGGCCTCAGAAGAGCACACTCTTCTTGGCCCCTAGAAGGTCAGTATGTGAAAGTTGCCTATAGTATGATCTTCTATCTTGCCCAATGGTTTAAAACTAAGCAAAAATATAAATATGTTTTCACTGAGTTTGTTGATCAACCTCATGTTATGAGTCAGTCAGGTGTACTCAGACTATGAGACTTACAGGGTATATGTGTCCCAAGGGAACATTATGGAAAGGAGTTGGTTCTAGTAGGAGCTGTAGGGCTAAGCTTAACAGAAAAGCCTACAGCATAATTTCTCTGAAAGAACCAAACACACCCATGCAGGGATACATGGTGTTCTCTGTCTCACTGTAAACTAGTGTCCTCTAAACTGCCTAAAGTTGTTAGCATCAATAAAGTTATATTTTTATGTGATTTCTTTTGTACTAACCAATTTTTAACTCCTCTCTCTTCTTTCTAATTTTTATGGCTTTTAAATTCATATCTGAAGAGTATTCCATTTCAAGAAATCAAGATTTGGTTTTGGTACTAGGAAAGCTGAGCTATCTCTTTAGTTTCTTTCTAATGTATATTAGGAGAGATCTGGGAAAAGGACCAAAAGAGAGTGAGAAAATGTTTCAAAAGAAATAGAAGTTTATGCAAAAATCTCATTATATTTTTAGAACTGGCAGCTGAAAAATACAGTATTGTTAGTTGTTAAGTGTAGAATTTGGTACATGAATCTCTTCTCATTCAGGATTCTGAGACAGTATAGTCAATTCAAGTGCCTACAAGGATCAGAAGGTTAAAAAAAAACCTTCTGGGGGCAGATATAAGCATAATATACATGTTCTCCATCTAGGACCCATATGTATAGGGACATAGGTGTAGATATGTGCTTCTTCGCTCTAAATATTTTAACATAATCATAAGAGATATATGACATTTGCTCTCTCAGTCAGGGAGTTAATAGAGGTGATTGGGCTTATAGGTAATTGAAGAGTATTAATTTCTTTAAAAAAGCAGCAGCCTCTACCAAGCTGCATGTTGATTGTTGCCACTGATTTAGCCCCACTATTGGCAGATTGTTCAGTTTTTAAGGTGAATCTAAAAATTTAGATTCTTATATAACCCCTCAATTATGGGATAACTTCAACTTAAAAGAAAAAGAAAAAAGCAAAGAATCAATCAAAATGCATGAACATATAGTCAGCCTGTTGGCCACTGGTTTGCAATTTCGGAGCTAAAATATTCACCTAAAGAACACAAGTCCAAATGGATATTCAAGTGTCCCTGACAATATTGAGACTGGAGAAGACAGGATGTCCCTAAGGACATAGTGGGAGATGTTATTCCATCTCTAAATTGAAAACATCTAAACCCTCAGAATAAGGCTGATCTGACCTGACACTCCACCAGAGGAGAAAAAGCTGGAAAATAATGTGATTTCCATCTACTCTGTAGAGTTTTCCTGTCTGATGGGTTTACTGTAAGAAAGTTAGAAGCACAATCTACTACCCCTGAACAGGAGCAGAATAAAAAGAGCAAGAGCCCATACCAGACATGGGCAGTCAATATATTAATCTGGGCTGTTAGTGAGCTATAGTCCAATGAGTGTCAGCTTCTCTCAGTCACGTATAGTGAATGAGTGGAGGGGAAAGAAACCTGAAGTTTTATCCCACTACTCCTCTTGGAGAGAAAAGCAGAAAACCCCTTCTCTGTTGAAACAAGAAACTATTAGATCCATTCCCTGTTGACACAAAACAATGAGAGGATAAGGACCCTCCAGAATAAATGTGACTCATCATGGAACTTCTAATAAGGAAATGACAGGCCACTCTAGCTGAATATCCAGCAGAAAATGATTGAACACAATCCATGTTCTATGTTACATGCCTTCTTGAAGAGATTAATGATCCCTGATGTAAGTTCAAGAATTTTCACTTGGAAGACAGGTAGCAGTTTCTCTTCAAATCTGTTAATTGTGGGTAATGAAAGTCACTCCATATCCTAAGGAAGAAGAGAATGTTTTTGCCCATAATCTGTCTTATTTCTTATTAGCACAGTGTCCCACACTATTAAATATTTTTGAAAAAATTGAGAAATTACTTTTGTCATTTATGAATTAGTTTTTAGTGAAGAAAAATAAATGAAAGAACTACTGGCAGATGCATGGAAATGAAATATCTCTTATTATGAATGATTAGCAAGAGAATTGTGATGTTCTCAAAAGCTAAATTTTGGTCAGTATCAATTTCCATTGACAATATAAGTACAGTGTAAACAGTACAAAGTTATGGTTTTGGCATTAGCTCTGCAGAAGTTAGAAGGATAATAGATCATATTTTTACTATATGGAGAAAGGCTTAGAGGTTAAGTTATTAGTCCCTGACCCAACATTCTGCAATTGAATATAATATTCAGTGCCATATTTCAGTGAGGCAAATGATAATAAGAAAACTTCCTCATAGGTCATGTATATTCATAATCGAAATGATATGATTGTAGGTTAAATGAATGTTATTTACATACGAGCACGAGTTTTAAGTTAAGCAGAGATGAACATGAGTCCCACTTCTCTCCTGTTTGATCATGGACAATATCTAGACCTCAATCTCCTGCTAGCTAAAATGAGGATAATATTATTAACCTCATTGGGTTTTGTGGGCATTAAAACTTATGATGCATGCAAGTGCTTAGCACAGTTCTTGGCACATTGTAATTCTGTTGGCCAGTACCTCAGTCATAATGAAATCACTTTTACGGTTTCATAAACTTACATTTGCATAATAATTCATGGCTTAAAAATTGATTTCACATGCATTACTTTATTTTTTACTCTAACAAAATGCACAAAAGCAGGACAGAACAGGAACATATTATCCAAGTTAAGTGATTTTTCTAATGACACTCAGCCAATTAGTGATAAGGTTGGGTCTCTAATCTAGACTTAGTACACCTACTCCAGTGCCAATTCAAGAACTACTCCTGTGAGATTCAAGTGGAAGTATTTCTATTACAAAGCCACCTAACTGGAACTATATAATCTGAACTATTATGCTTTCAAGTAAAAAAGGCAGTTAATGTAAACCCACTAATTAAATGTCATATCAATTGTCTGATGTGTCATTTGGCCTTGTCATATTATGATTTTATATAATTTCATTTTTGAATATTAATAACACTTGTTTAAGCATTGGAAAAAAAGTGTCATTTCTTTGTGTCTTCTAGACTCTATGATCATGCTATAATTTTCTCCCAAAATAAATAACTTGTATTCGTCTTAAGGGAAAATAAAAATGTGTTCACCACTTACCTTGAAAAACAAATTTAATCTATTGGCAACTGTGATTTACACTGAGTTTTAGTTATCTCCTCTTATAACTAGTAAAAATTCTAGTAATAATATATTCACTTCTAGTATGAAGAGTTTAAGTGGTTGGAAAAACTAGTTCCTGAGCTAATATTTATGAAAAGTCATGAATAATAACTTGAACTAGTCATAAAGATATGCACAGAAGGACAAACAATCTCTTTGTCAATGGTTTCAAACTTTTGTGTGTCTAAGAATCATTTGGTGGGTATCTTACAGTAAAGTTCCCAGAGCAAGCCCCTCCTCCAAAGGAGCTGGTTTATTAGATACTGGGCACTGTCAAGACTTTGCACTTTAATTCTGTGCCCTTGATATTTCAGATTAGGTATTTCGTAAGTCAAACTACTATATTCGAGAATTCTTTCAAACATTTTCTATTTTTTAAAATATTATTACTTAGGTTATAAGAGGAGAGAGCCTTTATTAGGTTATAAGAGGAGAGAGTCTAGTCCATGGCTTCTTAAAGTGTATTCTATTATGAATCCACATCAGATCCATTTTGGGTTTATATTAAAATGCATATTCCTTGACCCTATGCAAGATGAACTTAATGAGAATCTCTAGAGTGGGGCAGATCTGCACTAGGAATAAACTTCCCAGTTGATTCTGATGCACAAAGAAGATTAAGAACCATTAATTTTTATCTCTTTTTAACTCCTCTTTTACCCTTGTAGGCTCTGATTTTCTCCAGCCAAGGAGGACTACGAATCATCCTTTTAACAAGGTGTTTACAGGCAATAGATGAAAATGTAAGGCATGTTTAGCCCCTGAAATTGCCTCAGCACAAAGAGACAGTTGAATAGAAGAGTGGTTAGTAGAGTGTATTTCTAATATATGAAACATCAAGCACTGACATCTGGAAATCTGGTAGGAGTGCTGTAATCATCATATGTATTAGTCAGAATCAATAAGCTATCCTGTACTAACAAATAATCCCAATATTTCAGTAGCTTCATATGACAAGACGTAGATATTGTTTAGGCTACATGCCCAGAATAAGGGCTTACTTTTTTGTAGCGTTGCCATATGAAATATGTGGCCTCCTGCTATTCTATGCTTCAGCCTAAATATTATACTTACTACTCTCACTTGTAATTCATTGGCCAAAACTACCTATGAGTACTGATACAGTCATAAGAGAAGGCTAGAAAGCAGTTTTCTTGTATTCTTAGGAAGAGAAAAATGAAATAGAAATTGATGAACACGGCATTGTCTTTGTCTAAGAATGAGATATTAAAATTGCCTGAAAAGGTAAGAGCCATTCAAATGGATATGTGTCCCATAATTTGATAATGAAAGAAGAGAAGAACTTTGCCAATACTCACTTCAGCTTGCCAAAGTGTCAAGTCGGGTAGCTGTGTAAAAAAAAAAAAGTGTACAGAAAAGAGTAGACCTGACCTTATATATGAATGTTCCCCAAAGAAAAGCTGTTGAAGGAACTGAAGGAATACGCAATCATAATTACAGCTTCTGGTAGAAAAAGAAGCATTCTTAAAAACTGGAACGTTTCTGTATCTGGTTAATTCTCATTCAGCGGTTTCAGTTTAGTTCTCTAAGAAAGTGATGCTCAATCTGCCAATGAGCCATTTAATTTTTGAATATCCAGGAACCTCAGAAGAATTGAAGACATTTAGAACATAACAGAGCATGTAACACGGTCATTAGAAAGCATTACTTGATCCATTTATCTGAAGAGCTAAATAGAGAATTCAAATCGAATATGCTAAAGCTCAGACGAAGGAAGAGACGAATACTGGTCTAGGTGTTTAGAAGTCTGCTGCTATCTATGCATCTGCTCTATGATTTGAATTTTCTGTTTGTATTAAAAATTTGAATTTTTATATGACTTCTCTAATGTTGTGCAGTATTATTTGATCATAAGGAAAAGTTCTCTGTGTTGGCGAAGATCAGCGCTTAAGAAGCCATGATCTATTTTTATAAGTTATGATGCTGAATGAAGAAAACAAATTATTTCTTAGTGTAGCGAAGAGATAATTGACACACTCAAAATTCTTTAGAGAATAATTTACAAAGTTTTTCTCTTGGACAACTCA
>NW_011888795.1:4370253-4381687 GCF_000151845.1 Pteropus vampyrus | reverse complement strand
TTCTAAGTGCAGTCACATGGATTTTGGTAGGAAGTATCGGTCCCTTGCCATATGCACCTCCCCATAGGACTGCTTGAGTATCCTCATGACACAACAGCTGGCTTACACCACAACGAGAGGGCCCAGAAAGAGAGAAAGAGGGAGAAAGAGAGAGAGAGAGAGAGAGAGAGGGAGAGAGCGAGCAAACAAAAAGAAAGCCTCCATGCCTTCTATGACCTAGTCTCCAAAGTAACATATCATTGCTTCTGCAGTATTCTGTGGGTTAGAAATGAGTCCCTAAGTCCAGCCCAAACACAAAAGAAGGGAAATTCAGCTCCACCCCTTGAACAGAAGAGTATCAAATAATTTGTGGACATATTTTAAAGCCAGCACTGTAACACAGACAGCCATTTAAATTGGCCCTCCATATCTGCAAGTCCCTCATCTATGGATTCAATCAATTATGGCAGAAAATATTTGGGAAAAAAATTACATTATTGCTGATGTGTACTATGTAGTTAGGCCTATGATGGTTATCTGTATTGTGCAGGCTTTTTTCTTGTCATTATTCCCTAAACAATATAGTATAACAGCAACTTACTTAGCATTTACATTGTATTAGGTATTATGAGTAATTTAGAGATGATTTAAAGTATATGGGAAGATGTATGTAGGTTATAAGCAAATACTACACCATTTTATATAAGGGACTTGAGCACCCATGAATGTTGTTATCTGTGAGAGTCCTGGAAAAAATACCCCTTGGATATCGAGGAACAACTGTATTTTTCAGCTAAATAAATTGACATCTAGAAAAGAAAAGTGATTAGTCTGTAGCCTTCCTAACTTTATCCCTAACTTGGTATGCTAACTTGCTGTAGTGGTTCCACAACTCAAAAGAGAGCTATCTTGTTCTAGGATATGTCTTCTGTCTGGTGAAAGATTATAGAATTGGGGAGAATTACATCATCTGCAGTCCTGATATTTCTGTGTCTGTCTTTCTGGCTGTCTCTTTCTCTCTATTTTATTCCCCGCCTCCTTCCCTCCCTTCATTCTGTTTTACTGGACAAAGAGGCAGGTAGACTCTGAAAGCTGTAGATGGATGAGAAAAATGGAGCTGTTTAACCACATTCTTGGTCTGGGGTTTGAGTATTGAAATAGAACTTTTATTCTGGGTTTGCCTCTAAAGAGATTGAAAGTGACTATTTATTCCAAAAAGCAGCCACTACAAGAGAAAGGATGAGCAGGTAAGTGCTTTCTCTGGAGTCACCCAGGTTCTCATCTTAGCTTTGAACTGAATTGGTTATATATTAATAAACAGGTAATTTCTGCTCTGTATCTCAGACTTCTGAGCCTCTCAAATGGAAGGAAATGAATTAGAAATTCTGTAGAATATTATAATTCTATGCTTGACTCACCGAGTAATGCTAAAATAAGCCTCTTCCTTCCTCACATATACACAAACCAGCATCCAGGGTCTAGTGATATTTGGAAGAACATTTAAAAGGTGCAAGGCTTCTACTCAAGGAATCATAAACAATGCTTTTGTCTGTTCAGACCTAGTTCCTGTAACATGCATTTCTCATTGTAAAGCTAAAGGCTAACTTCTGTTCTCCCATATCTGTTTTCTGTTACTGTCTGGGGCCAGTACCTGTGAGGAGATACATTAAGTTGACACGGAGCCTGATCATAGTTCAACTCTGGTGACCTCAATTTCTCTAAATCAATTTTAATTTAAAGTTCCGAGGTCACTACTTTGTACATTAGATTGAAAAAAAGAAAAGAATTCCCTTTTATCTTCTTAACAGCTTTATGTCCTTATCTTACCCATACAAACCCCGAGCAGCCTTCCTATTGCGATATATGTCCACATATTTCATTGTGCCAAAATAAGTAAATAAATAGAGTCTGGTTTTGAAATTACATAATGTATAAACAGCACCATCTCTGGAGTTAGGATACCTGACTTCTAATCCAAACTATAATTCTTTCGCTATGAGACCTCGAATAAAACACTAACTGTGCCATTGTTTCCTCCATCAATACAATTCAAGAATTAATTACTATGTGCTTTTCTAATATCCTAGGAGTTGTTGTAATAATAACAAAGAAAGACTTTCCCATGTTTTTCAAGGTACAATCCATGATTCCTTCCAAGTAATCCAAAGTTAAATGTCTAAGGACTATGACTCTTCTTAAATTCATAAAATGCTAGTTAAGTTGCAAAGTAAAAACAAATCTGAGATCTCTCTGCCCACTCATTCTGAGTCAATTGCTTGCCAACTGTTGTTGATCCTACTTCTAAAAAGTCTTTCAAAATCCGTTTCTCCTTTTCCTCTCTAGAATTCTAAGAATTTAAGCTATATACACACTAAGAACTCTATTTTCTGAACATGCCATGTACTTTTATTCCCTAAATGCTTTTGCTAATGTTCTGCTTGGAATGCCTACTATTCTTCCCCTCCACCTAAGGACTCTTTCAATGCTTTATGTTTCAGTCAAATGTTTCCAAGCCTATAAAACTTTCCCATGCAGAATTGGATACTCCTTCTTTTGTATTTGTATTTGCATAATACTTCTGTTATTGAATTATAAATTTCAATATATATCTTATACCTGATATTCTGTAAGCATCTGTAGACAGAGAACTATATAGTGAATCTCTAATTTAAGCACTTAGCATGATGGCTGGCATAGAACAGTTTTCTCATTAATGCTTTTTAAAATAAATTATCATGACTGCTATTATTGTGAACAAAGTAATAAAACCTTACCTCTTTGTTCCCTTTCCCTTCTGTTATAGATGCAATGTTTTTTAAAAGGCACCATTTTAGGCTTGTGCTCATCACTGTACAAAATGAGTTCCAATGCTGAATCCTGGGGCTCCCAGCACCACATTCAGCACCACTAAATTTAGCCCTTGGCATTGCTTGAGGACAGATGATCCATGGCCAAGTAGGGGTGGAAAGAGCCCCAGCTGTGCCATGCTTGGCCTGTTCGCCACCCTCACATTAAGGATTCTCATTCCAGCTCCACTCAATCTGCAATAATAGCTGATGTTGAAATCAGCATCATGCTCATTGGCAGATGTTCTGTTTGTGAGCTTGCTATTAAATAGACTAAAAATGACAGGACACTAAGCTGTGACAAACACTCTCTACCTACAGTGTACCATAGAGTATTTCTGGCTAATGAATTTAAATAGAAAAAAAATAAGCTTGTTTATTGTTTTAAAATCCAAATGACATTGGAAAAATAAAATAAAGTACTGTGTTAATTCACAATCAGTTGGTAATTAAGAGATCAGTTCTTCCAAACGCCCTACCTAATATATATATATATATATATAAATTTATTTATTTTCTCTCTGGGTCAATAAACTCTTACAAGACAATATATCTTATAGCCCTCCTCTCCATGTTATCACCACTGCTGTGTTCAAGATTCATCATCTCCCGTAACAGCTTTTTGGTTTCCTTCAGTGACTCCATTCTCCTCTCTACAAACTCTTGTGTACACTACCACCAAATCAATCTAAGATACAACTCTAACCACGACACTTCAAGTCTCAGAGACTCCGTGGCATCTCACTTCTTACGATATAAAATTTATTTTGTTTTGTTTTACCCTGAATTTGGGACACCCTATTTTCTGGCCTGACCCTACCTTCACCTACTTACTTTTTTCTGCTTCCATACGTGTACTCAACATCCAATCCAACTCAAAGACCTACTGTTTCTTGAATACTTTTTCCATCAGTATAACTTTGTTCAGTTGTTACTGTGAAAACCCTTTTACTCATCTCACATGTCCACTCTCGACGTATAGTCTAAATACCATTTTTTTTTTCTGGTACTGCCAACAGAAAATATTTTCTTTCTTATTAAATCTCTCATAACATCTCCTGTTTTTTTTTTTTTTCATTTATTGATTATCTACTCTGTCCCAGCACTATTATAAAAACTCAAAACAATCAGTGAATAAAACAAACAAAATTCTTTCCTTTTCTTAAGGTTATATTCTAGTGGAAGGAGATAGAAAATAAATAAATAAAACACAGAGTATATTATGTGGTGATAAGTTCTACATATTTAGACAAAGTAGAGAGATGGGATAAAGAGTGTTGGGAAAGGACATTCAATTTTAAATAGTATTCAGAGAAATCCCCCAAAGAAGATGATTTTTGAGTGAAGACCTAAACAAGATGACAGAGGAATGAACAGACTTAATAGCTAAGTGTAAAGGCCCTAAGATGTCAAAAAGAAAAAAAAAATCAAGGATTTCTGTGGTTGGACTGCAAGGAACATATGAGAAAATAGAAAATGAAGTCAGAGGCACTGAAGTGAGATGACAATAACATACTTCCTTATAGGCCATTGTGAGGCCTTCTGTTTATTCCAAGCGAAATGACAAATGCATCATCCATAGTCCCAGCAGGAAACAGATGGCGTAAGTAAAGTGGAAAATGTAAATGTAGTTTAATAAATTTTCTTACAAATGTGTACATGTACACAGGTTTAAGAAACCTAAAATTAGGTAGTATAATACCCAGAGCTAGTAACAGTGAGCAGCATTACTACCCAAGGCCTAAATTTTTGAGAGGAAGGTGTGGTTATAAGAAACTAGGAATATCTGGATGAAGTGGGTTGCTGGACAGCAGCTGTGGCTTTCAGTAGAGAGAAACACCCAACACTTGTTGATCATATAGAAGCAGGAGGAAGACCTAGACCTCATTCTTCTTTTGTCCATCGATCTTTAATGCTCTCATTGTTAAATGCAACCAGAATCTAGAAATCCAGACATCTTGCAGATGCAATCCAAAAAATTCAGTCTCTTAGGGCATACAACAGCGTAGATAAAGATAGAGAGGATCTAGGGGGCACACGTAAGTGATCCAGATCTGAGATCTATCGGAAGGTTCTGAGCAAAGGTGTGACATGATATTCCTCATACTTTATCAAGGCACTCTGCCTATTTTTTGAAGAATAAACTGTAAGGGAACAAGAATGGAGGTGAGAGTTTACTGCAGTAAACTGAGATGGCTGGGATGTGAACCAGCATTTAGCAAAAGAGTGATAAGAAGGGGGTACGAATTATGTATTTTTAAAGGTTGAGCTGGCAAAATTTTCTATTAGATGAAGGTTATAAAAGTATAGGCAGAGCAAAGGATAAATTTAGTTTTGGCACAAGAAACTGATAAAACCGAGTCGCAATTTTGAAGGAGGAAGAGTAGAGATTCAGTTTTGTTTTTTTTTAAGTTAGCATACTTGTGTGTTTTTCATTACTCATATTTAGCTAAATATGGACAGATAGGTAGAGAGAAAAAAATTAAAGATACAAGACAGAAAAAAATTGTGAGAAGCATGACCCTGTGTGAATTGAATCTAGTGCACAGTTGGAAGAGATTCCTTAAATATCACAGAGTTCGGATCAAGAGAAGTGACTCTTTCTCTTCAATGAGGCGGCGGAGCAGCCTGCCTGGCAGATGTAGAGATGCAAATGTTTGTCAAGATTCTGACGGGAAAGACCATCACACTCGAGGTCGAGCCCAGTGATACCACTGAAAACGTCAAAGCTAAAATCCAAGACAAGGAGGGCATCACACCTGACCAGCAGCGTCTAATTTTTGCAGGCGAACAGCTGGAGAATGGCCGCACTTTTTCAGACTATAATATCTGGAAAGAGCCCTCCCTGTACTTGGTACTTTGTCTGCAGAGCGGCATCATTGAGCCCTTCCTCCGCCAGCTTTCCCAGAAGTACAACTGCGACTAGATGATCTGCCTGCAAGTGTCATGCCCGCCTACATCCCCTGTGCTGTCAACGGCCGAAAGAAGAATTGTGGCTGCACCAACAACCTACGCCCCAAGAAAAAGATTAAAGAAGGCCCCTCCGCTGCCTCCGCGCACAAGGCGGCCACCTGCCCAAGCCCCTTGGCCCAGGGGCCTCAATAAAGTTTCCCTTTCATTGACTGGAGCAGTAAAAAAAAAAAAAAAAAAAAAAAAGTGAAACTGGTGAGTAAGTGCAGTGCTGGGATTTGAGGACTACCTTTTCTGGTTCTCTCGTATTGCTTCTTAAATGAGACAATAGTCAAGATCATCAGTCTATAGTGAGAATGGATAAAGAGGAGTTGGGTGTTGGATATTTGAGACAAAAGAGCCAGATGTGAAATAGTCAACTAGGAAGAAAGTAAATGGTCCTGAGAAAAGTAATGTTATTTCTGGGAAGCAATTAGAGTCTACTTGAGGATTGTGGTCATGAAACTGATATGAGATCGGTCAGCATGCTTGTGTTTTTTTTCTTCAACACATTTGGCTACACATGTACAGGAGATGAGTAGGTGAGGAGTTAACTAGGATGGAGATTGAGAATGACTGTAAAGGAATGAATATATGGATAGACTGTGTAATTTAAGTCACATAAGGAGCAAAGCGAGAATATGAAGTAGTTTAGGAATAGTGAAAATTGTAAGATCAATGGATTAGAGGTCTTCGTAAGGTCAAAAAGTTGCTGGAATAGGGTACTAGGTCAAGTGGTTTAGAAAGGTAGGAGATGAGAGAGATTAGTACTTGAGACTGAGATCATGAAGAAATTAAAAGTATTTGATCTCATAACATTAAAGATAAGAATGTGGCAGTGAGAGAGTAAGGTCGATTGAAGATAGGATGACTGGGTGTGGGGGGAGGACATCAAGAAAGTGAGTAACTAAAGTATTGCAAATATACTCAATGTCCATATTTTAGTCACCAAGAATTAAGGCAGTACTATTGAAGGTATGACAGTGAGCCAATGTCAAAGTCACAAAATGAGGCAGAGAAACAGTCAGGAGAGAATCTGCATGGTATACATGAAATTTAAAGCTGAAGGTCCAGAAGCAGCAACAAAAAAGAAGGAGGACACTTATTTGACTTCCAGGCCAGTTTTATGATGGGTATGGGAAGAAAACAACCACTCTCTGAGAAGGCTAGAAGAGAAACAGTATTTTCAGGGGCAAACCAGCTTTTATCAGAGTAAGAAAAAAAGGTAATTTACATACAACTGACAGAATATTAGAAATTCTGCTTATGACTGACTGTGAGTTCCAGGGGGCTTGGCGAAAGTGGTGTAGTGCTTGGAGAGTTGAAGGGAATGAGATTAAAGAGGAAGAACAGAACCATGTTTGGATTATAATAAAAGAGATGAGGCATTCTGGGAGCCTTGGATTTATGTATCACCTATGATGAAATTAGTCTGATGGATCCCAGCAGAGAAATGATTGGGAGATTGGATCCAAATGGGGAGAGGGAACATAAAGGGACCTATGAAAAGGAGAGTTAAATTTTGGGGAGATGACCAGAGAGTTGTAGGTGTTTTGTGGTCATAGCTGATACAAACAGGGACAGAGCATAATGGAATTTGTCCCAGTATTCTCTAGGAAGAAAAAGGTGTCAAGATTATGAGTGCTGGGTTTAGAGAGATTCAGAGGTCTCTCCAGGAGCACAATCAATTCTGGGGCTCTCTCTTGACCCATATTAACAGAAGTGTGAGGGATAAGAAGCAAGTTCTCTACTTCCTTCCCTGTATATAATAATTTATTTACATGTTATATAGTGCCCTATTAACAGTGCCTTGACAGCATGATTATTGTTGTTGTTGTTTAGTTTCTGTATACTCTCCAAGGTCTTACACATGGTACGCACTTTGTAAACCATTTTGAAGTAATGATTAAACCATCTTCAGTTAACTATTGAACATTAATTTTTCTATTCCACAAATTTGGGCAGTATGATTTTTAAATGCTTCGTCCCTGGAATGCCTAGTGTCTCAAGTGCTCTGCCCCTGCCAGAAGCGATATTGTATGGAGTCAATTACTATGAGATTTAGCTACAACAACTTACTCCTATTTCTCCAAACTAGTATACTCTTTAACTTTCTGTATGTCTTTCTGCATCTTTTCTTCAAATGCCCACTATTCTACCTCCTACAACTACTTACCTACCTTATAAATTTTTCTTCATTACTTGAGGTGCAACTCAAACATCACGTGCTTGACAAATGCATAAACAAGACCTTTTTTCTTTCTTTTTCTCTATTTTTGGTAGAAATAGCCATTTCTTCTTTTCACCATAATAACATTCTGATTTTTTAGGGCATCCAGCTCTTCTCTAAATCCTTTTTTATAAGTAGAATTAGATCCAGAAGAGGGAATATGATATAAACCCACTCAATCTGTAATATTTTTCTGGTTTCATTAATTAGTTTATAACAGGTATATGGTTCAAATCAGTCCAAAGAAATTTAGTTGGGACTACTACTTGGATTTCCAGAAAGAAAAAAAAAAAAACTATCTTGTGAGAGGGTTACTGAAAGAATAAGAATTGCAAAGACCTTTTTTACTTTGTGGAAAGAGATCATGCAAATGAAGCAACAGTGGGAAAGAGAAGAGCCAAGAGATGAAAAGAGAATGACTCCTGAAGACCTATTTTATGATACTGGATCCAGCAGTGTCTAAACCATTTTCTATCTCTGGACTTTTCAGTCACGTGAGTTAATAAATTTTCTCTTTTCCTTTTTTTTCTTTGAAAAATGACATTCATAAATAAATGAACTGTAGTTAACATAATTACTTCATGCGATGGAAAGTCCGAAGTCCTGTGTCTAGTAATCAAAGTCCAAGTTCCCGAGAATTATTGGGCTTTCTAGGACGATAACAGAAACTGACTCTCTTAGATAGTGGGGAGAAAAGACCTTGTCTAGGACTGTTCTCCTCACTCTAACCCTCTATTTATGCCTCCCATGTGATGAATAACAGTAGTCAGGCCATTAATGCAGAGATAATTAACTGAAGATAATTAAGTGAAAATTTTTCTTCCTTGTGAAATCTATCCAAAGTCTACAATTAAAAGTTCATTCAATTATGACACGTTGCATATTCAAACACAAGTCACATAGTCTGAAGACAAAACCTGCCCTTGAGAGAAACAAAGAAAAGTTTTAAATCAAAATATTTAAAAAGAAGTCTACTTCCTATTATATTTCATCAAACTGCTTACCCTTAGGAAAAACTTTCAACATATTCTATTCAGAAATTGTACATTCTTATTCAGAGTTATAAATCAATTAATTAATCAGTTATTGTTAACTCAGCAACAACCCAGAACAGAACAGAGAAAGTTTACACACAAAAGGCACAGAAATTCAATTTTGAAATTATTACTTTCTAATTTTGAAAAGTAGATCAAAGGCATACCATATTAGATATTTTTGTGAACATATTATTTTTTTTAAAGAGTTAAAATAGAGAAAATAAAAGTAGCACAAACTTTTTCTCTGGAGTATGACAGAATTATCATCAACAGCATGTCTATAACATACTACATTGTTTTGCCAGACACACACACCTTCATCTGGAAAACCCTAGGCTAGATATCTGCATTCAAAATCACTCAGGGAATTACATTAATCGCATGAAACAGGCCATAGTGATTGGCCATCAAATTCAATTAATCACAGACATTGACCATCTCTTGACGCATATTTCTTATGGCTTACATTGATAAAACTGTGTGAAAAAAGCTACAGCTGTATACTTTAGAAATAGTGTTTAAAGACAGTGTTTTTCTTTAAAAGAGTAAAACATTTTCTTTCAACTATATAGTTGTTTTCAATCTCTCTGACCTTGAAATTTGCTATAAAAGATTGTGCCGGGAAGCAGCAGGGGACTGGCTGGAGAAAGAGGGTGATGAAGGTTAGTAAGGTCTACCTACTCTCTCTCACATCACGCTATTCGATCATCCTAGGGACAAGAAAAAGCTGGTATAATTATCCAAATTTCAAAAATTAGATAACCAAGATTCAGAAAAAATTAATTTACTCAGGATTAAACAGCTCTCAAGTGGTAGAGCTAGTGTTTGGAAATCAGAGAAATTTGTCTCCAAAGAATAAGTTTTCTTCACAAATCAGGCTGCCTCTTAATATTTCAAGTTAATACTACTCAAATGATTTTGTGTATCTATTATGTGACACTAATTCTTATTTCTTAAGTGATAGCCAATTTATTTATCATTTTATCAGTTTGAGATATATTATGGAGTATATTAAACTTGTTAATAACAGTACCTACCAAGCCTAACATCTTTTCAAGTCCCAGCCAACTGTCTTTACTAAGAGAAATGACTTAGGTTGAGCTCACTAATTTAACTAGCCCAATAGCAGAAAATCCATAAACTAGCTGCTAACATATGTTGTGGTCTTAGTGTAAAATATCTGCTCAAAAGGGCCATGTCTATTGATTAGGGAGACATTCAAAAAGAGGCAGAGACTGAGGGAAAAAAAATAGACAGACTTCTGGAGCAAAGGATAGACTTAATAGAGCACAAGATCTTGCTCTTACTCTGAAGACATAGTAATGCTGGCTAATATACTTTAAGTAAATTATAAACAGTTAGATAGGCTATAAAGCAATAAAGAAAAATATCCAGATGCCAGAAATGAGAAATAATCCTAAAGCCAGAGCAATGAGCAAGAGTTAAAGCCATGTTGCTTCTGGGAGAGTAAGGATATATGTAATAGTAGCTTGAATTTTTAATGTTACATGCAAAAATTGCTCAAGATTTCAGTCCCCACATACAGTGAGGACTATAACTGAACTCTTATTATAAACCAGAAGCCAAATAATGCTGCTCTGTATATGTGTAGGGTTCTAAAATCTCTGCCCACTGAGCAATGGCACCTGAGATTATAGGCATGAATCAAGTCACCAGTAAGTGATTAAGATCTTAGTCCTCTAGCTGTATGCAACCCAAATTTATACCACCTGAACTGTGTGGAAGAGTCCCAAGTAGAAAACATGATATAAAAATTGGAACCAACCTACCCATAGGGGTGAGGCAGAGGAGACTATAAAAATTCTCCGTAGATGAACTTCCAGCAATCGGAATGTGCACAAGCCTCCCTAGGAAGTTTACCACTGACAATGTTCTTAAAGACATGAGAAGTAGGAAGACAGACTATAGGCTTACATGTGTATGGGATAATAAAAAGAGAAAAATAAGAAAGAAACTTAAAAATTAGCATGTTTATATGTTTAAAGAGCTCAAAGTGATCAAAAGAAAATCCAATTCCTTATATAAAAAGAGAAAAGAATAGAGATTATAATACAAAAATAAATAGTTTTGACTGTCAGCGAACTTATTAGAAAAAAAAATGAGGTTAGCTGACTTTGTAATAATGCTATCAAAGTGCTAAGGGAAAAAATAAAACTGTCATCTTAAAATTATATATCCAGATAAACCATAAATCAAATTCAAATCTGTGGAGGTTATATAGACATCCTGCCTTCTCCCCCTCAAAAAAAACAATTTTAAGTAAAAGCACTCTCCTTGAAATTTATAAATAGAAAATATAATTAAGCAGGAAAAAAAGTAAACACAGAAGGAAGTAGTAGTATCAGAGAAGAAAACATGAGCAAAAAATTAAA
>NW_011888795.1:4360944-4369448 GCF_000151845.1 Pteropus vampyrus | reverse complement strand
GGAGTAGTGATGTTGGCGATTCAGATATGCCAAAGAGAAGCTGTAAAGTGCTCCCTTTAAGTAAAAGAGTGAAAGTTCTCGGCTTTAAAAAACATCGTATGTTGAGGTTGCTAAAATCTTTAGTAAGAATGAAACTTCTATCTATGAAATTGGGAAGAAGGAAAAATTTGTAAAGAAGGGTGAGTGCAGCACAATAAGATATTTTGAGAGAGAGGCTACATTCACGTAATTTTTTCTTACAGTCCAGTGTATTGTTATAATTGTTCTATTTTACTATTAGTGATTATTAATCTCTTATTGTATCTAATTTGGAGATTAAATTTTATCGTAGGTAAGTATATATAAGAAGAAATCTAGTATTTGTGGGGTTTGGTACTATCTGTAGTTTCAGGTATTCACTGCTGTGTCTTGAAACATATACCCTGCAGAGAAACGGAGATTACTATATTTATGTAGTATATACAGTAAAAACATTGAAAAGGGTATACTCTATATTCATATTAGTGGCTGCTTCTAGAGAGGAGGAAGAGAAATGGGACCGAGGATTAAAAGTGGTTCAACTTTATCTGTAGGGTTTTGTTTCTTTTAGAAAAAAAAGAGACTTCAAGCAAATAAAACAATGTTATCAGTTGTCAAGTCTAAGTAGTGAGTGCCTGGGTGTTTTAAATACTGTAAGTGCTTCGATTTTTTAAAATGTCTCCATTTTTCACCAGAAGTAGCAAATGGATATTAATAGCAGATCGCTGAAGCAAAGGTCGTGAACTTCTGCTTCTGCTAGATGTCAATAGATAACTCCATGCCTAGGGTTTCCAAGAAACTGAGAAACAATTTTGTAGGTTCCTCTGAGCTCAGTGCTTCTCCAAGTATTAGCTTTGTTCAGTAAATGACTCAAAGACTCAGATTCCTCAGTATCTGCTGATGGGAACTAATTTTCTAACTCATTTGCAGGATCATGGTTATTTTATTTATTTAATTTAGCAATTCTATGTTGATTTTTCACTGTTTTGAATAAAATGCTTGTGATTACAAATACTAAAATCTGCCAACAATTTGCTTCACCAATAAAGAAAAGCATTGATTCAGTTATAACATGTAGAGGTGAAGCAGGACCCAGCGGATATGACTAATGGTTTCATACTGTAAACAAGGATATAGAGTCATAGATTCCTATCTCTTCACGTTGCTGTTCCAATTTTTGGCTTCAGTCTATGATGGGAGTCCTTCTTGATTAATGTTATAGTTACGGAAGTTACCATTATTGCCCAATCAGGTTAACATCCAGAGAAAGTAGGGGTTCTGTCTCTTTGTTATTAGAGGCAGACATTTGAGATTATTATGTCTCCTTAACTGATTTTTTTTCCTCTTTATAATATGTCCCTCTTTATCTCTAGCAATGCTTTGTATTTTGAAGTCTACTTTGTCTGATGTTAATATAGCACATCAGCTTTCTTATGTTTTGTGTTCTATAAAGTATCTTTTTAAATTTTTTTACCCTATTATTTTCAACCTGTTTATACTTTATGTTTAACATGTGTTTCTTGTAAACAGCATATGGTCATATGTTTGGTTCTTTTTTAAATCCAGTTTTACAATCTTTGCTTTTTAATTGAAGCGTTTAGTTCATTTTCATATAATGAAATTATTAATATAATTTAAGTTTTTCATTTATCCCATCTTTTCTTTATTCTTCTAGTCTTTCTTTCTGACCTGTTTTGTGGGGGGCGGGGGGGGCGGTGAACCACATTTTTAGTATTTTCATCTTCTGAATTGGCTTTTTAGCTAAACAATTTTGTTATATTTTAGTTGTTGCTCTAGAGATAACAATAGATATCTTTAAGTATTTATATTTTACCTTCAAATAATATTATAGAATATTACTTTATAGAATCTTAATATGCTCCCTCCTGCTTGTTATACTCATCTTGTCTTACATTTTACTTTTACATATTGTATACAACATAATATATTTTTAAATAGTTAATAGTATTTTTAATTTAAAACTACAATATAAAAATAAAATACTTTTTTAAAAGTCATTTTATATTTACTCATACATTTATCTGTTCTGATGTTCTTTATTTCTTCCTGCTGATCCAGAGTTCCATCTGGTATCTTTTTTTTTTTTTTCAGCCTGAGTAATTTCAGTTAACATTTTGAAGAGTTTTTAATGGTGTAGGTCAGCTGGAAACAAATTCTCTCAGATTTTGTTTATCTGAAAATGTCTTTATTTCGAAGGATATTTTTACTGTATGTAGAATTCAAGGTTGACAGTTTTGGTTTGTTCATCTTTAGCACTTTAAGGATTTTTTCTGTTAGTAAGTCATTTATACTGCTGCTATCCTCTATTCAATATGTGTTTTCTCTTTGTATAAAAAATAAAATTATTTTGTTATAATTTACATAAATTAAAATGTACATATATGTGTATACATTGATGACATTATATATATATGTGTACATATACAGATGTACACACATACATATATATTTATATACCTGTATAATCACTACCCTAATCAATATGTAGAATACTGCCATCATTCACAAAGTTTTCTCTTGCCCCTTCTCAGTCAATTCTCATTTCCTTCTCTGTCCCTTCCACCAGAGGAAACTTTTTTATTAACTCTAAGACAAGTTTTCCGTCTCTAAAACTTCATATATAGAATGATAAAGTACACTCTTTTTTTGTATCTGTTTTCTTTCACTCAGTATAATATCTGTGAGATTCTTCCAGATTGTGGAATGTATCAGTAAGTTGTTCCTTTTTAATTATTGAATGATATTTTATTGCAAGAATAACCACAATTTAAAAAAATATACTCTTCATGAACTTTTGGGTTGTTTCCAGTTTTTGACTTTTAAGAATAAATCTTCTATGAATATTCTGTACAAGCCTCTTTGAGAAAAGATGCCTCCAGGCAATGTATGAGAGTTTTTATTCCTTTACATTCTTGAGATTTAATGCAACGGTGAATAGAATTAGTGAGGATGGACATCCTTGCTTTGTTTCTGATCTTGGATGTGAGAAGATGATCATTATGTATGATCATCTTGCCAATAAATACAATATACTTGGTAGATACATACAAGAATCATAATTGTATGATTGTACTTATGTATTGCTGGGTTTAATTTGACAATATTTTATTAAGGAATTTTGTTAATGGGGATAAGGATCTATAATATCTTACTGTAATATCTTTATCAGGTTTTGGTATCAGGATATTCTTTGCCTCATACAGTGATTTGGTAATGGCCCCTCCTTTTCTGTTACCTGAAAGAGCTTGTGTAAGCCTTGTGTTATTTCTTCCATAACTGTTTGTTAGAATAAACCTTTGGAAAGTATATGGGTCTAAATTTTGTGTGACAGCTTCTGGTAATGAATTCAACATATTAAATAAATTTAATGCTTTGCAGATTTTCTATTTTATTTTGTCATTTCTGGTGAACTATGTTTACCAAGGAATTTGTCCATTTAATTTGTTTTTAATTTTGTTAATATAAAATTATTTATAATATTCCATTAGTTTTTAGTGTGTTAAGATTGGTGTTGATATCTCCTTTTTTATTCCTGATATTGGTAAATTTTTACTTTCTTCTTCATTGTTTATTTCTTTTAGGAGTTTGTTATATTTTTCTTTGCAAACAACCAACTATTCCTATACTAGATGCTTGCATTTTTTTCCTATATGATTTGTTGCCATTCTTTTTTACTTTGCCCTACCTCATTTAGGTTTATTTATATTTTTACTATCTTCATAAGATGGAAGCTTAGGCCATTGATCTGTTACCTTTATTATTTTCTAATATAAGCATTTAAAGTTAAAAATGACCTTTAAACACTATTTTAGTATATCCCACAAAATATGCTGTTTTCATTATAATTCAGTACAAAATGTTTTATAATTTCCCATGTGAATTCAATATATGGGTCATTTAGAAGTGAGTTGACAAATCTTCAAATGCTTCTAGATTTTCTAGATAACTTGTTACTGCTTTCTAATATTTGTAGTCAAAGAACATAATCAGAAATATTTCAAATTTTAATTATATTGAGTATTGCTTTATGACCCAGCATATGGCCTATCTTGGTGAATGTTCTATGTGTACTTGAAAATAATGTTTCTTCTGCAATTATTAGGTGAGTTGGTCTATAAACGTCAATTAAGTCAATCTACTTGATGATATTGTTTAAAACTTCTATATATTTACTGACCTTTTTGTCTAGGTTTTCTATCAATTGTTGAGAGTATTTTTCTTCTTAAACCTCCAGTAATGATTATGGACTTACTATATTTCTTTAGTTCTGTCGATTTTTTGTTCATGCATTTTGAAACACTATTATTAGATGCTTAGTCATTCGGGATTATTATGTCTTAATAAATTTACCTTTTTATAATGATGAAATGTCCTTCTTTATCTGTGGAAATACTTCTTTTTTGATGTCAGTTTTGTCTGATATTGAAACAGCCATTTCAGTTTTAATGTTTACTATTCGAATATATTTTTACTTTTAGGATAATATCATATCCTTTTACTTTTAACCTAAATGTTAATATTTTTATGTAAATATATTTATTATAGATAATGTATAGCTGGTCTTGCCTTTTTATCCAGTCTGACTTTTAAATGGAGTATTTTATTCATTTTGTTTTAATGTAATTACTAATGTGGTTAAATCTAGATCTATTTATCTTCTATTTGTTTTCTATTTGTGCCTTTTTATGTTTTATTTCTCTTGAGTTAATCAGGTAAAGTTTAGTATTCTGTTTTAATCCTTTTTTTGGCATTATGTTTTAGTGGTTTCTCAGACATACAATATGAAATTCTAACTTATCATCATGGACTTAGAGGTGATATTGCATACTTTAAATGGATTATTAGAACTTTGAAACGGTATAGTTCTATTATCTCCCATATTGTCTTTGGCCTAAAAAATTGCCTTCTCAGTGTACTGTAGTGCATGTTTACTGGAAGACTCTTTCATTCTTTTTTTTTTTTTTTTAATTTTGCTTCATTTTTATTTATTTATTTATTTTTATTATTTTAAATTTGTTTCTGGTATACAGTCCATTGGTTAGACATTTATATGGTTTATGAAATGACCCCCCGATTACTCTATCACCCATCTGGCTCTACATATAACCATTCAATACTACTGACTACATTGCATATGCTGCATTTTGCATCCCTGTGATCATCTTTCAACTACTAATTTGTTCCTCTTCAACCCTTCACCCCTTTATCCCAGCCTCCCAATCACCCTCTCCTCTGGCAGTCACCAGAATGTCCTCTATATCCGTGAGTCTATTTTTGTTTAGTTTGTTCTTTTTGTTCCTTAGATTCCACATATATGTGAAATCATATGGTATTTATCTTTCTCTTTCTGACTTATTTCACTCAGCATTTTGAAAGATATTTTATATGTACAATTTTGGGGTATAAAATTTTGTTATAGATTTTTGGAGTTGCTATTCTATCATTTTCCAATTTCTCATATTTCTGATAAGAATTCAGAAGAGAGAATATTAAAACCACTGTATAGAACATGAAAATCTTATAGGGAGATATTACAATTTCCAAAACAAATCTTCAGTTTTTAATTATGATACTTAGCCAGAGTCTTGCTGCCCCCTGGAGCATATGGAACAGTGCAGTGGCTCTTTGGGGTCACTAAGTTGACTGGTTAGAACACTAGCAGGACTGCATTCAGTGGTAGGTCATGATTCCAAGAGGTTTTAAATAAATTACAATGTATACTGCCTTTATATTAGGGTAAATAATCCCTCATTGTAAATGAATATTAAACCTCGATAAACTAAAATAAAGTTCCTCGATAAACTAAAATAAAGTTCAGCATGTGGCAAATATTATAATTAAAACACATTTTTCTGTACACATTTTACACCAGTACCATAAAGGTATAGTAATTTTAGTGGTATCAGCCAGAGAAAGGCAATATTTGTATTGTTCTGCTCTATGTAGTGGATTGTTTTCCTCTGTCTACATTTAAGTTTGTCTCTTTATTTTTTGTTTACTACTAGTTTGAACATGGGATACCTATGTATGCTTTCCTAGCATCTATCATCATTGAGGTTTGCTGACTTCTTTTGAGTTTATCTTGGATTTATAAGTTGTATTTTTCATCAAATTTAGGAAAATTGCAGCTATTATTATTTTTAAATATTTTTCAATCCAGTTCAGCTTTACCTCTTTTTTATGAAATTTCAATTACATATACATTAGACTATTTGACATTGTTTTACAAATAATTGAGATTCTTTTCGTTTTTCCTATCATTTTTTTTTTCTTTATTCTTCAGACTTGGAATTTCCTATTGATCTGTCTCCAAGTTCACTTACACATTATTCTGCCACTTTCGATCTGTTGTTAAATTCATACTGTGAATATTTTATTTCAAATATTGTAAATGTTAGATCTAGAATTTCCATTCAGTTTTTTCTTCTAAGTTCCCATTTCTCTGCCAATATTTGCCATCTGTTCATTCATTATAACTGTTTTCTTAAGTGCTGGAATATACTTATAATATAATATCTGCTTTAAATTCCTATCTGCTAATTCAACATTTGGATCATCTTGGAATTTATTTGTAGTTTGTTTGTTTTTTAAATATTGATCATGCTTTTTTTATTTACATGTCTGATTATTTTTTACATTATGTTGGACATTTTCCTAATATGTTGTGGAGACACTAAATGTTCTTATGTTCCAATAAAACATGATGATCTTTGTTTTAGCAGTCTATTAACTTGGCTTGAGTCAAAGTTCAAACTCTTTATTCTTGTTTTGCAGCAGGTAAAATCTCTGCATAGTTCTTTTGTCTTTCCAGCTATTGCTTTCTTTTGGACTCTCTGGATTCTATCCTGATATATGTATTTCAGGGGTCAGTAAAGAATATAGGTGGAGGAATATGCAGATTTTTATAGTTTTGCCATTGTGAATCAATCCTTCTTTCCTAGAATTCCCCACTTTACTTTTCAGCCACTCCAGTAGTCTAAAATACTATTCTTTTTTCTTTGAATTCTGTCTGTGTGCCTACGTTCTAACTTCACTATGATGTGCAAACTGGAGCATTTTCAGGCAGAATGCTACATTAATGCAAAATTTACCCAGCATATTTCCCTTCTTTCAAGGATAGACTCACTTCCAGGTTTGTCTATTTTTTGATCATTCTTCAGTGCCTTCTATTGTTTTTTCTTAATTTTGTTCAATGTTTATGATTGTTATCTGTGAGATAGTTAGACTGATATAATCTATTCTACCATTACTGCAAGCAGATTCCTTTTCATCCTTGTTTTTATTTGCTATGATATAATTATAATTGTTTCAAGTATTCTATAAGAGGAAGTACATAGTTTTATGAAATTAAATATCACTAGTATAGGGACTCAGAGACAACTTCCCTAACTGTGCAACAATTAACTTCAATGATGAATTATAATGAGTTAACTTGTAGAAGAGGAGTAGAAATGAAGTTGACCTACATTCCTGATAAGGGAAAGTATTTTGGTCTTTAGATTGAGTGGAAAACTGTGAAGGGGTTTTGGAATAAGAAAAGGACATGATAAAATTATTATTTTGTAAAGGTTATTCTAGTCACAGAAAAAGAGAGTGGTTATAGAAAGGACAAGAGATGAGAAGAGAGAGCAGTTAGAGGGCTATTTTAGTAATGGTACAAATAAGAATTGGTGATAGTTTAGAGTAGCTGATACATTAAAAGAAAGTGCACAGACTTAGAGATCCTTAGGTGATAAAAGGATTAGAACTTGATTGATGTAGATGTAAAGGGAGAAAATTGTTTTCCCTAATGTGAGAATGATCAGTGTCTGTTTTACATAATGATATTATTTTAAACATATAAAAAAAGTGTCAGGCACACAAGAGGTCGAATTAATAAATGAAAGAATAAATCCTATTTATTTTGCACACTTGATTGAGTGATGTTACTTTTCATCAAGATAAAGAACACTTAAACACTGAGAAATCAAGTTTTTTTTTTTCATTGTTTTCTTTTGATTTGGTTGTTAGAATTATTAGCTCATTGTTAGACATGTTGAACTTGGGGTAGCTTTGATATATACAAGTATAAATATTTAGTTAGCAGCTAGTTAAGATTCTAGAATACAGAAAAAAGTTCTGGGTTAATGTAACATGGAAATATGAATCATCTTATTCAGTGATAGCTTAAAAAGTCAAGTTCGGAGTTGGAAAAATTGAAAGAGTACTTCAAACTAAGTCATAATTCAATCTACCTTTTATATGTTGAGTACAAATAGAAAAAATCAGGAAGATTAAAAAGAAAGCATCATAGAGGTAGGAAAAACAAGCTAAAAAACAAGAGAATGTAGTATTCCAAAGGCCAAAGAAAGATGGATTGCTGCTTAGGAGACAAGTAAATTAGATTTTAAAATATCTACTAGATTTCATTATATCAAAGTTATTATCAGTTTAAGTGTGCACCTCTTTCTCCAATTTTTCTGTAC
>NW_011888795.1:4347475-4359494 GCF_000151845.1 Pteropus vampyrus | reverse complement strand
TTCCAGCTATTGCTTTCTTTTGGACTCTCTGGATTCTATCCTGATATATGTATTTCAGGGGTCAGTAAAGAATATAGGTGGAGGAATATGCAGATTTTTATAGTTTTGCCATTGTGAATCAATCCTTCTTTCCTAGAATTCCCCACTTTACTTTTCAGCCACTCCAGTAGTCTAAAATACTGTTCTTTTTTCTTTGAATTCTGTCTGTGTGCCTACGTTCTAACTTCTCTATGATGTGCAAACTGGAGCATTTTCAGGCAGAATGCTACATTAATGCAAAATTTACCCAGCATATTTCCCTTCTTTCAAGGATAGACTCACTTCCAGGTTTGTCTATTTTTTGATCATTCTTCAGTGCCTTCTATTGTTTTTTCTTAATTTTGTTCAATGTTTATGATTGTTATCTGTGAGATAGTTAGACTGATATAATCTATTCTACCATTACTGCAAGCAGATTCCTTTTCATCCTTGTTTTTATTTGCTATGATATAATTATAATTGTTTCAAGTATTCTATAAGAGGAAGTACATAGTTTTATGAAATTAAATATCACTAGTATAGGGACTCAGAGACAACTTCCCTAACTGTGCAACAATTAACTTCAATGATGAATTATAATGAGTTAACTTGTAGAAGAGGAGTAGAAATGAAGTTGACCTACATTCCTGATAAGGGAAAGTATTTTGGTCTTTAGATTGAGTGGAAAACTGTGAAGGGGTTTTGGAATAAGAAAAGGACATGATAAAATTATTATTTTGTAAAGGTTATTCTAGTCACAGAAAAAGAGAGTGGTTATAGAAAGGACAAGAGATGAGAAGAGAGAGCAGTTAGAGGGCTATTTTAGTAATGGTACAAATAAGAATTGGTGATAGTTTAGAGTAGCTGATACATTAAAAGAAAGTGCACAGACTTAGAGATCCTTAGGTGATAAAAGGATTAGAACTTGATTGATGTAGATGTAAAGGGAGAAAATTGTTTTCCCTAATGTGAGAATGATCAGTGTCTGTTTTACATAATGATATTATTTTAAACATATAAAAAAAGTGTCAGGCACACAAGAGGTCGAATTAATAAATGAAAGAATAAATCCTATTTATTTTGCACACTTGATTGAGTGATGTTACTTTTCATCAAGATAAAGAACACTTAAACACTGAGAAATCAAGTTTTTTTTTTTCATTGTTTTCTTTTGATTTGGTTGTTAGAATTATTAGCTCATTGTTAGACATGTTGAACTTGGGGTAGCTTTGATATATACAAGTATAAATATTTAGTTAGCAGCTAGTTAAGATTCTAGAATACAGAAAAAAGTTCTGGGTTAATGTAACATGGAAATATGAATCATCTTATTCAGTGATAGCTTAAAAAGTCAAGTTCGGAGTTGGAAAAATTGAAAGAGTACTTCAAACTAAGTCATAATTCAATCTACCTTTTATATGTTGAGTACAAATAGAAAAAATCAGGAAGATTAAAAAGAAAGCATCATAGAGGTAGGAAAAACAAGCTAAAAAACAAGAGAATGTAGTATTCCAAAGGCCAAAGAAAGATGGATTGCTGCTTAGGAGACAAGTAAATTAGATTTTAAAATATCTACTAGATTTCATTATATCAAAGTTATTATCAGTTTAAGTGTGCACCTCTTTCTCCAATTTTTCTGTACTTCACAATATTTTATTTTAGAACCAGAAAGGAATCATGGTTAAATATAAAATAAACACATATGGCAATTTATAAGACTATTTTTTAAAGCAGTTTTATCTTTACAATAAAATTGAGAGGAAAGTGCAGACATTTCACATGAAACTCTCCCCGCACACATACAGAGCCTCCCTCATTATCAACATTATTCAACAGATTGGTAATTTTTTTTTTTTTTTTTTTTTTATCAAGAGCAAAACACTGACACATCATAGTCACCCAAAGGTTATAGTTTACCTTAAGGTTCACTCTTGGTGTTGTACTTTCTATGGGTTTGGAAAAATGAATAATGATATATATCTATCATTATAATATAACACGGAGTATTTTCACTGCCCTAAAAGTTTTCTGTGCTCAGCCTATTCATCTCTCCATCCCTGTAAACCTGGTAACCAGTTTTGCCTTTTCCAGAATGTCGTATACTTGAAGTCATACAGTATGCGGCCTTCTCAGATTGGCTTCTTTCACTTTAATATGCATATAAGATTCCTCCATGCATTTTCATTGCCTCGATAGTGCATTTCTTTTTAGCACTTAATAATATTTTGTTGTCTGGATATACCACAGTTTATTTATCCATTCACCTACTGAAGGATATTTTGGTTGCTTCCAAATAAAGCTGCTATGAACATTCATGTGCAGGTTTTTATGTAGTCATAAGTTTTCAGCTCTGCTGCATGGATAACAGGGGACATAATTGCTGTATCATATAGCAAAAGTATGTTTAGTTTTGTAAGAAACTGCCAAAACTGCTACTCTTTCAGAGTGACTGTACCATTTTGCATTCCCATCAGTAGTAAATGAAAGTTTCTGTTGCTACTCATCTTCATCAGCAATTGGCGTTGTCAGTATTCCAGATTTTTGTCATTTTAACAAATATATACTTGTATTTCATTGTTGTTTTATTTGCATTTCTTTGATGACATGATAATGGGCATCTTTTTGTATACTTATTAGCAATGTATGTATCTTTTTCAGAGAGCTATCTCTTAAGGGTTTTGGCCCACTTTTTAATCAGGTTGTTTGTTTTCTTATTGTTGAGTTTTAAAAGCATAAATAGTCCTTTATCAGATGTCTCTTTAGCAAATAATTTTTTCCGATTTGTGACTGTGTTCTCATTTCCTTGATATTGTTCACAGAGCAGAAGTTTTAACATTAATGAAGTCCAGTTTATCAATTATTTCTTTCATGGATCATGACTTTGGTATTGCATCTAAAATAGTCATCGCTATCTCCAAGGTCATCTAGGATTTCTCATATGTTATCTTCTAGGAGTTTTATAGTTTTGCTTTTTACATTTAACTCTGTGATCCATTTTTAGTTAGCTTTTATGAAGAGTGTAAACTCTGTGTCTAGATATATTTGTGTGTGTGTGTGTGGACGTCCAGTTATTCTAGTACCATTTGTTGAAGAGAATATCTTTGCTCCATTGC
This sequence comes from Pteropus vampyrus, assembly GCF_000151845.1. Classification (NCBI taxonomy): domain Eukaryota; kingdom Metazoa; phylum Chordata; class Mammalia; order Chiroptera; family Pteropodidae; genus Pteropus; species Pteropus vampyrus. The sequence continues at coordinate 4,356,363 of NW_011888795.1, read as the reverse complement.
TTTGCTTTTGCTTCTTTGTCAAAGATCAGTTGACTATATTTATGTGGGTCTATTTCTGGGCTCCTTATTCTGCTGCATTTATTTATTTGTCTATTCTTTAACCAACATCACATTGTTTTGATTACTGTACCTCTATGGAAAGTCTTAGAGTTGGGTAGCATCAGTTATCCAATTTTGTTCTCCTTCACTGCCAAGTCTTCTTCTTCTTCATATAAATTTTAAAATCAGTTTGTCAAAATTCATAAAATAGTTTGCTTGGATTTTTATGGATTTTTTTGATCAAATTGAGAAAAATTGACATCTCGATATCAAGTCATCCTGTCTATGAACTTGGAATATCTTTCCATTTATTTGGTTCATTTGATTTCATTTATCAGAATTTGTAGTTTCCTCATGTAAATCTTGTAAATATTTTGTTAAAGTTATACCTAAATATTTCATTTTTAAGTGCTAATGTAAATAATATTGAGTATTTAATTTCAAATTCTGCTTCTTCCATGTTAATATATGGCAAAGTAATTGACTTTTGTGTATTAACTTTGTATACTGCAAACTTGCTATGATTGCTTATTAGTTCCAGGAGATATTTTTTGTCAATATTTAGATTTTCTGCATAAGCGATGATGTCATTTTCAAAGTTTTATGTATTCCTTCTCAATCTATATACTTTTTACTTCATTGTTTACCTTATTACTAGCTTATTCTTGGCTGCTGGTTTTGTCCTCTTGGCACTTTAAATATTTCATTCTATTTTCTTCTTGCTTACATAGATTCAGAGAAGTCAAATGTATTTCTTATATTTGTTTCTCTATAATTAAGATGTTCTCCTTATACCCATCTTCTGGCTTATTTCAGCCACTTATTTTTATTTTTTATTTTCTGTAATTTAAAAAATGATATGCTGAGGTATAAGATTTTTTTTGTCATTTATTGTGTTTAGTGTTCCCTGAGTTTCTTGGCTTTGTGATTTGCTGTTTCATGTTAATTTGGGGAAATTTTTCAGTCATTATTGTTTCAAATATTTCTTATGTTCCTTTCTTCCTTTTCCTTCTTATTCCTATTTACGTATTTGTTACACCTTTTATAGCTGTCCCACAGCTCTTGCATAGTCTGTTTTTTTTTTTCCAGTTTTTGTTCACTTTACTTATTGATTTTTGAAGATTTTATTCATATATTTTCTACCTTAGAAAGTCTTTCTTCAGCCATGTTTAATCTACTAATAAGCCCATCAAAGGCATTCTTCATTTCTGTTACTATGTTTTGTTTTCTTTTTATCTATAGCATTTCTTCCCCCCTCCCCGCTTTGGATTTTTGTCTGTTTGTTTACATTTTAGATCTGTTTTTGCATGCTGCCATTTTGTCCACTAGAATCCTTAGCTAGTTGTTTTGATTCCCAGTCTGATGATCGAGCATCCTTGCCATGTCTGGTTCTGATTCTTGTTTTATCTGTTCATATTCTGTATTTTGCTTTTAGTTTTGTATGTCTTGTAACTTTTTCTTAGTAGCTTGACTTTATGTACCAAATTAAAAAAAAAAAAACTGCTAGATAGGCATTAGTAATGTGGTGGTAAAGTATGGAGGGAAGGGAAGTGTTCTATAGTTTTATAGTTAAGTCTCAGTCTTTTGGTTAGCCTATACCTCTGGACTGTGAACTTTACAAGTGTTTCTCAGTCTCTTCCCCTCTTAAATGGGATACAATGGCAAGAATTGGCTCACGATAGTTATTTTCTTCCCCAGGCCAATTAGACTCTGATAATACCCCAGAAGGTTAAGCTCCGGTTTACTAATTTCCTCTGAGAGCAGGCTTTGTTAAGAACAGAGTGCTCTAGTCTATTTCAGAATGGTTTCCTTCCTCTTTCCTCTGCTGGAAACACCAAAAGTTTTTCTCCTATATTTACTATGAGAACCTAGTTGAGCTGGACGAAAATCTCATGATGTTGTGATGGCTCCCTAAGACTGTGTCCTTCTCGAATTTTTAACTCTCAGAGTTGTCAGAGCCTCGGGAATTCATCAGCTATAGTTCAGATTTTCCCACCCCAGCACTGATTATCAGTGTAGTTTTTTCATTCATGAGTCTTCACTCTGGCAAGCCACAACTCCCTGTATATACCTGTCGATAACCCCACTCTTTTGGGGTAGTAGTTTGCACTGTTTCCTCTCTTCTCTTATGGATTTAAAAAGAGTTGTTACTTTTTCAATCTGTTCATCTTTTTACTTGCTGTTAGGATAGAGTGGTGACTTCCAACCTCCTTATATGTGCAACTGGAAACTGTAAGACATAAACTAAGTTTTTGAGAAGATATTTAAGTATATATTTTAGATATTTTTAAAAAAAATCTTATGGAAGAGTAAGTACATTGGCATTACAGAAAAATTTACTTTCTGGGGTGCTTAGGGGAAATATAATGAGGGCGGCACTGTTTCCATGCCATTTCTTTTAGTCAATCCTCAGTCTATTTTCTCTCCTTCCAGTTTCCACTCATATGCCCCATCACTCCTACTTTCAAGCTAATCAACACTGAAATATATAGAATCTACAATTATTTTCTCAAAAAATGTTTTTACATATTTTTCACCTTAAAATCAGTTGTACTTCATCTCCGGGTTAGAATTTTTTATTATTATCATTAAGAAATTTGGTATTTGAAGAAGTAGCCCATAACTAACTATGTATGTCTATTCTTAATGAGCTAGAGTTGTCTCACAAGGCTTTGGTGATCTTAAAGCCCATAGTGGTAATGTAGAAAGATTTTTCAGTCTGACAACCTGCAGCAGATAAAGTTTTTCTTCAGCTTAATTATCAATCTCTCAAGGAGGCAATTATATACTTGTACTCTGTTTGGCCAAGTATAATGTGGAAGAATTTCTTCTTCAACTAGGAAAATGCCTTAACTGGTTAATGGTAGAGAATATTAATAGCAAATAACATTTATCCTGATCTTTATAGTTAATAAAGTGCTTTCATAAATGTTATTTTATTGATCTTCACAACATTTCTATAGGGAGTATACATAGGAGTCATTATTATTATCCTCATTCTACTCATGAAGAACTTGAGGCTCTGAGGAATGAAAGGACATGCATATAGACCAAACAGGAAGTAAAGGAGATAGGATAAGACACGAGTCTTTGGTATAGTCAGCAGCTTCCTGATTCTCCACCTACCCTGTGGCCTGGGTATTGGCTCCCTTAGCAGGTCATTTCTGTGGTGTTCTGGGTCATTCTAAGAGCCTCAGCCTACATTCCATTCTTCCAGCTCTTTAAATACTTTTATGAGCATCTGGTTCTCTATGTTAACTTCCTGTGTTAAGACTAGTCAGAGAGGTTTGAGATATCTGCAAATAAACTATGACCAATACATGAGGATGCCTCAAGTAAATCTAAGATGCTTGCATCTACCCTTAGAGTGCTAATCAGGATGCCAGCAAGAAACAGATAAAACCTTTAAAGTATTTAACTGAGAAGCATTTAATGAAAAGACTATCTAGAGAGGTGTGAATAGGTGCAAGGGACAAATAAACAGTGGTGAGCAGGAGCTGGCTCATGTGGACTCCTGAGGGGGAAAGAAATACACAAGTCATCTCAAAATTCATGCTTCTCCTATAATCTCTTATAGCTTCCCTGAAAAGACCACAGAGAGAAGCTAAGAATCTGTAGGCTGAGAATAGTTATAATAGCAGTAACTTTATCTACACAGTGATTTACATTTTATGAAGCACTTGATTTCACAGAATCTCTTTGTTTCTACATTAACCTAATAGGTTTTTATTGTTGCGATGATGATGGTGATGATGATGATGATGATGATGATGATCTAGTCCGAGACTTGTCTGAATTAGTTCAAGTACTCACCTAACCAGATAGCTCAGGCAGAAAGGAATGACCCTGTTTCATACACCACCAACATCTATATAGTTACTTTGTACTATTTAGTAAAGAATGGCCTTCTCATCTTTCTCCCTCTTCTCAATATGCCTTTGTTCCTGTGTCTTATTTTTCCTTTAATATAGGGAAAGAAAAACTGCTTTAAAAACTAGGAGAAATGTCAGAGCCAAGTTGAAAACTTGGTGAGAACAGGATGCCTTCACTTTTTTTCTAGTCTATCACCAAGTCTTCTAGATATTGACTACTTAATGCCACTTAGATGTTAAGATTTAAGATAGTTACTGAAATATACTCCAGTCCCTGATGCAGTAGTGAGGTTGTAATTGATGTTTGTCACTATTTTCCTCCTCTCCAACTATTTATTCTAGAGTTTCCTCACTCTCAGCCCAAATGTTTGTCTGGTCTGAGTTGCTTGCCTGGTGAGGTCTAAGCCCTTAGTTGTCTTGCTGGGCTGTGATTGCTACTGTTGTTCAATAACTGTTATTACTGGAAGCAACATGGAAGTACCAAACATACTCTTTCCTGCTTACATTAAGTAACAGAAACATCACTTCTCCTGATAATCTGGGCTGATTGCATCCTTATTACATCATTCTCTTACATTGCCTATTGGTCTACTAGCATGACGATCTGGAAAAAAGCAGGTGTTAGGTGCAGTTTCAAGTTTATAAGAAACTTTACTGAGGCATTTGGCAAAATGTTTACCTTTCTGGGAGCCAGAAACTCGAATTTGGCAATGTCTGGTTGGCAAGAAGAACCAATTACCAACTGGGGCACAAGGGGAAATGGTGAGAGAGGGGATCTTATTTCTTCTCCTTGATTTCCAGAGCCATATATATCTTTAATCCCATAGAGCACTATATATCACATTTTCCTCTTAAAGGAAAAAAAAAGATACATTGTTCTAATTTCCAATTGCATGTACTTTTGTGGCTTCTTTCCCTTTCTTTTGCATTGGAAATTCAAATAAATCCAGATTTTTTTTTTTTATCTGCTCAAGAATAGGGTAAAGAAACATAATGTAATATGGGTAGTATGTATGTGTGGAGCACACACACACTTATTTATCTTTCTATCTATATAAATGTTATGTCAAGTATGATATTCTCTCAATGTTGGATATTTAGTTCTTCCTATTCTCATATTCCAACTTAAAATATCCTACGGTTATGCTTTATTGTTTTTCCTATCCACAACCCCATGGCACACAGTTGAGATATCACAGTCTAAACTAACAACCTACCCCTGTTATTTAAGGAATTTCCCACACACATCTGTGCATTTAGCTTAAGACTAGCTGTGAGGTTTTTTTTGTTGGTATGTGCTGTGTGGGTTTTCCAACTGGAGCCCTAATTTGTAACACCTACAGCTTGCTCAGCTCATTCCGATGCTAGGGTGGTTTCCTTCTGTGAATAAATGTCAGTGAGGTGCTCTAGGCAAAGCTATTGCCTTCACAGAACCTACGAATTTAGTTTGTTCCAGGAATAGACTCCCTATTCCTATATGCAAGTGAACATTTGGAGCAGGTATATTAGCTAAGCCAGCTTTGGGAGATTAAAAGAAATGACTCTTGATACCGAAGGCTAAAGAACATGCTTTTCTGTACATCATAATGCCTTATCCAAACCAATTATACACAAAAAAAGTTTGAGTGCCTACTGTATGCTAGGCACTGTATATTTCATATTCAAGATGTTTACTGTGAGCCAGAAACTGCTAGAAGTAAGCAGAAAATAAATAAATAAAAAAGGAGCATATAAATTAGTAAGAGTTATAGGACAATCCCAATAATCACAAAAACTAAAGATAGAGTAAGTAGTGGTGATATCAACAAGATGGTGGAGTAAGTGATGCCAGCTTTGTCTCCCCACAACATGCACAGACACAGAAACACACATAGAGACACACATACAAACAATTAGAGCGATATTCATAAATTAAAATAGCCTTAGGAATGTTCAAGAGTCCAATTAAGAACTTGTAGCTACATAATAGAGCACAAAACAGAGACCAACCACACTGAAAGGATTGCTGGGAAGATCTGCATAATTAAGACATCTGGAGGTGGCCAGAATCAAAGAACAAGGATGGAAGAATATCCAATAGTGTTTGATAGCACACACCCCAGTGACCAGCTCCGTAGAAGACACCAGCAGCTTTTTCCACTGACCCCCTTGAAAAAGTGACAATGTTGCGTCCCACAAAAAGGAACCATTGTTGCCCACCATGAGGCTGGCCTGCTCCTAATCCAAATTTTGATAGAACCTGGACTCTAGAGCCATGGCCACTCCATACTCACCTTCGCTCCAGATCCTGTCTCCAGAGCCACATTCACTCTGACAGGTCTGTGCTCCAGACCCTGGAGTCACAATTGCTCTATGACTGCCCATACCTGAGACACCAAAGCCACCACCACAGCAGTAGTGCTCATGCTTTAGCCCTCAGAGCTGTGGCAGCTCCACGTGTACTTGCCCTCCTGGACTTTGTACTGCAAACACTAACATCAAAGGCAGACATTTATGGAATGACAACAGGAATCTAGGGACTGGAATGTGGGTGTGTGCAGAGCTGCAGCTCCAGGTTCTGTACCTCTCACACTATTATCAATATTGTGGCAGAGACACCTTACCCTAAAGCTACTAAAGCCACCACAGTACCAGCCCCCAGAGCCACAGTCTCTCCATCCATGCCTATACTCCAGACTCCAGCTCTTTGATTATTCCATGGGTATCCATGCATCGGACACTGGTGCCACTGCAAATGTGAATGCACCCACAAAATGAACCAGCCAAGGGAAATCCCCAGACCTTGACTTCCCCTATGAGAAAAAAAAAACATATCCCCAGCTGTCTTCACTACCAAAGACCACAACAGTCCTCTTTGCCACTGTGGACACCCACAACCTTGGCTACTGAAGACAGCTACAGTCTTTGTTGATACTGAACTCAGCTGATGTAGCTACATGGAGAATATGCACCTGCAACTGCTCATAGCCAGAATCACTTGCCCCCTCACATTGGCCTCTAGGTGAAGGTCTTTCCTCACCCAAACCAGTCCATAAAGTCTGGAAGAGGCAACTGTTCAATTAAACGCACAGACTATAAAAACAATATAAGACAACAAAAAATAAAATAAAATAAAGAAAACAGGATACTATTAAAGGAACACAATGATTTTCTATCAACTGACCCTAAAGAAATAGAGATCTACAAATTGTCGGACAAAGACTTGAAAATAGCTTTTTCAAGGAAGTTCAGTGATAACAGAACATTGATCAGTTAACAGAACACTGATAAACAACTAAAAGTCAGAAAAAAAAAAACAAATGAACAAAATGGGAATTCAATAAAAAGGTAGAAGTGATTGAAAAAAAAGAACCAAACAAGTACTGAAGCTGAAGAATACAATGAATGAATTAAAAAGTGCAACAGAGAATGTCAATGTCAAACTCAATCAAGCAGAAGAAACTCAGATATGAGTCATTTAATATTATGCCATTGGAAAAATGAAAAGAAAAAAGAATTAAAAAGAGTAATTTATGGGACACTATCAAGTAGATGAATATACACAGCATGGGAATCTTAGAAGGAGAACAGAAGGAAAAAGAGGGCAGAAAATTTATTTAAAGAAACAATGGCTAAAAATTTCCCAAATATGAGGAGAGATATAGATATCCAGTACGAGAAGTTCCAGGGTCCTCAATCAGGTTCAACCCAAACAAGACCTCACCAAATCACATTATAATCAAGCTGTCAAAAATCAAAGGCAAGTAAGAAATTTTGAAAGGCTCAAAAGAAAAGAGAATCATCACGTAAAAGGAAACTCTCATAAGGTTATCAGTAAATTTATCAGAATAAACCATGCAAGCCAAGAGAGAGTGAATGATATACTCAAAGTACTGAAAGAGTTTCTCCAGATGTCATGATCCATCTATGTTGTCACAAATGGCAGTATTTCATCTTTTCTTATGGCTGAGTAATATTCCATTGTATATCTGTACCACATCTTTTCTATTCCATCATCTATTAAAGGACAATAAGTCAGAAAAGTTGAGAACCATATGATTTTACTCATATGTGGGATATAAAACTAAAAGCAGTAAACATGACCAACAAACAAAAACTCATAGATACAAATAATAGTTTAATGGTTACCAGAGAGAAAGAGGGGAGGGGTGGTGGTATATCAGGGTAAAGGGGATCAAATATTTGGTGATAGAAAGATATTTGACTTTGGGTGGTGAACACACAATGCAGTATGACATGTTATTGAATTTTATACTCGAAACCTATATGAATTTAATTAAAAATTTAAATTATAAAATTAAACATATACACTTAAGAACCTCCAAAAAAGTGCCCAAAAAAAAAAAGCAACAAAAACAACTGTCATCTAAGAAAAGCTGTCCTTCAGAAATGAGGGGAAGATAGAAACATTCCTAAACAAACAAAAGAAATTCTTCACCACTCGACTTGCCTTATAAGTAATACTAAAAGAAATTCTTCAAGTTGAAATAAAAACACTAATTAACATGAAAACATAGTAAAGTAAAAAACTCACTGATAAAGTTTAGTATATAGTCAAATTCAGAACACTCAGATACTATAATGGTGATATATATAATTCAGTTTTAAATATGGTATAAAAGATAGAAAACAAAGTATTAAAATGAACTATAGCTACAATGATTCCTTAGTGGATACAAAATATAAAAAAATATGTAAACTGTAATCTCAAAAAACATAAAATGGGCAAAGTGAAAGTAATAAGTTTTGTATACAATCAAAGTTATCAGCTTAAAATAAACAGTTATAATTAAAAGATTTTTTAATTTATACCTCATGGTAACCACTAAGCAAAAAAAAATGTAGTAAATACACAAAAAATAAAGATAAAGGAATCAAACATACTACTAAAGAAATAATCAAATCACAAAAGAAGAGAGCAAGAAAAAAGAAAGGAACAAAACGAACCTGCAAAACAGCCAGAAAACAATTAACAAA
>NW_011888795.1:4343010-4345535 GCF_000151845.1 Pteropus vampyrus | reverse complement strand
AAAAGAGGAACACATTAATCCTTAAGTTAGCAGAATAAAGGAAATAGCAAAGATCAGATCCAAAATAAATGAAATAGAAAGTAGAATACCAACCTGCGAAGAGTGGATCATGAAAAAATAGAAACTCTGAACAGTTCAATAATGAGTAGAGATTGAATCAAATGTGACACACATGAAAAAAAATAGATAAAAAATTCACACAATCATCTCAATATAGACAGTAAAAGCATTTGACAAAATACAATATCCTTTTATATAAAAATTCTCAACAAATTAAGTATGGAAGGAATGTACTCAGCGTAATAAAGTTTATACATGATTAGCCCATAGCTAACATCATATTCAATGGTGAAAAGCTAAAAGTTTTTTCTCTGAGGTCAAGAATAAGGCAAGGCTACTCACTTCCACCACTTTTATTCAACATAATACTGGAATTCCTAGCCAGAGCAGTGATGCAAGAAAAGAAATAAGTCTTTCCAATCAGGAAGGTAGACATAAATTATCTCTGTTTGCATATTGCATGATTTCATATATAGAAAACCCTAAGGACTCCTTCAAAAACTGTCGAAGTTAATAAAAAAAAAAAAACTCAGTAAAATTGCAGGATATAAAATCAATATACAAACATTAGTTGCATTTCTATACACTAACAATAAATTATTCAAACAAGAAATTTTTTAAAATCTCATTTATAATAGAATATAAAAGAATAAAATACTTAGTAATAAATTTAACCAAGGAAATGAAAGATCTGAACATTGAAAACTATAATACACTGATGAAAGAAATGGAAGATGACACAAATAAATGGAAAACTATTCCCTGAGCATGGATCAGAATACTTAATATTGTTAAATATCCATACTATCCAAAGCGATTTACAGATTCGATGCAACCCTATCAGAATTCCAATGTCATTTTAACAGAAATAAATTTAAAGATTATAAAAATCAGATGGAACCACAAAAGAATTCTAAATAGTAAAAGCAAGCTAGAGCAAGAAGAGTAAAGCTGGAAACATCACACTTTCTGATTTAAAATTATGTACAAAACTATAGTCATCAAAAACAGCATCACACTGGTGTAAAAAAAAAAAAAATCCAGACATATAGACCAATGGAACAGAGTAAAGGGCCTAGAAAATAGACTCCCTTGCATGATCTCACTTTTATGTGGAATCTACAAAAAAAGAGTCAAACTTATAATAATGGAGAATAGAATGGTAGTTACAGGGGATGGAGAGTGGCTGCAAAGGAGAGATGTTGATCAGAGGGTATAAATTTCAGTTACAAGGTGAATAAATTCAGGTGATCTAATGTACAACATGGTGACTACGGTTAATAATAATATATTGTATATATGACATTTGCTAAGAGAGCAAATCACAAGTGATCTCACCACATGAAAAAAGACTAAGTGAGGAGATGGATATGTTAATTACCTCTATTGTGGTGATCATTTCACAATGTATTCATTCATTTTCCAATGTATATCAAAACATAATATTTAATATATTATACAGATTTTATATGTCAATCACACCTCAATAACGTTCAAAATAAAAAGATAGAGTAGGAAAACAGGATAAGTATTAGCAAAAAATTGAGTTTTAAATTAGATAGTGGATCCGGAATTATTTTAAACTCTAAAGTACTCTTAGAGTTTAACAAACTCTCCTTGGGTAAGAAGTGGGTCAACATTTGGATTTGGGACCAGAATCTCTCCCTTTCTCTGGTCTTTTTCCCCCAAAAAGCTTTTCTTCCATGGATCATCATAATTCACTGCTATCAGCCTATTACACACTTTTGGGGAAGTCAATCTCTGTTTGAGAGAAATAGTTTGACCAGCTAGCAAAGAGAAATTTAATTTTTGGTATTCATGAGTCTGAAACTAATGTCTATATGAATTTCTCTGTCTCTCAGGATTCTCTTTATATAATTTCCTACCTATTCTAATTATTGTCCAGTTTTTTTTCCTACTGAAACCCTACATGTGCCCTACTTTAACTTTCTTACATGGAAGTTATACATGGCATAATGAACTTTAAGTCTCAGAATTCTCCCAGGACTTGAGCTTAGACTTTCCTTTTGGCTTCTCTGGTCCTGGATACCAGGCTGGGGTAGAAAACCACGCTAGCTTTTTTCTCTGGGGACCCAGTCTCAAGCATTAACTTGATAAGTTGGGCCAGCCCTAGCTCCCTGGCAGAAAAAATTTAGACTAAAATTTTTGACAAACTACTTACCGCTCTTAGAAATGTTTTTTTGTTTGTTATAACAGGGAAGAAAGTTTTAGCTTAATTTCTGACATACAAAATCTCAAATTGTAACATTCCAGAGTTGTAGGAAGTTTTGAGGAAAATTGAAAAATAAAATGAAGGAATCCCCTAAATTTGGCAGGCTATCACCTTCACTGAGATGAATCTACTGGAATTACTAAGCAACAGCCTCAAATGAAAAATTTAGAACAGAAAAATAACATCATTTGTATTTCTGATACAGGTTGTTTGTGTAAAATAGCTTAAACAA
>NW_011888795.1:4328495-4342425 GCF_000151845.1 Pteropus vampyrus | reverse complement strand
GAGAAAGGAAATTGAACTAGGGCTGTAGCAGTATAGGTGGAGAGAACTCAGATTCTAGTGATATTTCTGAAATACAGTTGATGGGGTTTGGTCATTGAGTCAATGCAGCTGACACAGAGTGGGAGTAGTTGAGTTTGCAACTATGGGTCCTTGAGCCCATAGAATTTTCCACTGAACTTCAACCCATGCTACTATCTTCTTGCAGTTGTACATCCCTGTATCATTCTTCCTCAAAACCATTATAAAATTCATATCTAATCTGGATCAGAGTAATAGAAGGTGAGGTTTGTGGAAGAGTCTACCTACTCATTTAACTTGAAAAACCAGGACATTTAGATTGACTTAAACTGAATTTTGAAGACAGGCTACAAAACCAGGACATGTATTTGATGTGAGGGAAGGTTAGGGAAGATTTGAAAGATGATGAAGGTAAGCGAAGATGGCCGTGTCAACTCTACTTCACTTATTTAATACAGCATCTTTATTTATTTATAGTATTATAGTTCATATAGCATCTTCTGTACCGAGCATTGTACTAGATACTTGGGATTTAAGTGAAAACAAAAGGAAATCCTTATTGTCAATAATTTTATAATAATTATGTGGTTGAAACAGGCAAGTAAGCAGACAATTATAAGATAATGTGATTAATATATATATTTTTAATAAAGTTAAAAGTTATTTAAGGTATCATGAGAGGACAAAGAAGTAGTCAAAGTCTCCTTGGAAAGTTCAGGAAGCCTTCCTAAAGAGGGAATAAGTAGTCCCAATGGAACTAAGAAATGACAGTCCTTCTAGGTATAGAGGAAAGAGCCAGTGATAAAATCTAGCGAATTATAAGTAGTTCAGTATGCCTGAAATATTAATAAAAGAGAAGGAGAAGTATATTGGCAGAAAAGGTCATGGTCAGAGATAAATTTTCAAAAATAACTAAGGACTAGATCATGTGCAATATGTATTTATTCAGAGTTCGTTAAAGGAGAAAGGGCATTCCTCCATTCCTAAATCCTCTTATTTTAAGGGATTAGATATGGGTATTAGTATTTAAATTATGCCTAAGCCCTTTTAGTTTTGGTTGGCATATGTGGATCAGTTTTCACCTTTTCGAGTTTCCTCAAACCAAAGCTTTAGTCTCAGCAAACTATCCCTTATAGAAGAGGAGCTTTTCATTACATTAGGACTTTGCTATGTTTCAGCCATACATATAGCCCCCATTGCATGTTATCTCATAGGAGGCATTGCAGGTCCAGCATACAACCAGAAGAGAGAAAAACAGGCTGGTATTTTGCTTTTGAGGTGTGGCTAACCCACAACCTTCCCAAAGGCTGGAAAATATACATATATGCATACATTACTATTGTAAGTTTTCTACCTTATTTCTTCCTATCTTTTAAATTAAAATAATCTTTTTTTAACAAATTAAATTGAAACCTTTATTGCTCTCTTATTTTTTCTAACATAGCCCTTTATTATCTTTATTCCACTCCCCCTAATTTCTTTTTGCCACAAACTCTTTTCTCCTGCGTAGATTGAGCTTCAAAGCTCATCGTTATTCTTCTTCATAAAGGATAGTCAAACAGACCATCTATTGAGATGCCCACCAGATCAATTGACAATTGATTCAGTTTGGTCACTAGGCAACATATTTTAGGAAAAGAATGTTGTAAATACTGTTTTGGCATTTATTCTGCAGGAATAAAAATTTCTTCAAATAATCTTCTTGTTTGTTCTAGGATCCATATGAGCTTAAAATAGCATTCACACTGGCTGCCGTTGCTTGCCTATTATGCCATAAATTCTTTCTAAGCATATAAGAATCTTTCAAGATTGTGTTGATAGAGGATACAAATTTATATGTTTAGAAATAATGTCAAGAAAGAAAGAATGTTTGGAAAAAATATCAAGAAAGATAGATTGTCAGAAGAAACAAATAAAAAAGAAAGAAAACTGGTTTAAGCCGAAACACCCAGGCAACAGTTTCTCAGTACAGTTAGCTCTTCATAGTCTCACAGTCCATGGTAGAACTGGGACATTTTTTTCAGGCTCTTTTTCCCCAGTGGCCACTGGAGGGCATTACGAGTCATCGGTAAGAGAGGTAAATAGCAAATTCTTAACTTGGGGAAAATTAAAGACTAAGGTGAGATGTGTCAACAGGGTCCGATATAACTAAGTGTCTCAAGGCAAAATTTTACTGGAACTGAGACTGGAGTTTAACTACTCTTTAAAAAAGAGTAGTTAAAACGTGTGGGCATTGGCCCCAGATTTTATTCTCCTCCAGCTCACTGTTAACATAGATGTTATAATTGACTTATAGCTTTATGGTTGGGTCTGCCTTATATCATATCATCAGTATGTTACCTAACAGTTTGGTATACATTGAGTTTTTGAAATTCAAAAGCTATTTTAATGATGATGGGTGATTTCACTATTAAAAGATGGCATACACAGGTCTTTTCAAAACGAGAAAGGTTCCTTTAGGAAAGCAAAATATTGCATTAACGTTTGAACACACCTGCAAATTCCTCATTAAGTTGATTTAAAGTGTAATGCATTGCTAAGCTTCTTGAGGCTTGATTCACTAGACTGACATACTACCCAATTAGACAGTTGTCAAAGTGTGAATTAGATTTCCAAATCTCCAAAAAATCATTTAGCGTATCCACTGATTCTAGTCGTGAGTCATCACGATACTTCCTTTGAGTGCCTTGACTCTGTGCCTCTGTCAAAGGCTGCACCTTGTTACATTTCAATTCTACTCTCTTGTTATATGTGTTAGAAAGCTAAGATTTCAAATCTGCAGGAGGCATTTTTAAATTTAAGAGATTTATAGCTTACAAAATGTTTTCAAGAATAATTATTTCATTTGGTCCTCAATCTTTTCTGCATATAGGTAGAAATAGACAAAGAAACTGAGTCTCTAGAAAGTTAAATATTTATTCATGATCACACAGTGTGGAGTTCAACTTTAAATTCACATCTTCAGAATTTAAGTCCCAGGAATTTTTTACTAGTCTTAGAACAAGCGCTGAAGGCTAATACATTTTCCACTAATCCACTGCAATGTGAGAAAAATAAAAACAATGAAGTAAAGTTTTCATAAAGCTAAAAGTATTTCATTTAAAGGGGTGTCCTTTATTCTTAGATATATCATTTGCAATATTTGATGCCCTAATGTTCTTTATTTTATACAATAGTGATAATATTCATAAATGTCTTAATTGGGCAAAAAATAAAGTTAATTCCTATTTGAGAAATATTATGATCTATAATATGCAAAATCTGGGAATCACTAAAATGTACTCTTACATCTCAGGTAACAAAACTTAGGGGCCAGGTTGCATTCTCACTGACATATCATTTTTAAAAAATATATATTTATTTAAATTAGTTTCAAGTATACAGTACATTGGTTAGACATCTATCTAGTTCATAAAATGATCTCCTCTAATTGCTCCTTCCCTCCCTTTGCCCTCCACCTAGCCATCATATTAATGCTAACTGCATTCCTTCTGCCATGCTCCCCTTCCCCATGGCCAACTACCAACTACTAATTTGTACTTCTTTAACGCTTCACCCCATTCTGTCAGCCCCCTAAACTCCCATCCCTCTGTCCATCACCAAATTGTCTACTATATTTGTGAGTCTATTTCTGATTAGTTTGTTCTTTTTGTTCCTTAGATTCCACAAATAAGTGAAATCATATGGTATTTATCTTTCTCTGTTTGACTAATTTCACTCAGCATAATAACCTCTAGGTCCATCTATGCAAATGGTAGGATTTTACTTTTTTTAATGGCTGAGTAATATTCCATTGTATATATAAACCATAATTTCTTTATCCAATTGTCTGTTGATGGGCATTTAGGTTGCTTCCATATCTTAGCTATTGTAAATTGTGCTGCCATAAATATTGGAGTGCATAGATCTTTACAAATTATTGTTTTGGTTTTCTTTGAATAAATACCCAGAAATGCAATTGCTGGGTCAAAAGGTATATCCGTTTTTAATTTTTTTGAGAAACGTCTATACTGTTTTCCATAGTAGCTGTACCAATTTGCGCTCCCACCAACAGTGTATGAGGGTTCCCTTTTCTCTGCATCCTCATCAACACTTGTTTTTTTATTTATTAATGATAGCCATTTTGACAGGTGTCTCACTGACATATCTTACTTCTAGTCTATATTTGAACTTTACAGTCTGCTTATTTTTATATTTATTTAAAGCAAATTAATAACTCTGGAGTAGGAAGGGCTAAATAGGCATCTCTGTATTTGTGCCTCATGTATCATGCTCTTTGGGGACTCTCTATTTGTATTCAGAAATTAAGATGATTAGGAAGTGTCAAAAATTCATATAACTTTAAGGTGAACAGTGGTGTTCACATTACTAAAAAGTTCAAAGACGATGATTACATTTAGAAAAATTGTGTCTGATTCCTCTAAAAATGCTGAATATATGCATTTATCTACCTCTCTCTCCCAAATCCTACTGAAATGATAAAATATATATAAAAATACATCCATAGCCATGTAATTAGAGAAAGTACCACCAGATGATTAGAATGGTGAAAAATTTCTGGAAAATAAGAGTACATTCATTCACTTATTCAACAACTATTTATTGAGGACTTATTAAATGCCAAATGTTCTTCTAGGTGTTGTGAATACTGCAGTGAACAAGATGGTAAATACCTTGATCGTATGGAACTTACACTATTGAAAGAAAAATCAGGCAATTTAAAAAAGGGAAGAGATATATCAAGTTGAGATAAATGCAGAGCAAATAATTAGTGTAAGTTAATATGATAGATAATTATCTGGATGGCTTTGCTAATTTGGATAATTATGGTAGAGCTCTTTGTAAAGCTGATAATTTAGTTGAGAGTTAACAGGAAGTAATCTACTATTTAAAGATCTGGGGTAAATCATTCCTAGGAGATGGAAGAGCTAGTGCAAAGGCCCTAAGGCATCAATGACCTTATAGTGTTTGAGGATCCAAAAGAAGGCAAGTGGATGATGATAAAAGAGTACACCATAGAAGGAAACAGTCAGCTCATGTAAGGTTTTGTAAACCAGAGAGAAGTTTGGATTTTATTCTAAATAAGGTGATTTTACTCTAAATTGGAGAAATAGAGGTAGAAGAGTAGCATAATATTATGTATGATTTACAAAAATGGATTGTAAGAGATAGTGTATCAATTTGGATGTTGGTTTAATTACAGAAAATCTAACTCTTAGTATATATTAAAGTTAAAAATATATATTAATTCATAAAATAAAAAGCCCCTAGATAAAACATCTCCAGGCTTATTTGTTTAGTTACTCAGTAATAACATCAAGGACTAGAGGCTTTTTTATCTTTTCATTCTGATGTCATTGGTATGTTGGCTTTGTCTCCATGGCTTCACATACCCACCCCCGTGGTTGCAGGATAGCTGCACTGGTTCCCAGTTTTAAATGTAGACTTGGCAATGGCTAGAGAAATAAGCCTCCTAGTAGAGCTTCTCACAGATCTGCCCATACATTCATGCCAATAGAGATTTCTCATGAAGTGGAAAAAATCTTCTTTATCTACTCTCAATATTTGTCAATCATGACTTCAAATACGTACATCAAAAAATCAAATAACTAAAGTCCAAGGTCTTAACTGAGAAACCAGAAGAAAGCTAGGCATATTTAATGACTTTTAATAAATTTTGAGTTTACTGCATTCATAAAACAGGTTGTTTTGAAAAGAAAAAATTAGACTTTAAAAATAAAAACACAATTGTAGTAACAAAATATATATATATGGGCTAAAATAGCAAAATGAAAATAGCCGAAGACTAAATTTCTAAGCTAGAAGGTAGAGTCAACAGAGAGTGCATACATTTTTCAAGCCCCTGAAGTATTTATAAAATTTTAATGAATTTAAAAAATTAAAAATAGATTTGTTGACCACAATGTGATAATAGTAAAAATTAAAGTCAAAAAGGTAACCAAAGACTGTCCACTTAAAAAATATAAAAAAGACAAATAAAAATAAAAAAAATTAATTAAAGCAGAATTGAAAACTAAAATTACAAGTAATTACACTGCATAACATCTATACTAGTCATCTGAGATTGAGAGTCCAGAAATAAACCCCCATATATGAGAACTGTTGACTATTTACTGAACATATGATAATACCATACATGAAAATATCTAGGATATGATCAAAACAGTATCTAGAGAAAATTATTTTGCCAAGAATACATTTATTAGAAAAAAAGAATGATTAAAAATAAATTAACTATGCTTTCCACTTGAGAAGAGGAGCAAATCACACTTAAGGAGAGTAGAAAATTTTCATGTAGAATTTGAATTTTGGGACATTTCTAAAAATTTCAAACTAAATAAGATCACAGATCTCATGAAATAATACTTAATCATGTATTTAAAGTGGCAATCAAATATTTTTAAGGCAAATGCAGAAGGCTATGTAGTTGCGACTAAAACTTTGCTCTTTTAGTACCAAGAAGATTCAGTTTTCTAAAGTAATTAAAGACCTAATAAAATCTTTGTTCTCTAAGCAGATTACTTAAAAGGTAAAGAAAACCCTTTCATAATCTCTTGTCAGGAGCTGGCTAAGAGTCCAAGAAAACTGGCAGACAAAGGAAAATTTAATTTCAGTTTTATGTAAGTACACAATTAATATTAAAGTTTATTCTTTAAATAGTCCTATAACAAATTCATTCAATTTTTGGCAGCTTGATTATACAAGGTAAGAGTCTCTTTCTTCGCAACTTTCCATACCCATTTACATCTATTTTATTCACTTGTTCTTAACAATTACGTTTAGATTACTCTTGAAAATTTCATGAGGCATTAAATAGCTTTTCTTGCTGACAGATTTTAGAACAGAGATGACACGAATTTATATGACTAGTAAACCAAGGTGGAAGAAAAATTGTATGCCTACATTAAATTTAGTGCTGATAACTCTGAAGACATATCTATTTCTATTAAGCCAACAAACTTAAACTAGCTTTTATTTACTGAAGGTTATCCCAGATCATGTGAGCCTGGAAAACATTTGGGTTAGTTTCTATATTTCTGAGAGCTTTAGGAATACTTTATTTATATAAGCATTTATTTTAAGCCAATTAAATAGAGCTCCTTTATACATTAATTTGTCAATACCATCCGAAGGTAGAAAAATATCACAGATACATAACATACTTCCATAGACATACATAAACATACAGACAGACACAAACAGAGATCCTATAGCTTCCATTCCAAATTTTTAATCATGAATCAGGTACAACAATACAAAACTCACTTGTTTATAAATAACCATGGAAACCAAATTATGTCAAATTTAGGTTATCAACTTACATGGCTAACATTTTTCGTTAATTTTTCTGGAGAAGACTTTAAGATTCGTATTTGCTCTTGATGAGTAATCTTATTGAGGCTGTGGCAAGATTTTGGGATAGGGAGCTTCTATAGCAGTCTATATTTGAAAATGCCGCTTTTACCACTTTTTTCCTTCAGTCTCTGTGGGTAGTGGTTTAGTTATTTCCTGGGGTATTTACATTTCAAAGACAAAGTTTATGATAAAGTTTACATCTTCAAGGGACAGAGAAATAATGTTTTTCTCTTAGGAGTTTTGAGATATACTTCTCTATTATCAGAAGTCTAAGGTAATTACTATTTAAAATTTTCCTTTTTATTTGGGGTCAAACAGCATGTGGTGCTTTGTCCATTTTACTGTCAATCACCATAACATTCTCTTCTCTCTCCTCACTTTCCAAGGAATTCCTCCTCTTAACATCTCAGTCAAGCTTTGTTACAAGTGCTCTGACTGTAATCCATGGCAGCTTGCGCCTTCCTAGCTTTGCAAAACGGCCTGCTAAGTTCTCCAATTTAATATCTTGCTCTCCTACCTTGTCTGCTAGCTCCAAAGCCAGCAGAATAGTGAATAATCTCATGTTCTTCTCTCGCCTTGGCTCTCTTTTTAACTTTCTCATTAGATCTCCGACTTGAGTTGGGCATCAATGGTCAACTGAACTGCCCATAGTGAAGGACAGCCAACAGTGTCAGCCATTCCTTTCCCTTCTTTGCCACAGTACATTATATGAAGTTTCTTGAACAAACACATTAGACAAGCCAGTGTTTTGGGGGAATCCCCTTACTCACATAGCAGTCCCCAAATATCTAGCATGTGGGACATTTCTCTCCATATAGGTCTATGGCCAGCCCGAGATTTCCCCCAGTCTGCTTTTTTCCTCAAGATCAATTTCTCTGGTCTCCTGACTGGCTCACCAAATGTTGGCTCACCTCAGAATTTCCCTGGGTGAAATCTAAAACTGCCCCCCCACCAACACACACAGAGGGCAAAGAGAGACCTAAGAAAGGGGCAGACTATTCCAGATTGGTAGGTGGCAGTTTTAATAAGTAGAAAACTGGTATACAAGGCTTGTCTTGGGTGGCTGCAAGATGAAAAACATCCTGACACCTACCCACCAGAATCTTAAAATTTTATGTAGAGGCCTTAGTGGGATTCAGTCACATATACAGTCCCGATGGCCTCAGCAACATTACTCTCTCAATGTTTTGTCCTTGAAATAGCTCCGGCTATGGGAATAGTAAGGCTAGAGAAAGGGAGTAAGGAATTTCCCATTGCCTAGGTCCAGCTCGCAAGTCAACAAGTGATTATGTTCTCTCAATGACCTTGTCCAACAGTGATGAAAACCTAGGTCAGAATGGGGTAAATTAGAAACAAATTTGTCATTAAGAAATGAATTTGAGCAGGAGAATACAAATGTCCAGTCAAACTAAACTATGGGTTCATTTATGAAAGGTGTAAATTGGACTTGTGCTTGGCCAAAAATGAGAGCAGGTGTGGGTCATATCTAGTGTGAAAAGTAAGAGATAATGACAAGAAACTTCAGATATTTATTTTCAGGATCATCAAGGTCAGAACCATCTCACAATACACAAACATAGCTTATTTTATAATGTTTATTAATAACTTATATCTTATGGTACTTTTGTTTATAAAATATTATAAACTTATTGTTTAGAAAATACTATTATTCTCTTTGGACAAGGAATTGGTTCCTATTAATACAAGTGGCTATGAAACAAAATCATGTTCAAAGTAAAGAAAAACTTTCTAAAACTCTATTATATTAAATGGTAAGAGAACTTCCTTGGGAAGTGAGAATTTTTCTGTCTTTCAAAATATTAAGTAGTAGCTGAAAGATTGCTTATAGGCGATGCTGGAGAGGAATGTTATTTATTGAATGGGATGGGAATTGATGTGGCCAGATAGACCTTAAATTCCCTTCCCACCATAACATTCTAGGATTTGTGCTTCTGGTGTACAGCATTTACTATAGCTATATTATGTCAAAGGACTTTTATTAATTAAGCTTCTAGAGAACTGTAAATATAGAAAAGAATTCATCTTGTATGTTTTCTATTTTCTAGTCATTGCTACCCCTTTCAAGAATCCTACAGTTTTACTGAAAAGAGAATAAATAAGTAATGCATGCCTTTATTCAAATGTAATTCTGGACTTTCCTGGAAATGAATAGTATTGTTTATTCTGAAGCTGAAGCTTTCCCTTAGAAGTTCTGCTCAGACTTTGGTGATAAGGTCAGCATTATCCCACACATGCACTTTTCTCCTCATCTCCAATGCTCAGGAATTCTAGGATACTAGTCACATTGCTATGCCTATTGATGGCAAGTCACATTAACATAGTGATGCTATAGGGCTGTTTACATGAAAATTGCTAACATTTATTGACTGCTTCTTAAAACTCTATTCTCAGTGCTTTACATGTGCTGACTCATATAATCTTCAAAACAGCCATATAATATTGATGATAATTGCATCTTGATTTTAGTGACTATGAAACTGAGAAGTTTCTTAATATTGAAAGAAGTTAAAGTACTCAGTCACAAATCTAGTGAGGGAGAAAGCTCAGATTTAAACTCAATAAATTCGGATTCCAATTCCCTTTTCTTAATCTCTTAATCTTTCAACTATGTTGCTTCTTTTAAAATTTCTACATGAAATAATGTAGTTATACTAAAAAAACAAAACAAACAAAAAACAAAACAAAACAAAAACAAAAAAAGTTTTGTTTTTAAATAAAAACCAATGAATGAGAGGCTGTGAGAGGGAGCGGAAATGATATTGTACTTGTAGTCAAAATTTTGGCTTTCTGGTCCTGATACACCTCTGTTTAATTTGGAATGAGTTATTTAACGCAATCTGTAAAAATGCACATTGATTTAATGCCCTTTGTCTCATTCCAGAACTTTCACAAATCACCTTCACATGTATGATCTCATTTAAGCTTCACAGAAATTTTGTAAGAAACCCTAGGCTCAAAATAGTAGCGGTGATCCACCTCCACCAAACCAATTCTGTTTTTACAGATGGTATGGATCTTTGGATGCCAAAACCAGTGTCTTTCCCTACTATGTTTTGCCAATCTATTTCATGTACATAAAAGCATTTTGCGAACCATAAAATAATGCCAATATTAACTTTTATAATTAATGTGGCATGCAAAGATTAATTGATAATGCTTTTAGCAGAAGAAAGTGGCAAAGACAGGATAATTTTGGAATTGATTTGAAGAAGCCAAACTAGTTTATGTGAAAACCACATGCATTCTTAATTTATTTTGCTTAAATCCCGGAACAAATGCTAAACTGATGGAAGAATATGCTGCTTCTCTGTGCTTCAATGAATTTCTTATTTTATAACATAAAATGATAAATGTTTGAGCAGCTGCAATTATAAAATTAAGAAACCATACAACACATACACACACATTTTTTTTTCCTCTAGGGCTGTTGATTGGAACTGTGCCACAGAAAAGTAATCCATGAGTGACATAAATATATTTTCATTCATTTTGTTGAATCCCTCGCATGATATAACTTTCTCTGTGGGAGGTTTACCTCAAGAATGAAAAGAAAAAAAAAATGTGAACAAACCAGCTTTCTTGATTTATTGTCTTGGAATAGTTTCTGAGATGTTGTTCTCTTTTAGGTACAAGTGAAATACTTTTGCAACAATGGAGGGCTAAAGGGAAGGAGCTAAGGGTGGGACAGCTCAGCTGTGGCCTCGGCCACTGAACAAATCTTTAGTCTCTTTTTTATCTTTGTGTACTTAAGAAACATGAATAGGAGTGTTTGTTGTTTCTTATTTAATTTCTTTTTCAAGGACTTGTGCTCTAAATATATACTATTATTCAGGTGAGCCTAATCTACGTGCAATCATTGAAAACCCTTTTTTTGGTTATATATTTGAAATCCTAGAATTCAATACCCTGTTGGTGTTCTGGGAAGTCACATGAAAACTTACAGTATGTCTTAACTTCCCTGTTGTCTGCTAGAAACAGATAAATGGGCTTGAATCTGCTCCTGATATTTACTGAGATATACATAGGTCACACAATATCATGTGAAATGGGATCTGAGAATCCTAGAACATCAGATTTGGAAGGAACCTTAGAGCTCATCATCACATTTTATAAATCAGGGAAACAGAGCTACTACATGTATTATGTGAATAAGGGATTTATTACAGGAATTAGACCTTATCCAAATGTGGGCAGAACTAAAGTGACAGTCTAGAGAAGATTTGAAAGATCTGAGAAAAGTTCTCTGACCATGCTACCTTAAGCATTGATATTAGTGGACAAATAGAAGATTTCATGGTAATCCATATATCAAACACTTTCAGTTTATGAATTAGGACCACAGCAGGGAAAGTTGGTGGGGAACTTAATGGAAATCATCTCTCGGAAAGTTATGCCTTGGTATACCTGCTATCTCTGTGAGTCTGCAGCCCAATCCCTGCTGGTGGGCCTGGGCAGTAGGGCTGGCAGTGGGGATGGTGAACTATAAGTAAAATAGAAGAGTGTACACATAAGCCGAGGTCTACTGGGCACCTATGCATCTGCTTAACACCTTGCCAGACTGAGACAACCTTCCAAAAGTAATGGCACCTGCTTTACTCTAACCTTCCAAATCTCAGACCAGTTCCTTTTTTGGCCATACAGAGAAAGAGAATCAGGGAAATGTAGTTCCCACTTTAGTCAAGTTGACAAGGCACAGTCTAACCCAAAGTCCAGTTTTAATTTTTCGGATAAGAAATCTGCTACCCTGAGGGAAGTGACCCTACCAAGCTTGATTAATTAGGTAGCGACAGATTCAGAACTAGATTCAAGGTCTCTTGATTACTGGAATAAGTTTTTTTTTCTACTACATCTTTCCTCTAGTTTGTATTTGTATATGTGGTACATGAACATAATTATTTGAACTAAATCTCTACATATGTCATTCATCAAATATTTTTATTAGAATTAACATATAACTTATTTATGGACATTAATATAATTGAGTGGTTTTTGTTACTGCTCTTAATGTTTCAAGGAAGTTTAAATTTGTTGTGCTCCACAATGGTAAAGAAAGTTCATTTTGTGCACATGTGCCACATAATCAAGTCATTATATGACTATTTAACAGATTTTTCACCCAAACTGTGTTTCAGGAAAATACTGATACCGGGGACCGGGGAAGGGAAGGACTACATAAAATTTTAAAAATTGTACTTGTGATTTATTGAGAGCTTACTACATATCAGTAACTATGCTAAGGACTTTACTTCACATCTCTTATCACTTTTTCTCAATGATTTTTCTTTTTTTTGTAATTATTTTCATATAAATATGAAGTCTCATAGAAATTGACTAGGAAGCACAATAGCTCTAAAAAGGAACCATGTTGTCATAAGAACAAGTATCCTAGAAGATAAGTTAGACAGAGTCTGGGTAATAGTTTGATTTTCAGCTTCCCTTTGAAGTTATGTGTGTTTCTTTGGGGGAATGCAGAAGGAAAAGCAATGAATGAGCCTTAGAAAATATAGTTCCATAGTTTGACAGCTGGTAGATCTAAAAAATGAGCTGGATACTGGATATCAGGGGAGAGAGATTTTATTTCACTTTTCTTATAAGCTCAACATGGCCAACTTGTAGCTCTCAGGAAATTTCAGTACAGCAGGGTGAATGTCTTCAGTTAACAAAAGTGATTAGAAGTGAGAGAGTAGATCAGCACTTGGTCCAGGTTGATAAAAATCTGAATCAGGCTCACCAGAGCAGAAGGTGTCTTAGTGGTGACAGCTATTAGTGTGTCTGCTTTGTGGGTCACATTGCTTAAATCTGGGATGGTTGCTCTTTATGTCTCTTGTAGCTTGTTATCCTGGGATTGCCCTTCATTATACTTCTGGTATTTCTCTTTCGTGTGACCGATATTGGATCACCTGATTCTGTACTGCAGTGGAAGACAAAATCAGAAGCTTTCTGAGAATGGTTCATGTTAATTTTTTGTGAACTAAAATGTTGTTATCTTTAGATTTAATTTTCAATTAATCTGAATTAAAATTTTAGACTTTTTATTACTTAACTAAAAATTTTGAATGCTTTGTTTAATTTTCTTCTTGCTGCCAGTGTTGTTTGTTGAGAAGTCCCTAGATATTATGAATCCCGATCCTATTTATTATAATATCCAGTTTAATTTTTCTCCTCTCTGGAAGCTTTTAAGATTTTCCTTTTTGTATCCTATGTTCTTATAGTTCTTCAATGTAGATTTTTTTCTATTTTATATCAATTTGTATGTTTATTTCTAGACAAATTTCCCATCATATTTAATAAGTACTATCCTCTCCTCTTTTTTCTTTTTTTTTCTTTCTAGAACTCCTCTCATTTATGTTTGACCTCCTGAACTAGTCCTCTAGTTTTTTTCATTCTTTCCCATTTTCCATTTCTTCCTCTTCTCCTCTTACTGTTCTTTTTATGTCATTTCCTAAATTGGTTTTTGTTGCCACTTTTCTGTTGAGCTCCTCATTTTTGCTGTTATATATGTAGAATATTTATA
>NW_011888795.1:4315936-4327513 GCF_000151845.1 Pteropus vampyrus | reverse complement strand
GAAAATTACATTCTTTCCTGCTTAAAACATTTTAAAGGTTTTTTATAACAACAAAAGGTAGAATATAAATTCTCAACATGGTCCACAAGGCCTGCATAGACTGATTTCTAACTTTTTTTTTTTTTTTACTTCCGTCATCATGCCCTAGCTGTAATGGCTTTATTTCAAATCCTTACAAGTGCCAGGAGATTTCCAGCTTTAGGGATATTGCTTATCCTCTCTGCCTATATTGCTCTTCCCATTACCACTAGCTTGTGGCTACCTCAAAATTATCCTTCAGAAGTCATCTTAAATCACTTCCTCAAGAGTTCTGGTACAATGTGTACTCTTCGTGTCAATTAGGTCCTTTATGTTCCTTATAAGATACATATAATATCTAGGTGGTCAGAAAAAGTATCTAGAGAATCTGAAAAGTCATATCTTTCATTGTGTGTTTGCATCTTACTTCAATCACAAATGTCAGAAGACCATATACTCTTATGAATTCAAAAAGTGAGTTTTTTAAGGATCAAGTTGATGTGAGACAGTGAAGTGAATTAATACAGCATCAGGAGGCTTAGGCTTTGCCACTAAGTTGACAAGTCACCTTAGTCAAGTCATATTGCTTCTATGGATCTCCTCTATCTCTAAAGTACAGAGATTGGACTAGAGCAACTTCGATAGATCTTTCTTGCTTAATATTCTGTGGTCCTCTGTTCTAAAATTTGGGTTTCAAATGTTTTTAAACTCTTCCAAAAGCCCTGACAAATTTTCCAAAAATTTAAAGTAAACCTTAAAACTCATCATTTTTTTTTTATTTTTGAGAAGATGAACTTCCTTAAGTAGGCTCACATTTGTTTTCATAAGAGTTCTTATTTTTATTTTAATACATTAAAATTAAACTATGTTTCCTGAGTGCATACCAGTTGCAGAGAGAAGTAGTGGTCTAAAAATACCATAGGAAGCAAGGAACAGAAAATGAAAACATGATAATCAAATGTTTACTGTATGAGCCGTTAATAGTTACTGTAAAAGGACTTGAAAATGAAACATTCCTAAAAGTATGAACAAAAATGTGCTTTCTAAATATGCAATTTCCAGTAAATGTATGTAGGGGCAGTTCCAGGATGGCCACAAACCAATATTAAATTAATGATTAAAAAGGAAACACTAGTGATTAGCCTATTGCCTCTCCTGTGATGGTGACATTTAAATCTGAATGAAGACACTAGTGAAGTTGAAGTTTTCATTTATAGTAATTGATAGCTTTAGTCAATTAGGGCAGTCAGAAGTCAGTGTTTGCTCATTTTAATCTGTTAAGAACTTCTTTCTTCTCCCAATACCACTGTGGGAAGCTATTCTCAAGGAGAATGATGAGTGAATCCACATTTTAACTATGACTCCAGAAAGCTCTTTGGCAAACTATAAAAAACAATAGTTACTTTAATATTTTAATATTTTAAAAAACCAAAAAGGCCTAGATATTGATTAATAGTGATATGTTGCTGATTATATACTTTGGACAAACCTCACTATTGACACTGGGACTGAGCAAACTTATAAGAAATTAAGAAAGCCATACCAAATGAGACCAATAAGCAGTGGATCTTATTGTGCAAACTTACAGAGCCTCTCTACAGGACAAGTTGTTGTTAAGTATATGGAGGTTGGTATGGCATTAATCTCAAAGGTTAATATGTGTATTATGAGTATTCCTTATAAGCCTGTAATGATGATAATTCCCTACACATATGAAGCGTTTTAGTTTTCAAAAGGCTTTTGCATTTACTGTTGACTATATTGGGAGAGCTAAAATAACGTAGAAAATGTCTCGGTATATTTTTTTCTTCACAATGTAATGCTTGACACATATAAATATTCTGTAAAATCATGTTGAATAAATCATTTTTATTCATTAACCTGTGTTAGACATATATGCAAGTATTATTATACAATTCTATGTATCTAGGATTGGTTTCAATGAGTTGCTAGAGTGCTTTAATTAGTTGATGCAAGGAAAAAGACAAGATCTATATTCTCTGATGTTTTAGACTTTAGCGAATTATAGATAAAATCCTGAGGAGGAAAAAGGAAGAGAAATAGCCAATAAAAATCTTCAGAGATGAAACTTTTCAAAGAACATATACCTTTATTTGAACACTATTACTATAGCTCTAAGAACTGATTGACAACATACATTTCTTACATGGACAGATAAAGAACAGCCTCACAACAGAATTCATTTGTTCATTTCTTAGCTTTTACTGTCTGTACACTGTGGTGCAACTTGGTTTATTTATTTTTTATTTTTATCTACATCGACCACTGCCTTAAACTTTTACAGTGTTCACCTCAAGGTTTTATCTTTATCTTTTACGGCTTAAGGAAGGTATTTGAATCTTCCCTCAGTCCTTTGATGTCTTAAATAAAGTGAAATTTGAATTGTGTCTTAAAAGAGAAATAGATTTGTATGCCAGTTGTAGAATTGGGTGAAGAACGCTTCAAAATAAGGAAATCATGTTAACAAAGTCCTGAGATGAGAAACTGCTGAAAATATGCTGGAGGATGGGTTTAGCTGAGGCATGAAATACATGAAAAGGAACCATTTCAGGTTAGGGCCAGATTATGAAGCACTTTGAATGGAAAACAGAGCACTTTCTCTGATGATCACTGGGTAGCTAGTGATGGTTATTCAGCAGGAAGAAGAGTGGCAGTGTGGGTCGCTAAACTTTCTCTCTCTCTTTTTTTTTTTTTTTTTTAACAATAATGAAGGCATTGCCAGATCTCTGCTTTAGTGTGATCATTCTGGTAAGAGTGGAGTGTTGTGTATGTATGTGTTGGAAGAGAGGACTAGTGTAAAGAATAGTCAGGATCACCATCTGAAAAAGACTATTCAAAAGGTCCAATTAAAAAGTCCACCGTCAACTAGATATATAAAGTTATTTCTCCTCTCTAAGTCTCAATTTCTTCACTTGTATCCTGTAGGATTGTTAGTAGAATCAAGAGAGAAGTTGTACATATAATTATAAGCATTATGTAAGTACATAATAGATGCTCAATGTGTTTATTATATATTAAGCCAATTAAAATATATTATTTTAATGAATATGTCTCATTAAAATATTTTAGTCTTTGCTCAATGAAATGTTTTTATAGCTGAGACATCCTGTTAGACAAAGGCAAATATGTACATCAACAGTATCTTTCCCAAGACCTCCCTCAGTGAAGAGGGCTTTGCTAAAGGGGCCTATAGCAAGGAGGTCATGTTGGCACCTGGAGCTTCTGTTCTTTTACACCATACAACCATAAAGGCAACACACCCATGAAAGAACACTCTGTCATGCTTGAGAAGCCAAGCATGAGCTCTGATGTTTGTTCTACTCCCAAGCGTAATATTTCCTTAATCTTAGAGTGTTTATAGACACTTGGTCCTCATTTATCATCTTGCATTTCTTTGACCCAATCTATATATAAGATGGAATGGTAGAACTACTCTCTATTATTTACTACCCCCACTTAAATGGCTGAAGCCCTCCTATAATGGAGACCAAGTAGGAGTTCTGTCATATTTCAGTGATGGGAAAGGGTAAGACTGAAACAGCTAATATTATGAACAAAATATGCAGCAGGCTTTGATAACCAAAGAGGTTCTATTGTGTCTTTCAAATTAATTTCAACTTACTAGCACCTAAGAATGACCATCATACTGGGCATAGAATGCTCAATAGATACACATGGAATTGAAAGGCAGTAGTTGTTTATGTTGTCATCATTTATTCAGTAAAAAAACCTAAGCATTTAAGTACATATTGTAGTCAGATACTATATTAAAGGACAGAAGATCAAGATAAATAACATGATTAAATCTAAAAATTTACTAAACACTAACTAGGTCCCCTACAATATTGTGAGAATTCAAACATGACTATGCAATAGTTCCTTCTCTCAAAATATTCCTTACAGAGAAATCCATAAGCAATAACTAAGTCATCCTTGTGATCTTTAATTTATGATTTTTTTCTTTTAGTTAAAACAGGCTTTGTGTCTATTTTATTTAATTTCATCTAAGAAGATTCAGTCATCTGAAATATGCCTTCTCATATTTTGTTTCTCTTTTGGAACATTCATCTCTTATATTACTGGAAAGATAGAACACTTGTGTTTTCCTCTCAAAAAGACTTAAGTATGGTGGTTTCTCCTCAGCCCTGTACAGATGAATACTGTTTGACATTCTGCTGTGTGGTCTTCATTAATCCAACATTGTTGATCTCTGAGATTTCCTAAATTGAGAAATTAAGGAATCAAGCTAGCATGCATACTAAAGAATCTCAGCATGCTATAGGTTTTCATGACTTCTTGACTAAATACTTTAAGAATTACAAAAATAATTTCTTCGATCTCACATTTATTTAACTTCCTGTCATGAGACACAACTATGTTTGCATATATCTTTGTGCTTGGAAGAATGTTGCTGGGAAAGCTAATACATTCCTTTTAATGACATTTAGTTGTCTGAGTTACTTTGATATGAAATATGGTAAATATTCCTGTGCTATTTATGTCAAATTTTTATCAGAGACATGAAAAGTTATAGGTTAGGAGAAAGGGAAAAAGGACTGAGATCTCTGAATTCAATATGCAATATTATGTTAAAATAATTATTTAAATCATTCAATATTAGCCATATTAACCAAGAAATGCCAATAAAAGGAGCGAACAGTTCCTCTTTTAAAGTGTCATCTCAGGGTACCTGGGGGACTTCTGTGTTTATGGTTGGTAATGGTAGTTTGAAATTAATATTTAGGGGCCTTAATTTCCCAAAGTTACCTCAGGGAAAGAAGACAATAAGTTTTCATTCTGCTTGTATTAAAATTCTAGGGTTGAATCTAACCAAGTCTTCTACCAGCAGGTTTGATGTTAGAATGTCCAATGTACTAAGAAAGTCCTCTGAAGATTGCTTCAGGAATACCATAATTTTAATTCCTTAATTTAAGAAGCTTTGCTTATTTCTACCATGAAGTGGAAGGGAGATTGGGGCTAAGTATGCTCTAGTAACTAACTGAATTCATAGTCACAGCGAAATTAATCCAAAAGATTAATATTTATTTTTGTTCAACTCAGCAAAGTATGTTAAATGAAGCTCAACATTTTTGCCAATATCAATCTGTTATTAACACCATGCAGACAAATTTTCCATCTTTTTAGCTACTACTAATCAATATTCCCTTACAAATATATTATCTGGAAATACCACATTTGATATTTGCATACATATGTGCTTCTAGTTAACCTAGGCCCAGATGGTTCACTGAAAATGTCAGCATATTTCTTGTAATTAAGAAAAAAATAGTTATTCTCTGATTCCAAAGTGTATTGATTAAGTGTCGATGGAACAAACATGAGAAGGTATTTTTCTTAAAAGAACCAAGGTCTAATCTATATTCCTAATTGAATGTCATCAGTAAATCATATTAAAGCAGTTAATCCATTTGCATGAACTTAAAAGGTTGTAGATTTGAGATTATTTATTGTTTTTTTTTTTAAGAAACTCTGAATGGATTTGACACACCATTTAAGAAGAAAGAGAATCCATTAGAACATCCTAATGCACTGTTTACATTTCTTTGTCTGACCTCATCTGTCTGGAAGCAATGAAAGTTATCTGGTTTCAAATATATCCACTTCAGTGAAGTGGCAAAAATTCTTTCAGAACAAATACATTGCTTTCTTCTTGTTCTGCTACCTGTTGTACGCAGGAGTCATTTCTTTAGATGAGATTGCCAAATGTGTAATATCTGGTTCTTTCTTTCTCTTAAGTTGAATTTGAATATTTTTTGTCTAAGGCAGGACACGAACCTTTCCAGTACCTGGAATACCTTTGGCCTACATGTCAGAAGGTAACACATGAGACTGTACTTTATCTTAGCCCTCTGTCCGATTTTGTTTCTATACAGACCAAATCTATTGCTAAAGGCTTATGAGGAAAAATAATTTTAAAAGATTACTTCTAGAAATATCTTTTACAAGGGCCAAAAGACGCCCTGAAATAAAGGAAAATGGAGTTTTCCCTGTGGATTGATCCAAACAGCATCTCCTATGAACCAAGTTGTTATATTTTTCTTTCTGCTATATTACTTCCTTACCTATTTCCACTAAAAAGTAATGTCTTGATTGACCTTTCCTTGATGAATTAGTCACACTAGAGAATCATTCCTTCAAAAGAGAAGTGACATATATGAGGCCAATCTTTTGAGACGAAGGTAAACTTTTTTTTCTTTGCCCAGTTGTACTATTAAAGAGCACTTAATCATCTAGTGATACTTCAGGCTCCTTTGCTACTCTGAAAAGAGTATTAC
Organism: Pteropus vampyrus; assembly: GCF_000151845.1. Taxonomy (NCBI): domain Eukaryota; kingdom Metazoa; phylum Chordata; class Mammalia; order Chiroptera; family Pteropodidae; genus Pteropus; species Pteropus vampyrus. The sequence goes on along the minus strand of NW_011888795.1, from coordinate 4,321,178 downwards.
CAGGAGCTTTGATGACCACAACCTGATTTAGTTACAGAAAGAACCATAAGTTTATTGGCATGCATATTATTTAATTGGACACTCAAACAGATCAGGCAACCACTTATATTTTGAAATATCATATTTTAATAAAATAAATGCTTTATACAATAATAACAACAACAACAATAATAATAATAGATAAAATCTGGATCCACTATGTGCTGTCACTGTGTTAAGTGCTCTACCTACATCATTTCCTTTACTTATAATATCAATTTTATGAGGTAAGTGTATTATCTTTCATTTTATGGATGAGGAAGGTGAGGGTCAAATAAACTGGTAATAATAATAATAATAAACACTTATCCAATGCTTATTTTTTGTCAGGCCCTGGCTTTAAGAACACAACCATATTAACTCATTTAACACATAATAAAACCTGTTGAATATATAATGTTATTTGTCCCAATTGTTAGACGAGGAAATATAGGCACAGAGAAGTAAAGTAATTTCTGAAAGTCTCAGCTAATAAGAGGTGGAGCCGGGACTGAAATGCTGATATTGGGTGTCCTGAGCCATCCTCTTACCATTGCATTGTACTGCCTTTCTACACATTAATTACTCAGTGACTTATTAGCCGATTAGTGGCAGCGATGGACCTTGATTTCAAAGTCTGTGCTTTTGCAGTATTTTATTTTACTGCCTCTCATCTACTAAACACATAATTAGCATAATAGGTGTGCTTCATAAAAAGTCCTGAGATTTTTGTTGCATATGCAGGTGGAACAGAGTGTACAGAAGTAATCTTTGTCCTTAAAAACTGTACTTTTTGTAGCGAGTCTATTTGCTTTCTTGTTAAGGGACCTACTACCCGAACTAACACTAGAAAAAGTTCTCCAAGGATTATTCTGGAATCATTAGGAATCTCTCCATTATGACTCCTATAACTTCGACTAGCGAATGAGACGAGGTCTCCCACTCGATACATTTGTTAGGTTTCTCGCCTAAAATAATCCTTTGTAATTAGTAAAAGTTAAACTATTGCTAATGGCTTTACCTCTCAGAAAGGATAAGCAAATGGTTGAACTGATGGCTGCCCAGTGAAGAGAACAAACCTTCTATAGGAAGTAATACCAATTTTAAAGTGCTCAGCTCCTTTTTTTTCTTTTTTCTTTTCTAGGTGAGAAAATGATGGTGCAACATGAAGGAACTAGTGACGATGAGTCCAAACTTTAATTCAAATATTTTATGGTTCCCCAAATATCCTCTGTAAACCAGATACAGTACACCGAAGGGTATATTATTTCTTTCTGTAGATAAAAAATAACATTGAGAGAAAAGCAGAGAGGAAAATAGATTTTTGAGAGAATAAGATCCTAGAGGTTGTACTAAATTTATGGCTAATAAGACCCTAAGTGTTAATGGAAATGAAATTAAACTGAGTCAGATACCTGCGTTCAAGTTGTTACTTAAATCTTAGAATTCATTCTTATAGATAAAATATTGCTGAATATAGTGAACTTTATTTTTATTAAAGAAAGTGATGTGTCCTAGTCTTTCCTTTGTTAGCAACAACCTCTCCCTTTTCTAAACTCCTGGACTGTCATATATTATGTCATCTATTATCATGTATTATTATATATTGAGCTCTATATTATTATGTCACTTTATTCAGCTTTATCGTAAGCTCTTTAAGTGTGAGGTTTATGCATTCCACCTCTTCATGGTCCCTGTTCCTCGCCAAAAGTGAGTATTCAGTAATTGTTGATAGATTGGGATTAGGACTCCTTTAGAAATGTATTATTTTGAAATTAATGCTTTCCAAACATAACAGTGGAATTCAAACTTATTATTAACTGATGGATAATAATGATTGCATTAAACTAGAGACCTAACTCAATACAAGTATTATGACTAATTATAGAAATGTAAATATGATGATGGGTACAATTACTGAAATGATCGCCAGCTAACACAAGCTTATTATTTGCAAAATCACCAGTAGCCCTTTCTCTTAAAGACTGTGTTTTTGAGCACCGGCATTTTCAATAAATGATGTGTTTACGCTAGTAATCATATATTGAAAAACTAGTATTTTTTGGATGACTTCTTTCATAAAAATAGAAGGAGAAACTTACCCTTCTAGATTCATATGGTCAAAAAGGGTTGCAATTCCAATAGCGTTTCTCCTGTAAGGGTTCACTTTCTGATTTAAACTTGAACTGAGCAAGGGTATTTTTAATCTATTTCCTGGAGTTCAGGGGGAATCTCATTTATATACCAGGACAGGGGAAAGAGTACTATACTGTCTAGCAGGATAGAAAAAAGAGCGCTCTATTGAGTCTGGAGATTTGATCACTGTCAGCTTTCTGTGTGACCTTGAATAAATAATGTCTGTGTTGTAACAGTTGCTTCCAACAGTAATATACTGTGGTTCCTCAAGATACAAGTTTTGCATTCTTACTTCCACCTTCTGTCCCAAGTCTACTATTTTTCTTTTATTCTGGGATATTACTTTGCTATCTAAGAGTTTCTTACCCTAGAATGAAAACATGAAGTTCATAAAGAAAACAATCTAAGATTGAAATAGCCTTTGTGTTGTAAAGAGCTATAGAGTCTCAAGAGATATATGGTGACTGTACAATAAATGGTCTTGGCAGCTTCAGTGTAGGTCAAAGTTGGTGATTTTGTTATGTGCTATTTGCCTTTTTTCCCATTGTACAACTTTATTTGTTTTGAATAAATTTTTCATAATAAATGCACTCAAGTCGAAAAAATATATATTGGGCAAGTCACATGTTGTTATTCATCCTTAGATCTTCATTTGTAAACAAGAATAATAATATCAACCTAACAGGATTTTTATAATTATTAAATAAACATGTCTCTAAAATATTTACACATTATTAAATATTTCTAAATTCCATGGATAATGATGATAACGACATTTTGCAGAGAATAAACTAAAGATTTGAGGAAGATACAGTAACTCCTTCAGGTGTTTGCCCTTGAATAGGCAATTTTTGCAGCATTTTAAGTAAAATACCAGCAGTTTTTTAATTAAAGTACCTTCAAAACTTTGTGAACTTAACTTTAAATTTGAACCTTCAACCAATATTTGCCTTAACAAGAAGGAATCATTCACCTGAATTCAACCTATTTGCTTTACAAAGAATTAATAATACTGCTACAGCTGCTACCACTATCATTACAATGATAATAATAATAATTTTGATAATGTTGATATCCTGATAGTTTGAATGATTACCCTCCAAAAATTTTTAAACTTTATAAAATGACTTTTCTGAGAATGTGGCTTATTACATAGTGACACATATTTTTTACCTATATTTTTTCTTGGGGATGTTGTAAAGTAGGGTGGAGCAGTTTTTCTGTCCAAGCAAAGAACATCAAGAGTGACTTGGAGCAAATATATACCTGCTGGGTTAGAAGAAATAGGAAAGAAATCTGGGTGCACACAGAGAGAGAGTTCCCTTTCTTGTTTAGACTGAAACTACTTTAGCTTCAAAAGGAGAATGTAGTCCAGTGAAAATATGGCCTGCGACAATTTAGCTGAGAAATCTAAAGTGTTTTACCGGTTTTTCTATGGCTGCTGAGAAATCCCATTATTTCAGGACTCGAATTGAGCCATATAACTCTAGGACTAGTATTTTCACAGCCCAGTTTGTTCAAATCCTAATGCTTATGAATCATGTACAGCCAAAGAGAGTGAGTCTGTTGCTTTCCTGGACGTCTCAGCAATCACATTGTCACAATCCGGGGATTTGGCAGCCTGTCTTTATGAGTGACCTTCACAACTGAAACATGTGACTTAATTTTCAAGACCCTTGAGAAAATCATGCAAAAATAACTAGAGATATTGAAGATATTAATTAAAGAACTAATTCCTTCCAACTTTCTTCTGAAGGATAACCTGGAGTTTGTGGTGAGGACCAGTAAGAGGTGCTTTAACAGGTGCTTAAACAACAAAGCTAACAGTCACACACACACACATAGGTGTTTGTATTTATGAGCTATGATTCAGCTCAAAAAAATAGGAGCAGAGAAAAATTTACAGATGGCTTATAGATATTAGAGAAAAAGAGTCCAGATAATTACTGGTAAGCAAAAGTGTCTGAGGATATCTCACTTTAAAAAATGAAATACTCTGGTCTCACCAAGTTCCTTGAAATATTTTGCATGTGAACTAATTAAATCTTATAAAAAATTACATATGTCATGATAAAGTGGGGAATTTGCCTTTTATGAAAAACTCTAAATTTGTGATTGCTTATCTGTAGTTAATCAGAGGGAGAATCATCAGATCTTTAGGAGGGAAATAGTAACTGGGCAAATATGTCAAGACAGTAAATATTATATTTGTATTTTGTTTGTCTTAATAAGAGTGATTCTGTCTAACCTAGTAAGTCATTACTTTGAACCCTGGTTTTCAATTAGATAACATATATTAGGATCATCTGTGAAAAATAAAGGGGGCAAGACCCTGCCCCTCAAAAGTCTGAATTAAAATGTTTGAGGGAAGGCTTAGAGTCATGCCCAGTCCAACCAACTCTTCATTTCACAGAAGATGCATCCATGCAAAAATACATTCCTTTTGAATTATTTTTGCTCATGAATTAACTTTTTATCCATATTCTTTCAAAACTAAATGTTTTCATTCGCTTTGTTTACTAGACTAAAAGAAAATTAAGATTAAAAATATTCTTTTAATTTTTATTTATTATTTATTTATTTATTTTCAATTACAGTTGACATTCAACATTGTTTTATATTAGTTTCTGCTGAAGAGCATAGTAGTTAGACAGTTATATAATTTATGAAGTGATTCCCCTCAATTAGTCTAGTACCCACCTGGCACCAAAGATAGTTATTACAGTATTATCGACCATAATCCCTATGCTGTACATCCCCTGGACTATTTTGTAACTACTAATTTGTACTTCTTAACTCCTACCTTTTTCACCTTGTCCACCCAGTACTTCAATCCTCCTCCCATCTGGCAACTATCAGCAATACTCTTTACTGAAGTTTTATATAAAGTGATCTTCTCTGTTAATGTATTTACAACCAATTTCAATTAATAAACATTTTCTGAATGCCAATTTAGGGGCAGACACTCTGCTAGGGTTCACAAATTCAGAGATGAATAACACCCAGCTCCTGACCTCAAGGAACTCAGTTTAATTGCAGAGACACAGACCGAGGGCATGAGCAGTCAGATTCAATGTTTTTCTCTTTG
>NW_011888795.1:4313167-4314976 GCF_000151845.1 Pteropus vampyrus | reverse complement strand
CAATTAGTCTAGTACCCACCTGGCACCAAAGATAGTTATTACAGTATTATCGACCATAATCCCTATGCTGTACATCCCCTGGACTATTTTGTAACTACTAATTTGTACTTCTTAACTCCCACCTTTTTCACTTTTTCCACCCAGTACTTCAATCCTCCTCCCATCTGGCAACTATCAGCAATACTCTTTACTGAAGTTTTATATAAAGTGATCTTCTCTGTTAATCTATTTACAACCAATTTCAATTAATAAACATTTTCTGAATGCCAATTTAGGGGCAGACACTCTGCTAGGTTTCATAAATTCAAAGATGAATAACACCCAGCTCCTGACCTCAAGGAACTCAGTTTAATTGCAGAGACACAGACTGAGGGCATGAGCAGTCAGATTCAATGTTTTTCTCTTTGGCACCACGTAGTACTTTATACTAATCTCATAATACTCATTGCATTTTTTTCTTGTGTCACTGTATCCATATTTATCTCAATAAGTAGATTAAAAGGCTCCTAAGGGTAGAGAAATACCTGCATCCTTACAAGTCTATTGGTACCGAGCTTATAACAGGGATAAGTAAATTAAAATTATAAAGAAAACAGGTGATGTAGCTGAGCAAATTTGATTGTTGACAGTCATGAATCAAGTTGTCTTAATCTTGAATAACGTTATATAATCTGCTTGTTTTCCAAACTAGAAAATTCAAGATTATTTGCTTGCTCTTCTCAATCTCTATTTCTAAATCCAAAGAAATTGCCAAAGGGCATAGAATCTGACTGATTATATTTCAGGAATTCTGTTCTATTTCTACTTTTATTAATTCACTTGGAAAAAATCATTTGTCACCTGGACTTCTGAAAAAGAATATTATATTGAATTTCAGATACATTTTTCACCTGGACTTCTGAAAAAGAATATTATATTGAATTTCAGATACCTTTTTCTTCACTCTTTCTTCTGCTTTTTCTCCAAAACTCAATTTCTAAAGAGCAGATTTGATCTCTTTCCCATGCTTAAAAACCTCTTTTGCCTCTTCATTGCTAACAAGACTAGATCCAGACACTCAGCAAAGGAGCCTGTTTTATTTTTTCTTTTTGCTTCAACTTATATCTCCAGGCTCATCTGTAACCACTCTCCCCATGGTACCTCAAATATATTAAACATCCTGTATCTTGCCACGTGCTGCTGTTTTATTTTGCTAGGGGCTTCTTCCTCATTCATATGCCTGGTAAAGTCCTAATTAGGCTGCAAACTAATCTTCAGTACCACATTTATGAAGCTTCCCTGAATTATTCCACTAAAATTAGTATTTTTGTACTCTGTAGAATGAAGTTCAAGATTCAGCGATAAGATTCAGTTCAATTTTAAAAATTAAGTAAGGTCATTACAACTGCAGGAACTTCCTTCTAAAACAGGTAACTTCAGAAGAGCTCATACACTAACTAAATCCCTGAAATTTACCTAACACTTCACAGTTTACAATAAATTTACATTTATTTAATTTCAAATCAGAAAAACAAATATTTCTATCCAATAATATTCAAATTAAAGATCTAGCCTCTCTGATTTTTTTCTGCGGCTAAATGTTTTTCTACACCTTTTACATTTGTCAGATCTGCATTATCTGTGGACAGGCTTTCTACCTGACATTTCTGCTACTCTGGCTAGTGAACAGTTTCCTGAGCAAGGCTGGACTGAAGGTACTAGAAAGCCACATGGAATTCAACACTGAAATCCAATGGACACCTACTGAAAACAGTAGCTTTTCTAAGAAACCACTCTGAGCATTTTATTTTTCAACATACACATACACAT
>NW_011888795.1:4302262-4313107 GCF_000151845.1 Pteropus vampyrus | reverse complement strand
TAAATATCTTTTGTATCTCTGATATTTCTTTGAGGCTTAAATTTATAAAATTTTATTGAAATTTGACAGAAAACTCAGAGAATGTCCACTACAGATCTAAGCCAATTAAAGTTCAGCTGTTTAACCCATTAAAAGGGAAGATGGATAATGATACTTGCCCAAGGAGTTTTGGGGAAAGGCAGCCTGCCCTAGGTAGCTCTGTTATAATTCCCTGTGACAGCTATGCCACATGGCACAACTGGACCTTAATTTATTTTACTACAAAAGATGATCTACTTTCTTAATTCTTATTCTTCTTGAATCTCTGTTCTGTGATAATTTTGAAAATGAACTCACCCTCTTCCCTTCTCTCTCTCTCCCCTGCCTTCCTCTCTCTCTCTCTCAATCCTCCTGCCAAGAAATTATGTGTATACAAATGTAAATGTATATATTTGCATATATATAATTTATTTGGTGTTTATATTTAGACAAATCTCTGCAGGGCCTCAGTTTCTCCATCTATAGAATGACTAGATTAGTCAGATATTTTAAATATCTTTATTTAGCCCTGATATTTCCAGTTTCTGAATCAATTCTCTGGGCTGCCGTTTTAATGCTATCAACCTAATTTTTATCATTAGAATAAGAATAATTAGTCACTCCATTATTTTTAAACTTTATATTCTTTGTTCAATTAATTTCCCAGTAGTTATTGCTAGGCCTATGATTTTGCAAACATAGCTGTTAGTTCAAGACTTTCAAACAGAGCCTCAAGTTAACACAAAACCTCTAACTATCTGTTTCGTTCAACACTAAATTCTTAGACATTGGTATGTGGCCAAGTGATTTTTTTTTTTATCTCCTCAGCTTCATTTCTAATGCAATTCTAATTGTGATCTGGTTTTGCACAATTCACTGCTAGGGTAGCTCCCAAAATTTTCAAGCCTGTGAACTCAAATCAGGCCTCCATTTTAAATCTCATTCTTAAATGTCTGAAAACATTAAATACATGATAAGGTAATATAACACTGTCAGAATTTGAAATGACCTTAAAGTTGATCTCCAAACCTATTATTGTACAGGTGCAGGAGGAAGTTAAGCCCCGGGAGAAGTAATATGATTAGAGCCAGAATGGAAATTTGTGTAAAAGCCAGAGCTGACTTCCAGGTCTCCCCATTACAACCCTAGTCCTCCTGCAAGAATGTCATGCTGCCTTTCTGATATTAAGTGTAAAAGTGTCTCTTCTAAGTACTCAGAAGTTTTCTTTTATTTATCACTAAAAGAAATGATGTTAGGCAATCATGTCGCTACTTTTCCATCTTCCTGACCTTTAGATTTTATGCAAAGTGATTTCCTGGAAGTGAATCCTACCACATCAAATACATTTTTTTTTTCCAAAAGTCATTAACTTGTTATATCTTCTGAATTCATCATGATTCACAGGTGTAACAGCCCCTTGAGGACTTGCTAAATGTCTCAGACATTTCAGAGATGTTCTGGGTCAAATTACCATTTAGAAACAGGACACTTAAATTAGAGGTGAATAAAATAGTTGAAAATCAACTGATTTACTCCCTGAAGGAAGTTAGAATGTCTCAATTATGTGCAGTATTAGGTCAGGCTTCTCTGGAGATTTATATAGTGATATATGCTTCCAGTATCCTTGAAAAATCAAGCCTTTAAAAATGACCTAATTTAGTTATAAAAATAATTGCTGTAAAGGGCAGTATTCACCTTACAGTAGACTAAAGCACATGCCTTTTAAAATTCATTACTGCACTTGATTCACTTAGAAAGCACATTACTTATCTATTATTGGGCCTCGATCCTTCTTCCTCATTTTTTTTTTTTCCTTCTGGTTCAAACCCCGTTGATCTTCTGAGCTCACACAATCTTTCCTAATCAAAGGTGCTCATTCTCATCAGAGAAACCTGATGGCATTTAATCCCTTTTTATGTGTCGCTTAGGTTTTGTCTTGAATTGATGATGAATTATGCTTCTTTCTTTTATCTCTCATTACTTTGTAACCAAATTTATGCAAAAAAAACTAGGTTTATTCTCTTTCCCTAGAAGCCAAGATTGGTCCTGGAGTACAGTAGGAGTTCAACAAGTGCATGAATCTTACTGAATAAAGCTGATATGTGTTTCATTTTACTCACTGTGCCACACAGAGAAATGCTTGGAATTGTATGGGTTAATGATAACTATGAAAATTAATATTTTCTTAAAATCTGTGCCAAGAGATTCAAAATTGTTCTATTTGTGTTCAGAAAAATAGAACTTATCAATTTCAAATTGGAAGCTAAGAGATTCAGCTGATTTTTTATGTGAGGAAAACAAAATTCACAATCCATTTAAACCACCCAACCGAAACACAAACAGGAGTAGGCTGTTAGGTATTTACATTAGACCTGACTTTCTTTCTTTCTTTCTTTCTTTTTTTTTTTTTTTTGAGGAACCAGAGTTAGCTCAGTTTCCAAAAAAATTATAATTTACCAGCAAACGATCATGTTTTTCTGCAAGGCAACAGGCTTAGCAGTGCTTAGAAGAGGTATCGAACAACAGGAAATGAACAAATTACCCGAAGTGTCAACCCCAACTTATTTATTTGACTTAATCAGTCTCATGGCACTTTTGACTTCCTCAACAAATAAAGGCACAAAAGCTGAGTTAAATCAGTCATCCTTCTTGGTTTTTGTCTTGTGGGATTTATTCTGCTCAGAAGCAAAAGATTGTAAAGTTGGCTTTCTCAAATTGTATTTAAGCATTTAACAATGGTGAATCAAATCCAAAACATCAGCTGAAGCTTGAAACTATTAGCTTTAAAATGACCCTTAAAGGAATTTAAATAAAGGCTCTGTCCTTAAAGGATATCCTACATTATAGGTGCAATTTTATATATGCCAACAAAATGCCTAATGAACTAAGAGCTGAAGCAATGCAATCACTGGAATGACGATCTACCATATGTTTTTTAAGATCATAAATTTTGTGCGTGGGATTAGAATTTCAAAGTGAAGACTAAATGAACTACACCATAAGGTCCACAATATCAGTGACTTACAATTGGAAGAAATTCAAAATATCTTAACATCTTATCTGTTTCAAAAATACATTTCCAAGTGATTTTAGCCTCCTTTTGCACAACCACAGGGCAGAAAACTATATACATTTTAGGGCAGCCTATGCTATCTTTACCTGAAATTATAAGAATACTTTGAACATCTGTTACCTTGAGATTTTTTTTCTGTGGTACAATTGTATTTCTCATGATCACAAATATAACTATTCTGTCCACATGAAAAACTTTCAAATAGAAGAAACTTATAAGTTCTCATCTATCCAGGCTAAATACTGTTACTTTTCAATTGTTTCTATATGCACTATCAAGGACTGTTATTTTTCCACACATTAAAGTACGCCTAATGTTTATAAATCTCAAATTTACATACAAAGTACAATACATTTTTTTCCAGGATTTATTTCTTGGTATGCTTTATTTATTGACATTCCTAAATAAAATATATTAATTATTATAGATTGTAGTCACAAAGGGAATAATACAAAATGTTTAGTGATTAATGCAATGAAAAATATGTAATCCAATGAAAAATATGTATAATTTATATAAAATAGTAACAATTCATGGAATATATAAAATAAGTGCAAAAATCTTTATTATAAAATCTAATCATTATTATTAAGAGATCAATTTTTCCAAATTAATTTGTAAAATTGATGTAATTTCACTACTAAATCCATTATGATTTTTCTTGAACCTCTTAAATGAGATAATACATATCGTCTGGAAACATAAATAGATAAGAATATCAATGGATATTTTAAAGGTAAAATTAATATAAATTTAAATGTTTTATAAATTAAAACACATGGTACTGGATAAAATAGATGTGTAAAATAGACAAATAGGTAATAGAATAGAATGCACATTAATTTAACATATTTGAGAAGACATTTGCAAATCAACAGAGAGCTTGTTGTTCATTTAATAATATGTCTGGAATAAATGTTTAGAAATTTAGAAAAAAGTTAACTTTGCAGGATACACTAAAATTATATAAGGTTAGATTAAAGAGTTAGATACATAAAAGGAAATGCAATTAGTTTTCCGAAGCCATAATATTTTGTGAGTTTTGGAGTCATAGAAAAATTATAGAAGTGCTTGAAAATTTCTCCTTACCAAGTTCAATTAGCATGGTGAATCAATATAATAGACTAGCATAATATTACGTAGAATTTTAAGATGATCAGGTGACCCTATTTATCTGTTATCTGCCATGATCTGAGATTTCAGTCATTATACAGCTGTCTTGAATGGGAGAGCACTACTCCAGCATATTTTATATTTCTACTTCTGAAATTCCTCTGAGGATGCGGTATTGTGGTTAACTTACTATGTTGATAGTGTTAGGGAACAGTTTCAAGAGCTTTAACTTGGCCTTTCTTACCATAATATCATTTATTCTACAGTCAAGATAATCAATATGAGGGTTCTGTCAGCTCGTAGATATATTCATCTCAGTCGTATACCGGACATCAAGGAAGTTACCAGAGTATGTGTCCCAAGACCCGTTGCACACATAATGAAATGTATTTGGACCATAATTCCATTGATTACCTTGCTTCCATAAGTCCTCATCCTAATGAGAGGGGCGGAATGCATTTCAGAAAACTCGTTTTAGATCCAGTGTCAGTTCAGTTTCCATAACTGCTCTAGAAAGATTTGGGTATTTCTTTTTCTCCAATGAACTGTTTTACTCTTATAAATTGCTGTAGGTTTCTTCAGAGAAGAATTAGAGAAATATTTATTTTATATATATGATATGGCATTGCAGGGTCCTTTCTCCAAAGACTCAGTTTCCTTTTCAATTGATAGGCTCCGAGTCTAAGAATTGTCTCCTGTAAACAAACTGAATGAGGGTTCACTATTTTCTTTTGCAGTTGATGACATCAGCTTTCTGCTCACCAACATTTAACTTTTTCTGATTATACAGTTACAGCCCATCTATTTCACCCTTGGCATCACTATGGTCAATTAGTCATTATCTCAGATCCCTAGTGTTCTAGACATCCTGGTCACCACATTAACTTTTTAGATATATGCAGGTTACCTTTGATGATTAAGTGCCAATAACTGGCCTTTTCTATGCCCAAATTCAATCATCCCCATTGAAACTAAGTGTCTCGGCTCCATGTACCATCTTCTAAAGTCAGCCTCTGTTGAGAGATGACAATCAGCACTGGTATTTTCCGTAAAGTCTGTGCTCCCCTTACACATGTATTTCATATTATTTTAGTAAAGAGTGTGTCCTCCCAGTCTTCTCACGTAACACAGGGCAAGTGATTGGTTCTCTAGTCTCACAAATTAAATCCATTTTAACTTGCATGGAGATGGCACCTCTCCATGCCATCTCACACTTTTCACAAGATTCTGATAAGAGTTCTTGCATATCAGTTTCATTTACTGTATGTCGTTTTGTGTCCAAACTCCAAAGAACTATTCCAGCAATGTTTTAGGACCGTCTCTAGATATTCTTGTCATAATGTTAAAACCTGAATCATGGGGGAGTTCTTTTATATCTATAAACATTCCTTATTCTGCCTTATATTCAACACGTCCACCCTGGGCCAACATTCTCAAGAGTTCCTCTCTTATATGTTCTCCTGGTTCCCTCTGTACAGTTAATCTAGAACTTGAAATAGCTTTGGTAATAAAGCTATCTACTGTCTGAGCAGACACTATTTTTTGCATAGCCTATGTTATCTACTTTTTCTTTCATATCTGTTAATATTTGTCTTGTATATTTAGGTGTTCCATTGTTGAGTGCACATTAATTTACAATTGCTATATACTTTTATTGAATTGATCTTTTTCATTATATAATGACTTTATTTCTTATGACAGTTTTTCAATTAAAGTATATTATCTGATATAAATATAGCCACCGCTACTCTCTTTTGGTTACCATTTGCATGGTTACCATCTTTTTCCTTCTCTTTAATTTTAGCTTGTATGTGTCCTTAAAGCCAAAATGAGTCTCTCATAGGCAGCATGTTATTGGATCTTTTTTTCTCAATTTACATGTATTAATATTGTATATACATTAACAAATTATTGTAGCTATAGTTATTTTTAGTACTTTTGTCTTTTAATTTGTATGCTATAGTTAAAAGTATTTTGTGTACCACCATTATATTAGAGTATTCTAAATTTGACTATATGCTTACCTGTACCAGGGAGTTTTATACTTTCATATGTTTTCCATTTCTAATTAACATCCATGTATTTCAACTTGAAAGTCTCCCTTTTGCATTATTTGTAAGACAAGCCTGGTGGTGATGAATTCCCTCAGCTTTTGTTTGTCTGAGAAAGACTTTATCTCTTCTTCATTTTGAAAGATGCTTTTCCTGGATATGATATTCTTGATGTGTAGGGTCATTGGTTTTTTTTGTTGTTATTGTTATTTGGTTTTGGTTTTCCCCCCAACATGTTGAATATATCATTCACTCTCTCCTGGCCTGCAAGGTTTCTGCTGAGAAGTGACCTGATAGCCTTATGGGTTTTCCCTTGTATGTAATGAGTTACTCTTCTTTTGCTGCTTTCAAAATTCTTTTTGTGACTTTTGACAATGTGATTATAATGTGTCGTGTTGTAATCTACTTTGGATTGATCCTTTTTGGAGACTTTGCAGCTTCATTAATCTGGATGTTCGTATCTCTCTCCAGATTTGGAAAAAAATCAGCCATTATTTCTTCAAATAAGCTTTCTGCCCCTTTCTCCCTCTCTTCTCCTTTTAGGTCTCCCATATATGTGTATTAGTTCCATTGATGGTATTCCGTAAATCCAGTGAGATTTTTTTCACTCTTTTTTATTATTTTTTCTTATTCAACTCTGGTTAATAATTCCAAATGACCTTTCTTAAAGTTCACCAATTCCTTTTTCTGCTTGATAGAAGCTAATGTTGATACTATTACATTTTTAAATTTCATTTACTGTATTCTTTAGATCCAAAATTTGCTTGATTCTTTTTATGACTTCTATCTCTTTGTTAAGCTTCCAGTTTTGTTCATGTATTATTTTTCTGATTTTGTTGAGTTGTTTATCTGTATTCTTTGTAGCTTGCTGAGCTAACTTAAAACCATTATTTTGTATTTTTTTATCAGCCAATTTGTAGATCTCCATTTTTGGGGGATTGGTTACCAGAAACCTTTCGTGTTCATTTGGTAGTGTCATGTTTCCTTGTTTTTTTGATGTTCCTTGAAGTCTTGCATTGTTGTCTTTGCATTTGAAGATGCAGTCACCTTCTGCCAGTTAGGCAGATAATAGGAACTGTGTCCCTTTGTTGAGTTTACCCTAGCTGTTGTAAATCCCCATCCATTTTTCCCCTGGTCTCAGCTACCCCTAGTCTCTTCAGCTATACTGATCTCCTATGTGTTCTGAGTGGAGCAATAAAAAGTGGTTCTCTTGGGCAGTCCCCCCGAGGGCTAGAGAAGCTAGGCACTGACTATGTTCTCACTTTCCCCCATGAGAGAAATCACAGGCCAAAAGTTTTCTCTTGGCACTGAGCTGCTTTGGAGGAAGAATGATACAGATGATATGAAATTTTTCTTATCTTCATCAGTGCATCTTTTCCTGGACTTTTTGCTCTATAAGGGTGTGGGGGTCGCTCTACTGGATTTCTGGGCCCTCACCAAGTTACTCTCATGTGTGATATTTTAGAACTTAAATGCTTAATCAATTAAGACCCCCATATAAGGTGAGCTATACCAGCAAATTAAAAAGGAACCCTCATACACTGATGGTGGGAAAGTAAATTGGCGTAGCCACTATGGAAAACAGTATAGAGGTTCCTCAAAAACTAAGAATAGAATTACTATATCTAAGAGGGACCCAGTAATCTCTATTCTGGATATCTACCCCCAAAGTTTGAAGACATTTAGCCATAAAAAAATGCACCCCAGTGTTCATTACAGCATTATTCATGGTGGGCGAGACATGGAAACAAACAAAGTGTCTATCGGTAGATTGGATAAAGAAGATGTGGTACCTATATAGAACAGAATATTACTCAGCCATAAGAAAAAAATGAAATACTGCCATTTGTGACCACATGAATGGATCTTGAGATTATTATGCTAAACTAAATAAGTCAGGCAGAAGAGTTGAGAACCATATGATTTTACTCATATGTGGGATATAAAACTGAAAGCAACAAATGAACAGAACAAATAAACAGAGACTCATGGACACAGACGCAGTCTAGTGGATACCAGAGGGAAAGGGGGGATGGGAGAATTAGATAAAAGTAAAGGGGGTCAAATATATGATGACAGAAGGAAATTTAACTTTGGGTGGTGAAAACAATGCAATATACGTATGACATATTATTGAATTGTACACTTGAAACCTATATAATTTTATTAACCAATGTCATCCCAGCACATTTAATTAAAAAAAAAAAAAACATACATTCTAAATTGTTCCAATAGAATGGCATTATATATTATTTGAAACATTTTACTATTTGTAATTTGGATATTAAATTATAGAAGCAGGTGAAAATATTTCATCAGTTGGAAAAACAAAACAATCTCAGAGTTTCAAAATTGCTTTCCCTGTCATATATCATAAACTAAAAAAAAAAAAAAAATCAAAACAGTTTTCTAATAGTTTTTAGCTAGAGTTAGGAGGGTGATTCATTTAGGACATTTACAAGGCATCTTACATTTTAAAGGTATAGAAAATTCAATTTCATGGATACTATTTTGTTGCTTAAAATTTAGCTATTTCTGAGGGTCAAAAAAGTCAAAGTCTTAAAGAACAACTTGATCCTTGGGCTTTCTTTTTGATGTTGCTTGTTTGGAATGCAAACAAGGTCTCGGATTACTTTTGAATCGGATTACTTTTGAACCAGCTCATAGCAATTTCACAACCTCCTGCTCTGGCATGGTTTTATTAGATATAAGCTACTCATCCAACTAATCACCTAAGAATTATTCCTGAAATGTGTTTCAGGATATTGAGTGTAAACTTTAAAAGATTTAAAACCCCCTGAAAATTCTAAAATCAAGGAATATTTGTCAAACTCTTGCTCTCCTTAGAGATGCAGCATTTAGGGGGTCTCTTGAGGAAAAACCTTATTTTTCCCTCATTTCTTTAAAATGCAGTTTGGAAAATATGTGCTTTAAAAATTTTTACTTGGAAGGAATTTTAAATGTACCATGACCTGCAAAAATAAAAAATAGCAAAATGAGCATTTACATAAAATTTTACCTATATTCATCTATCATTAACATTTTACCCCATTTGCTTAATGATCCTTTCTCTCTCTCCCTCCCTCCCTCCCTCTCTTTCTCCTGTCTACCTTTCTTGAAAAGGGGCTTTATTTTCCTGCTCAAGCTGACCATATGTATTACTGTAGAAGTAACAAAAGGAGGCAGGGGCCTTTTTAGTGAAAACAAACATGATCTTGCAAGACAATCGCCTCTGGCGTCTTTACAGGAACTCAAGGAAATGAGAGGCATCTTTTCTGTTACAGGGAAAGGAAACTGCCTCTGCTGGGCCTGAGGACTCAGAATAACCCAGAGGTTCAAGGTTCTAAGCTCATTCAGTCGTCTCCATTGCAGACCTCTAGTCTCATTCTTTTTCTATTAGCATCTTGTCTTTGGCATAATACACCTATCAAGGTTATAAAATTAGTTGCTACCTTTATAACTAAATCTTGGGCCTCTGCCTTGTAGCTACAGGAGATGAAGGTCTTTTTAAATGTTGCCATGGAGGACTTCTTATTTTCAAAGTGTAATTACTTGGATCTGTCACTTTATTTTTTAAAGCTTTTGAAGCTGTAAATAAAAGCCAGTTGAATCATCATCTTTAGAATTACTATTGCCCCTATGTGATTTCTTTACATTTTTTTTGCAATTACAGTTGACATTTAATATTATTTTACATTAGTTTCAGGTGTACAACATAGTGGTTAGACATGTTTATAATTTACAAAGCGATCCACTTAATTAATCTAGTACCCAGCTGGTACTATACATAACTCTTACAATAATATTAACTATGTTTCTTATACTGTACTTTATATCCCCATGGCTATTTTGTAACTACCAATTTGAACTTCTTAACCCTTTCACCATTTTCACCCAGCCCTCCAATTCCCCTTCCATCTGGCAACCATCAGTTTGTTCTCTGTATCTATGAGTTTATTTCTGTTTTGTTTATTTTATTCTTTAGATTCCACATATGCGAGGTCATATGGTATTTGTCTTTCTCTTTCTGACTTATTTCACTTAGCATAATACTCTCCAGGTCCATCCAGGTTGTCACAAATTTTAAGGTTTCATTATTTTTATGCCTGACTGATATTCCATTGTGTATATGTACCATCTCTTCTTTATCAAACCGTCTATTTGTGGACACTAGTTTGCTTTCATATCTTCACTATTGTTAACAATGCTGCGATGAACATAGGGGTGCATATATCTTTTCAAATTAGTGTTTTGAATTTCTTCAGATAAGTATCCGGAAGTGGAATTGCTGAGTCATAAAGCAGTTTGATTTTTAATTTTTTAAGACCCTTCTATAGTGGCCACTGATACAATTCAACACCAAAAAACCCCCAAAAAATCCAATTAAAAAAAGATCAGAGGACCCGAATAGATATTTCTCCAAAGAGAACATACAGATGGCCAATAGACGTATGAAAAGATGCTCAATGTCACTAATCATTAGAAAAATGTGAATTAAAACCACAGTGAGATGTCACACCTGTCAGAATGGCTATCATCAATAAATCAACAAATAGTTGTTGGCAAGGGTGGAGAGGAAAGGGAACCCTC
>NW_011888795.1:4286103-4302212 GCF_000151845.1 Pteropus vampyrus | reverse complement strand
CAATTACAGTTGACATTTAATATTATTTTACATTAGTTTCAGGTGTACAACATAGTGGTTAGACATGTTTATAATTTACAAAGCGATCCACTTAATTAATCTAGTACCCAGCTGGTACTATACATAACTCTTACAATAATATTAACTATGTTTCTTATACTGTACTTTATATCCCCATGGCTATTTTGTAACTACCAATTTGAACTTCTTAACCCTTTCACCATTTTCACCCAGCCCTCCAATTCCCCTTCCATCTGGCAACCATCAGTTTGTTCTCTGTATCTATGAGTTTATTTCTGTTTTGTTTATTTTATTCTTTAGATTCCACATATGCGAGGTCATATGGTATTTGTCTTTCTCTTTCTGACTTATTTCACTTAGCATAATACTCTCCAGGTCCATCCAGGTTGTCACAAATTTTAAGGTTTCATTATTTTTATGCCTGACTGATATTCCATTGTGTATATGTACCATCTCTTCTTTATCAAACCGTCTATTTGTGGACACTAGTTTGCTTTCATATCTTCACTATTGTTAACAATGCTGCGATGAACATAGGGGTGCATATATCTTTTCAAATTAGTGTTTTGAATTTCTTCAGATAAGTATCCGGAAGTGGAATTGCTGAGTCATAAAGCAGTTTGATTTTTAATTTTTTAAGACCCTTCTATAGTGGCCACTGATACAATTCAACACCAAAAAACCCCCAAAAAATCCAATTAAAAAAAGATCAGAGGACCCGAATAGATATTTCTCCAAAGAGAACATACAGATGGCCAATAGACGTATGAAAAGATGCTCAATGTCACTAATCATTAGAAAAATGTGAATTAAAACCACAGTGAGATGTCACACCTGTCAGAATGGCTATCATCAATAAATCAACAAATAGTTGTTGGCAAGGGTGGAGAGGAAAGGGAACCCTCGTGCACTGTTGGTGGAATTGCAAATTGTAGTAACCCCTATACAATTTAAATGTTAACTTTTAAAATGACCACAGAAGCTAAAGTTTTATTTTCTACCTGCACCTAATTCCAATATGTGATTGGTAAAATTCTTAGTAACTATAATGCTATAGCATGCAAGGGTTATCACCATCCCACTTACCACCAGCAACACAGCTATCTGATTGATGAGTGTTCTGGTTTTAGAATCTTATTCTCATTGTGTAATTTCCAAGGTTATTTCTGTTACCAACCAACTTAGGCTATAAAGCTGGCATGAAATATGGGCCTCCATGTAGATAATTTATTTTTGAAAGTGATCCCAAGGAATAGAAGTGGGAGTGGAAGAGTTCCAATCCAAGAATAAATTATCATGCTCTTAACCACAGTGGAAACCTAGGGATTTATCTTGATAAATACCTTAGAGGAACCAGGTAGAAAAAGTATTTATTTATTGTGTCTGAATTTCAGAAGAAGGGAATAATTTCTACCAGCTGCCATCCCTATTAAAATTCCTTACCAGAGTGGCACATTAAGTACAGTCAATGAACCTACATTGACATATTATTATCTCCTGTAGTCCATAGTTTACATTAGAGTTCACTATTGATGTACATTTGATGAATTTTGACAAATGTTTAATGACATGTATCCACTATTACGGCATTATACAGAGCAGTTCCATAGCCCTAGAAATCCTTTATGCTCTACCTATTTCTCTTTCTTCCTTCTAACTCCTGGTAACCACCGATTTTTTTTTTTTACTTTCTTCATAGTTTTGCCTTTTCCAGAAGGTTATACAGTTGGAATCATATAGTATTTAGCCTTTTCAAATTGGTTTATTTGATTTAGTAATATGCATTTACGTTTCTTCTATATCTTTTTATAGTTTGGTAGCTCTTTTTTTAATGCTGAATAATATTCCATTGTCTGGATGTACCACAGTTTATTTGTCCATTCACCTACTGAAGGACATTTCGGTTGCTTCCAAGTTTTGGCAATTGTGAGTACATCTGCTATAAACATCTATATGTAGGATTTTGTGTGTACATTTGTTATCAGTCAATTTGGATAAAGACCAAGGAACACAACTACTGGATTGTATGGTAAGAATATATTTAGTTTTTTAAGGAACTGTATAACTGGACTTCTGGTTTCTGGCTCCACATGTAAGGACCTTGGAAATCACCACTTAACAAGAAGTAAAAAGCTGAAGAGAATAAAAATCAACAACCCTTCTTAAATCCATAGAGAGGAGAGGACACAGATGGGAATTCTAAGAAAACATCAAAAAAAAATTTCCAGAATTCAAAAATATTCTTTATTTAAAATTAAAGAACATATTTGATGGGCTCAATAGTAGACTGGGCATGGCTGAGGAAAGAATCTTTGAATAGAAAATAAATCAATAGAATCCTCAAGAACATACTATTAATTATCTTTTAAATTTCCATGGAATCTTAGTGATGCCCCTCTTTTTTCTGTCTAGTATTAGTAATATATGTCCTATCCTTTTTTTTTTTTCTTTTTCTTCTGTTGTTAGCCTGGCTACAAGTTTATTGATTTTACTAACATTTTCAAAAACTGTCTTTTGATTTCATTGATTTTCTCTATTGATTGAACATTTTATAGGATTCTACTTTCTTTCCTTTCCTAACATATCCATTTTTCCTCTTTGTTTACTTTTTTTTTATTGAGGCAGCCCTTGTTAAGAACAAAATGCTTTGTCATATCTCAAAATGATTACTCTTCTCTGCCCATTGCTGGAAGCAATAGGGAATTTTTCTCTGATCTTCACTTGGGAGCCTGGTAAAACTCCTAGAGCTAAAACTTAAAAGTTGTAGGTTTCCCAAGAACTGAGCTCTCCTGTAGTTTTTAACTCTCAGAATTCTTCACATCGAGCCTTCAGGAACTTAATGATTGTTTAGATTTTTCTAACCTGGTACTGTTCCTATAAATGTTTCTGTTTATGAAGTTGTGTCCATTAGATGGGATTCTCTCTATCTGCCTGTCTGTCTCTCTAATTTTTAGCACAGTAATGGGCCCTGTGACCCTGTCACTTTTCTGACAGACTTAGAAGAGTTGTTGATTTTTCGGTTTGTTCAGGTTTTTACTTATTGTTAGTATAGAATGACAACTTCCAAGCTCCTTACTTGCTAGACTAGAAATGAGAGTTCATTCTTTTTTTTTTTTTTTTTCATGAAAGGTAACACATAGTTGAAACTAAGTATTTTCATTATTTTTATTTCTTGTCTGTAGAATTTTGGGACTCTGACAGTCTTCTTTGATACCCTCTCTATCACATTTAGGCAAGCCTAGATTGTTTCTGTAGGTATGGCATTTTCAAAAACCTTGTGAATCCCCTACGTATTTCACATGTATTCACTCCATTAGACAGAAAGCTCATCTACAGGTATTTTCCAGATAAATCCATCTGTATTTTTTCTTTCTCCTGAGATGGTTGAGGGCATCCATGAGTTACAGTTCTAATTTATTCAAATAGATTACTGTGTGACAAAATACTTAGAAAACTTTTGTTCTTTTTCAGTCACTAGCAAAAGTTTGTCCAACCACATTTTGTTTTTTCTCTCCAGAGCACACTCTTCTAACAGTGAATCTCCTAATTTTAGCATCTTTTAAAATCAGGATAAGCTGAAGATTCTCAAATCATCAAGTCCTGGTTTATTTTTTGCTTAATATTTTTTCCCTGATTTATATCTTTCCTATCACATTTAAATATAAGTAGCAAGAATAAACTAGGCTATGACTTTAATACTTACTTGGATATCTCAGCTAAATATCCAAGTTCATAGTTTATAAGTTCTGCTTTTCAAATAATTGTAAAACATAATTCAGTGACATGTTTGCCACTCTATAAAAATGATCTCTTTTCCTCCCATTTTTAATGACATGTTCCTTATTTGCTTCTAAGTCCTCACCATCAACACCTTTAAAATCCACATTTCTATCAACACTATGTTTATGATGATTTAGATATTTTCTAAGATGATATTGGCTTACTGTACATGACATTCAAAATTCTTCAACTTTCTATTCATTACCCAAAGTCAAAAGCCAATTCCATGTATTTAGAAATTTGTTACTGCATCCTACTTTCAAGTACCAAAATATTCATTTGTCTCCTGTTTATGCTGTAGCAAAGTGTCTCAGTTTTGGTGGCTCAGAACAACACAAATGCATTATCTTATAATTCTGAAGGCCAGAAGCCCCAAATCAGTTCAACTTGCTAATACCAAGTCAAGGCATTAACAGAGTTGATTCTCTCTGTAGCACTGGAAGAGGATTCATTTCCTTGGAATTTTCAGCTCTTAAATGCCATCGAGATTCTTTGGCTTGTGGCTTCTTCCTCCTTCATTAAAGACCATCACTTCAGTCTCTGCTTTCATCATTTTATGGCCTTTTCTCCAGCTCTGACTCCTTGTACAGCTCTCTTAAAAGGCCCCTTGTGATTACATCAGGTCAATGTGAATAATCCAAAATCTCACAATAACCCTTATCTCAAAATCCTTTACTTCATCACATATGCAAAGTCTCTTTTGCCAAATGAAATAATATTCACAGGTTCTGGGAATTAGGATATGAATGTCTTGGAGGGCATTTGTTCATCCCATGACAGGCCCCAAGTTCCAATAGGTTCTTTAGAGAATAACAAAAGGCAGAAGAAGGCTCCATTCTTCAACAGAAGGGAAAAGAGAAATATTCTTTCATGTCTCTTTTTTATATAGGTATCATAAAGCTGGGAAAGGTACACAAGATAAGAGGCGAGAAGTAATTATAAGACCTAGAGGAGCTGAGAAGCTTTCGGATACTATTTAGAGTGAGATTTTGGTCTCTATGTCTTTGAAGACCTATACAGAGTAAAAATATATTTTGGATTAGGTATGCCTTCTTTATTTGCAAACGACTATGCTAAATATTGAATCAGGCTATTCCAGTTTCTACAATAGAATTATAGTGGGAAATCTAAGTATAAATAGACTATTAACAAATATATAGAGAGAAGGAAGGATAGTATAGGCAAAGGGAAAAACATATGCAAAGACATATGTGGAGGAGGCGATTAGAAAATGGGTAATTTGGTGCTGCTGAAATATAAGCATGATGTACAAATTCTCAAATATCGCTGTCCTGCTTCAATACACAGGTGCCCTCTATGGGAAAACTGAACTAATCAGTGAGCTATCTTCAAGTATTCTATACAGTTATATTAATTATAAGAAAGGAAAACGCCTTTTATTGTTATGCAAAAGCTAAGTTGTATTTCAGTCTTCAAAGTACAGTAGCCAAGTTTTATTTCTTGGAGAAATGGGGAACTTTTTTGCTGGGCCTAAAAGCAGGATTACTTGGCTTCTGTGTCTCACAGGAACTTTTTGGGTAAAGTTCCTGCAGTATCTGCCCACATAACACCTACTCATAAAGCTTATATTTGGCCTATAAGGCCAGTTCTCTCTACTTCTCATTTATCTTCTCCCAAGTGATCAAATCATTCACTCAACGAATATTTATAGGGTACTGACCATGTACCACTGAGGCTACAAGATTAATGAGCAAATTATGGTCTCTCTTGTCAGGGAGCTTATAGCCCACATTCTGTACCTTCAAACAGAACTTCCTCCTAGAGAACTTTTCCACCCCAGAATTGACACATGAAAATACTTGCCTCTAGAGGCTACCTACAAAAAGATCAGACTTATCCAATCCTGAATCCCAACTAAACTCATTAGGGATTTTTGCTAAATAGAATATGTGTAGAATAGGACAAATAAGACCAGAGGTAAATTAGGGGTGGATTTTAGAGGACCATGAGTGTTGAGCTACTGAGTAGGGACTTTGCTTAATAAGGCTATAGTTAGTGTGGAGGTTTTCAGAAGAAAAGTTTATATTTAGGGAGATTACTTTTGTAGTTGTATGTGGGGGCCATTAGATGCTAAAACTAAATATCTCTTATGTTACCTTGTGAATGAAACCAGCTTTCAAAGGGTTTCAAATGTACAAATATTGATTATGGGGTTTGTTTCTAATTATGCAATAAAAATGTATAAATAAAGTTTGGTGATATTTCACATGTAGCATACTTAAAATATATTTACTTAAATATTCACTTCTCTTTGCTATTGCAAAAAATCCAGGAGACATTTGGTTTGTCCAAAAATTGATTATTAATCTTTTTACTACCACTTTTGATGCTGAACATAGTTAATATTTATGATGAATTATACAAAAGAACTGATAGATTTCTGGAACTAATATCTCTTCCACTTAGATGTCTAGCACTAAACTGTCTTGATATCTGCATAAATATTTGAGGAAAAGTGGTCTGAGATTTTAACTAAAAGTATTATGGGATTTACTCCCAGCAGTTGGGTGGTGAGTGGTTTTGCAACTACTTTGCCATGTAGCAAACATACCCATACACCCACCTATAAAAGCTACTGATATTTAAATTAATATTTATATTCTCCTCAATCTTTGCCCTATAAAACCTTACATATTTTTTGTTGAATATTCAAAACTGAAATTACTTTATCTTTAGAAACAAGATTTTTACTTAAAGCTTTTGCTTTGTAAATCTTTCAAAGCAACTTGTTTTCAAAAATGCTTAAATAGATTTAAAGATGGCAGAGATTTGACATTTTGGTGGATGACACGTGTAACTTTTCAGTAGAAAAATTTCATGATGATATAACACATTTTACATGTAGCATGTATGGTTCTGTTCTATAAAATTTGTAAGAAACACCACATTTACATTTTTTTCCTATACTAACTTAAATCTGACATGAGACTTTATTACTCAAACTAGGAGAATATCTAATATTACTCATTATGGTGCTCCTCAAGCTTACCTGGTTTCAGGATAATGGGAAAATGCATGGTCCTTTGGCTGTTGTGGTCACCATGGTTAGTTCTGCTCCTCCTGCTGTAAAGTGCCACTGTTGAATGTTAATCCACTGCTCTTTTTTTTTTTTTTTTTTTTTTTTTTACTCAAAGGCTAAAACCAGAGGCACAATTACTGGTACTTTCAAGGAATGGTACTGAAAAGCTATCCTGCTGGTGCACTGGCTCTACCCTCTTTCAGTTATCCAGCCAGTTCTCTCTGTGGTGATAGAGTGTGCACCTACAAGTCCTCTGACACTGCCATAACTCTACCCACAGAGAATTCAGTTCTCCTCTCAGGTCTGGCTGTATCTCTCTCACTGCCCAAATACTTGTCTCTTTCCTTCCATCCCCTTTGGTGAAACATCAACTTAATTTCTTCCTTAGAGACATGGATAGAGTTTTTCTTCAACAATTAGAATCTGGAGAAGTTATTAATATTTACTAAGCAATAGGAAAGAGTCAAACATTATAATTTCAATAAATGTAAATCCATGTTTATCCCATAAAAATATGAGTATGTGAGTTATATTTAATGTTCTATTACAGTAACTACTGTTAACTTGAATTTTCTATAAATCTCTTTCCCTAGCCTCAGTCTCTTCCCTCAAATTATTTTAATATTTAGCTTTACTGTCTAATATGTCTTTTATTATGTTTCTAATCTTTTCTGTAACAGTATGAGGTGCAGCAGAGAAAGGATCACTTAAAAATGTTTTAAAAACAATAGTACATTTTTTACATATATTGAGAAATTTCTCTTAAATGTACCCATCGGTGATTCTGTTAAAATGTAAATGATAATCTCTTCTACATTCTACTTTGTAATATTGGGTTTCTATACTCAGTATGCATTCACACGTGACCTCTAACATGTACATAAAATGATTGCATGGAACTACACTAATCCTGCACTTTGAGGTAGAGCTAAATGAAGTGGAGAAAGAATTTTTTATTTTATTTTATATTATATATTAATGTTCCTATTCAACAGAGGTACATTTTCCTTTTGATAAAATTTAAACTCCAAAGTGAGAATTTTTTAATCAAAAGAAGATCATTCAGTATCAAGGAAGTGGGCAGTCATTAAGAGAATGTAGACCATTGTCATGAACACAGAAAGCACATGTCAGAAAAACGAGGACTTTCATATATTCATCATAGATGTAACACATCACATACACACCACCATTAATGTTAGGGATTATAAAAAGAAAACAAAGCCTCCCACAGAAATAATATTTCTCCTGCAGAATAAAATCTGAGATTGCCTCAATAGATAAATTCATTTACAAGCTGACCTTTATCTACTAAACTTTCTTTACCTTTAGTCCCTTTAGTCCCTTCAATATCCCCTCATTGATATTGAAAGTCCAAGAGATTATGTAAATTCTCCAAGATTACACAGCTAGATGACTAATAGAATAACAATTTAGCCTAGAACATTTTTTACTGTAAGAAGTATGCACTTTTCATTTGTGAAAGAGGGGACATTTTCTTAGCACTGCTATTATTGTTATATCTTGGAATATGGTAGTTTGAGCATTAGGGCTGAGTGTAGGGAGACCTAACCTCTACAGTTGAGGTTAAATTATAAATAAATAATCTTATTTCCATTGACATCTATATTTACCTCATTATTGAGAGGGAAGAAATCTTTTGCCATCTTATCAGATGATGAGTACCTGGTGTATTAAATATGGTTAAGTAAATTAAAGATAAAAAACATGAGGAAAACACAAAGACTGAAGGATAAAACTCATGAAAGTGGCTTATTAAAGAGGTAAATGTATGCCAAAATGTGTTCTTTTTCCAATCAGTCACTACAATTTAGAGAGGTACATTTTCTATTCAGAAGACATGGAAAAAATTCTAATCAAACAATTATCCATCCCTTAATTTTAACTTTTTAAAAGTTTAACTTAAAATAACAAGTTGAATTGAGTCATCCTGCATATTTGAGCTATTCAATTTGGTTTTGTTCACTTGCAGTTTCCATCTGGGTTCAAAATATGCTGCCAAAGAAGACCTAAGAATGCAGCTTGTATGGGTTTCCCATCTGGGATTTCTGATACTGGGCCAGCAGTCTCCTAAAAGAACTTACACTGGTCACAGCCAGATTTAGGGTTGTTATTTTGAGTGTTTAATCTTAGCATGAAACCAACAGGAAATTGAGTGAGGTGTAGAACATCCACAGAGAGGATCGGGCCATCTTCAGAGAGTGAACAATAGGGATTCAGAGTGGAAGTTTTGAAATTAGGCATTTGACACTGGATTTAGGCATTTATCATGTTTTTGACTTAATTCTTCTAAATCTCAAGTTCAACATGTGTGGTTATTGTAAGGATTATAGGAGAAAATGTAAGTAAAGCATTTATGACAATACCCGTTACCTTATAGAGATCAAAAAACTTTTAATGCCAATAGATTGAATAATTGTTAGACATCATTTATATTTCTAAATGTATTGCCTAAACAATATTGTAGAAATAATACAAATAGACTGGTCAAGATGGTGGAAAATGTAGAGAGTATGCAAGCCTGCTCTTGCGAGCACACCAAATTTATAAAAAACTACAGAGCAACCATCACGCAAAGTCACCTGAGGTCTGACTGAACGGAAGCCCTACAACAAGGGACAAAAAGAAGAAGTCATCTTGAACCTGTAGGAGGGGTGGACATGGGAAACAACCAGTCCCACAACCATGTGCGGCAATCAAGAATCAGGAGGGTTATCTTGGTGGCAGAGCCCCGCCCCAACCTGAGGAGCAAAGGGTCCTGGCCTTACATTGGGCTTCTCAGCCCAGGGTTCTAGTGCCAGGAAGAGAAGTCATAATAACCTCTGGCTGTGAAAACCAGTGGAGGTTGTGGCTTTGTGAGATGGAGGGCTGTGGGAATTGCAGGTGTTCTTCTGAAAGGGCCCATGCCCAGACTTATTTGCTGATGAGCTCACTCTCTCTGAGCTCCACTGCTGGGGCAGCTGCCCAAGGAGCACCAGGAACATATGGGGAGACACTGAGTTGTCCAGCTTCAGGGCAAGGAATGGCGAAGAGGTTTTCTCCTGGATAGAAGTGCTAGCAGTATCCATTGTTCCTTTGCTGAGCACCTCTCCCATGTGCAAATGCAGGCATTGCCATATCTGAGTCGTCATCAACATGGATAACACAGGTTGCTTCACTCAGATAATCCCCTGCTTCTCTCAACTGTGGGTCCTTCCAAGCTGTTTCCAGTGGTTTATTCCACACAAATGACTCATCTTGGCTCTTGCTATGGACTTTCCTAAAATCTCTCAAGGGCTCACAAAACCTAGAGAAGCAGCATCTAGCCTCAGAGTGCACTGTACCTCTTGCTAAGCAGCCCCCAGCCCCACAGTAGTAACAGCCAGTCTCAGTTCCTGCCTGGCTTTGCCTCTTGAGACACCTATAAGCCCAGCACGGTGACAGCCATCTGTGGATTGCTTGGTGACTTTTACTAGGTGGCCTCGGAGGTGCATAGGATGTGACTGAACTTGGTCTTCGGCTAGAGCCCTCTCAGGACTGTGCCACTGGGTCTCACAGGATACTTACTACATAAAGCCACTCTACTACAACTGGGAGGCTTAGGAATCTTGCCTAATATGTAGAAACAGACACAGGGAAGTAGCCAAAATGGGGAGACAAAGAAACATGTCCCACATGAAAGAACAGAACAAAGTTCCAGAAAAAGAACTCAACAAAGTGGAGACAAACAATCTACCAGGTTCAGACTTCAAACCACTGGTTATAAGGATGCTTCATGAACTTAGGGGAAGAGTAGATGAACTCAGTGAGAACTTTAACAAAGAGATAGAAAATATAAATGGAGATGAAAACATAAAAAGGAACTAGTCAGAAATAAAGAATATAATATCTGAAATGAAGAGTACATTAGAGGGAATCAAGAGAGTAGAGAAAGCGGAAGATGATATCAGCTATCAATTAGAGGATGGGGTAGAGGTGGACACCCTATCAGAACAGCACCAAGAAGAAAGAATCTAAATATATGGAGATGGTTTAAAGACAACATCAAGCATAGCAACATTCACATCATAAGGATATCAGAAGGAGAAGAGAGAGAGCAAGAAATTGAAAACATATTCGAAGAAATAATGACGGGAAATTTCCCTAACCTGGTGAAGGAAATATACATAGAAGCCCAGGAAGTTCAGAGAGTCCCAAACAATATAACCCAGAGAGGTCCACACCAAGACACATCATAATTAAAATCTCAAAGGTTAAATACAAAGAAAGAATCTTAAAAGCAGCAAGAGAAAAACAATAAGTTTTCTACAAGGGAGTTCCCATAAGATAGTCAGCTGATTTCTCAACAGAAACTTTGCAGGCCAGAAGGGCCTGGCACAAAATATTCAAAGGAATGAAAATCCAGAACCGACAACCAAGATTACTCTATCTAGTAAAGCTATCATCTAGAAACAAAGGACCGATAAAGAGCTTCCCAGACAAGAAAAAGCTAAAGGAGTTCATCACCACCAAATCAATATTACAGGGAATGTTGGAGGGAATTCTTTAAGAAGAAGAAAAAATATATATCAAAAATAATACTATTATAGGCACCTTTTCATATATAACTTTTTACTCTTTTGGTGTTATTTCTGTAGGAGGAATTGATGAGATTAGGATTTAGTCAAATAGGAATATTTGAAAATGAGTTGTAAATGCTTCCTTTTTCATGTAATTGATTTTTACAAGATAGGAAAGAATACGCTATTCATTTTTTTTTAAATTAAATTTATTAGGGTGACATTGGTTAATAAAATTATATAGGTTTCAAGTGTACAATTCAATAATGCATCATCTACATATTGTATTGTGTGTTCACCACCCAAAGTCAAATCTCCTTCTGTTACATTATATTTGTTTCCCTTTACCCTCCCCTCCCATCTTTCTTATTAATTTTCTTATAATTGCTTATTTTATAAAATTACATGATTTCATCAAAGTTCTGATAGATTTAACTATATTGTCACTGTTATTACTCTATCAATGGATTTCAGGATATATCAAAAAACAAGACAAAAACATTGTCTATTCTCAATAAACTTTTAAGTATTTTACACTGACTTTTAAACTGGTTTCATTGAACAATCACTCTAATAAATATTAAGTTTTCCACATTTCCTTATTTGTCTAAATTAAATTAGAATTTCCCAAATATTCCCAACACATTAAGATAATAATAATAATTGGTAATAAGTTGATTATCAATTTTTAATGCACTCTTTTTCCCCTCTGGCACTTACAGGATCCTAACAAATGGGTACATGTAGACATGTCTTAAGAGTCTGGTTATTTCCATCGGTATCATTGTTTTCTTTGGTTTCTCAGGAATTGTGTTGTGAATGATGATCTTCATAATGACGCCTACATGGAACATAGGGATCTTCAACTTTTCCCGAGTTTTTTGAGTATAGCATCTAAAAAAACCCACGTGGCTATTTTTCACCCAGTTTTCAGGGAGACCACTTCTAACCAGTTTCCAAGGTTTCTCTCTGTCTTAGCTGATGCTTCTATTAAAATTACTATATTCCAGATAGCTTAAACAACAACAACAACAAAAAAAACACAGTTCTGGAGTCTACAAATTCTAATATTAGGGTGCTGGCAGATCGAGGGTCTGGTGAATGGCCTCTTCCTGGTTTGCAGATGGCCATATCCTCATATGTTGGAGAGCAGAGAGAGAAGAAGCAAATGGGATTACTGCTCTTTTCTTAAAAGAGCAGTAATCCCATTTATGATGAGGTCTCCACCTTCATGACCTAATTACCTCCCAAATGCCCCACCTCCTAACACCATCACATTCGAAGCTAGGGTTTCAATATATGAGTTTCAGATAGGAAGAGTGATACAGATATTTAGTCTATAATACTCTCCTCTTATATAGTTCCTAGGATTTCCTTGTGGATAATTTGACCTAATTGTCTCAAAGGTCTAAGCCTTCTTAAATACTACCTGTGCATATTAAGAATATCTTCAGGATAGTTCTGCTTCCAGTTTCAGGATATGAAGTACAAAATAGCTATTAATTACTCCTAGTGTGGAATATAGCCCAGAACCAAAAACTTTCAAGTCCTGCTTAGTCTCCATTCCTGGAAGAGAAGAGTAGAAAAAATGATAGATTAATTTGTCTTTGTTGAGATAATATTAGTTGAATAATAATATAATAATATCTTCAAATTATACCAGTTGAAACTTTTTTCCTTTTTCCTTTCTATAACGTAACACTTACCAGCTGTACAAAACTCTGTTAGGTACTGTGAAGAATGGATGTTTATGTGGGTTGAGGGATGAGATCGAGGTAGAAATTGGTGAAATGGTGATAAGGCTATCATTTCCTCTCAAGTAGCTCAGAATCTAGTAGCAAGACAGGTAGCTCACCACTAGTCTAGTGGTTAAGAGCAGTCACCTTGGGTTCAAATCCCAGCTCTGTCACTTACTACCTCTGGTCAAATTAGTTGATTTCTCTATACCTTAGTTCTCTCATCTGTAAAGTAATAACCTTTTAGAATTTTGGGGAAGATTATGCAAGTTAATATATAATATTTTATTAATATACAAATATAATAATAAAAGGAACTTGGAAGAATATCTGATATAATGTGTTTAATAAATTTAAGCTATAATCAGTAAGACAAAGCAGAATATTATATGGTGTGAAAGATACAAATAATATGTTAAAAGGGAAATAAAAGAGAGAGGAATTAAATTACCCTGGGAGAATCAGTGTTGTCTTTGCAGGGGAGTTAATTTTAAGTTGAGCTTTGAAGAATGGGTAGGAATCAATAGGTAGAGATAAGAAAATGATCGTTCCATGATGAAGAAAAAGTATGAGTATTTACAAATGTATAGGGCATTTTCTTTGATAAATGTCAATTAGCCTTGTATGTGGGGCATGCAAGATACATGAGTAGGTTTTCATGTGATGTAGCATATTATGTTGGAAGCATGAGTTGAGGCAATACATTAAAAAGTATTATATATCAAGCTAAAATATTAAGATTTTATGCTCTTGACAATGAAGCATTATTAGAGGTTTTCTGAGCAAGTAAACAATATAACTAGACTTGCATTTTTTTTTTTTATGAAAACGAATGACAGAAAGGTTAAATATGATTTAGAAGAGGAAGAGACTGAAGACAGGTAGGTTTCTGAAAAGGATTTGTTAGTGATGTTGGAGAGAGTACAATTAAAGATAATGGTGGCTTTTCACCTTAGTGACTGAGAGAATATCTATGCTATTAACTGAGTTAAGAAAATGTACATGTTGGGAATAATCAGTAAAGGAAGTCTGACCTTTCGGGCTGTCAATCCTGTATGTTTCTACCAGTCTAAATTTGGCATGCAGATGGTACCCATTATTATTATTTTTGTTTAACATTTATGGAATGTCAACAACGAGCTAAGCCTGGTATGGAACATTGGAAACACATGCACATACATTCCCTCTCCCACCTCCGTCTGGTTCCTTCACTTTGTTATTGTCATTTTTTCTGGGCATTTGCAATTTGGTCACTGATGTGTTTTTCACTTAATAACCAATTACACGAAGAATAATGAAAAGATCGAAAGGCTTTGAAAGTACATTTATTTATCATTATTTCATGGAAAATGGGTACATGTTTTGCCTAAATCTTTGTTTAAATAAGGATTGTATGCCTTACCAGTATTTAGTGCTTTGCGATTTTTTGATGAGATCTGAATTTATTAGCCTGTTGTGATCTTAAAATATACAAAGTTACTGTTTTGTGACAAAATATTAAAAATCACAGAAATATGTATAGAATAATATTACAAATTTCAGTGCTTCATGCACACACACACAATTTTTAATTAAAGAAAATGATCATTATGGATAAACTTAAAATCTCTTTTGTTCCACCCTAGTACTGTTTATCTTTTTCTCTATCTCTTCTAGAAGTAACCGCCAAAATAAATTTGACATATTTAAATCCTTCCAGCCAATGTTGTTGTACTTTTACTACCTAAATGTACATCTTTATAGAATACATAGTATAGTTTTGTGTATTTTTAATTTTTAATTATATTATTTTACTCTATGCATTTCATTCTAAAAACTGTTTATTCAATAATTTATTTGTGATTTCTATAAAGCTTAACTATTGCCTAGTATTAAATCTCTAAATTTAGGAATTATAACTTATTTATCCGTTCTAATGCTATACATTTTGATTAGTTCTGTTTTTGCTACTTCAAATATTATTTCGATAAAAATTTTTGTGTGTGTACCATGTAGCACATACACATAAGAATTTTTTTCTACCACTTGAAATTAAAATTGCTGAGCCTTTGCATATTCGTGCATATTTACATTTTCAACTTTGGTCAAGATTGCAAAAACTACTCTCTGATAAGTTTATGCTATTTCACACTCCTAGTAGCAGTATATGAGATTTTTGATTTTCTATAATGTGTACCAAGATTTGGTATTGTCACCATTTTTTAATTTGGCTAATCTTATTTATGGTTTTGAAATAGAACCACTATTACTCTTATGTGTATTTTGCTGATTACTAGTGAGAATGAATATCTCTTTTATACTTATTGGCCATTCAATTTTCCTTGTTAGTTAATTGCCTTTTCATATATTTTGCCTGACTTCTTAATGAGTCATTTTTCTATCAATTTTTAAATATTTAAGTGAGATTTAATAGACATATAATAAAATGCATATATTTAAAGTATACAATTTGATCACTTTTAATGATCCACAGACCCACCAACACAGTCAAGATAAAGATTGGTTGTAGCTTTTAGTATTTTCTCAACACTAATTTTGTTTGTTGTGTATTTTATAATATCTACTTCTATGCTCTGATTTATCACTCACCTTATCGTATTGTCATTGGTCATAATAATTGTATAAATCAATATAGTCATGTTTACTAATCAACTTTTTTATGAATTTTGCAAATTGTGTTTGGTCAAAGTAACACTTTTAAGTCTGCGGACCCAAGGTTATCCTCCTATGTTTTTCTCTAGTAGTTTTAAAGTATTTTTCTCACATTGAAGTAATTTATGTGGAATTTACTTGTTATGGTTTGAAAAAGAAATGAATTTAATATTTTTCTCTGTACATAGCCAGTTGTCTCAGCATCATTTACTGAATTTACTTTTTATTCCTCTTTTATTTGTAATGTCATTTCCATCATATATCAAGTATTTTTTTACATAAATAAGTTTATTTTAGGGAACTCTAATCTGTCACATTGCA
>NW_011888795.1:4280678-4284858 GCF_000151845.1 Pteropus vampyrus | reverse complement strand
TGATATTCTACAGCCTCCCTGACCAGCTGGTCAGAAAGTTGGTCACTCAGGGCTTCAGCTTCAACATCCTCTGTGTGGGAGAGACAGGAATTGGCAAATCCACACCGATGAACACACTTTCAACACCACCTTCGAGACCGAGGAAGCCAGCCACCACGAGGATTGTGTGCACCTGCGGCCCTAGACCTATGACCTTCAAGAGAGCAACGTGCAGCTCAAGCTGACCATATGGATGCTATATGGTCAGATATACAAGGGTGAGTTACAGGCCCATAGTCGACTACATCGATATGGATGCTATATGGTCAGATATACAAGGATGAGTTACAGGCCCATAGTCGACCTCATCGATGCGCAGTTTAAAAACTATCTGCAATAGGAGCTGAAGATCCGCCGCTCGCTCTTCTATTACCACAACACGAGGATCCAAGTGTGCCTGTACTTCATCACACCCACCGGGCGCTCCTTCAAGTCCCTGGATCTGGCGACCATGAAGAAACTGGACAAAAGGTGAACATTATTCCAATCATTGCCAAGGCTGACACCATCTCCAACATTGAGCTCTACAAGTTCAAGATCAAGATCATGGGCTGGATAGCTGGTCAGCAATGGGGTCTAGATCTACCATTTCCCCACGATGACAAGGCTGTTGCAGAGATTAACGCAGTCATGAATGCCCTTTGCCGTGATGGGCAGCGTCGAGGAAATGAACGTGGGGAACAAGATGGTCTGAGAACAGCAGTACTCACAGGGAGTGGTGCAGGTGGAGAAGGAGAATCGCTGCGACTTCGTGAAGCTGCAGGAGATGCTGGTCGGGTGAACATGGAGGACCTCCCCAAGCAGACCCACAGTCGGCACTATGATCTCTACGGAAGCTGCAAGTTGGAGGAGATGAGCTTCCAGGACAGCAATGGGGACAGCCAGCCCTCCCTCTGCAGCTCACTTAGGAACTCCTTCCCCTTGGTCTGCAGGAGACCTACAAGACCAAGAGGAAGGAGTTCCTAAGTGAGCTGCAGAGGAAGGAGGAAGAGATGAGGCAGATGTTCATCAATAAAGTGAAGGAGACAGAGCTGGAGCTGAAGGAGAAGTAAAGAGAGCTCCACGAGAAGTTTGAGCACCTCAAGAGGGTCCACAAAGAGAAGAAGCGCAAGGTGGAGAAAAAGCACCAGGAGCTGGAGGAGAAGACTAACGCCTTCAACCGCTGGAAGGCCGCAGTGGAGGCCCTGAGGTCTCAGGCCGTGCACACCACCTTGCAGCAGCCTCTGAGGAAGAACAAGGACAAGAAGAATTAATGCACACACACTTACATGTCAAGAGTGGACTTTAGACTTTCATGTGTTAAGTTGCTTGAATTACACCTTGTGACCCTTGTCCAGTAACATGGTGTGACAACGGACTGGGAGCCAGTACAGACTCCAGTGTTTACAGCCTTGTTCTTTTCCCCGCCCCCACTCCCAGGCTACCCTGGGCCTGGCAGACCACCCTTCTCTATGCAAACACGTCAAAGCCATGAATTTTGGAATCCAAAACTGATGAGGTTTATTTTTTTTTCAGAGCCAGTGTCTGGTCTTCCATTTACAGTGTCACTATTCCTTGGTGGAGCAGTTATGTGTCGCTCTAGCGAAGGCCCTTGCCCGCGATGTTCGGCCTAGTTATTCGGCGTCAAGATGGCAACTCTTTCGGTGTCTTGGTGTAGCCGCATGGTCTGGTGCACATGCTGCCAAATTTGCCCAATTCCCTTTTGTATGTTAATTTTTCTAATCCAGAGCCTAATTTCAATAATAACTTTTAAAATACTTCTAAATTTTTATTTTGGCATGAGCATAAAGACAAATAATATCCTCTCCCATTATTTTTATAAGTAACACAGATTCCCTGATTTTTAAAAACTAAAACTATCTCTAAGCCTTTCTTATGTATAAAGTATCCCTATAATATATAGGGAGAAGTGGGTAATAAACATCTTGTAATGACAGTGTTTGGAATTTCTTTACAGATGAAAGTGGAACATCAACAACCATATCCGGTATTTTCACTGTGAATGTAAATGGAACAGCAGCCCAAAGCCATTTTCTGTGTGCCCCGGCGGTGCTACCTATCAACAGGGACCAACTCCACATGTGTGTTAAGTGTTTGACTCCATTAAAGGCCCCAAACCAATCCTGAGAATGCCAGATGCCCAGAGTGCTTATCTGGGAAGAGGTTTTTATCTCAAGGCCCTTGTTTCCTTTTTCCTGGCTGAGTCACAGGGCAAAAGATGAAGGTATCTGATATATGTGGTCAGTTTAAGAAAAAACTACCAGCAAAGGAGCTTTCCTTCATTTAGCTGCATTCTTAAAGAAATAAATTTTAAGGAAGCACCAGAAGCATTGATTCTGCTATGTTCCTGTTGGTTTACAAAACATTAAAAGGATCAGGGTTGAAAATATGGCCTGATAAAATGAGAGGTGGAAATGAATAGACTAAAGTAAGGATTCCATTAATGTTGATAAAGCTCTGTGCAGGATACAGACTCCCATAGTAAAGCTCTACCTTGAGGAGCTCAGGTTAGTGCACTCTCTGGCCAGGAACCTTAGGAAACGGCACTGATTGATTTTGGATTGGTAGTTCTTCATGTCCTCCATCTTCCCTCCCATAGCCTGCTGTATCGATTTGCCGGACCAAGTCCTGGTTTCCTCCTGCCCTTCTGAGATGGTGTTCCATTTATAGGGGGGTGGAGGGGTGAGCTGTGTGTGCTCATGGAGGCATAGCCAGAAAAAGGCAGCCTTTGCATGTGAGGGGCTCTGCTCACCAGGAGCAGAGCAGGTTTTAGGCTCTAAGTGAAAATTTTCCCAGTGTTATGGCACAACCACGGCTGGATCTAGATTTTGAGGGATAGAAACTTGAACTTTTCTTGAAACTTCAAGAAAACAAACACGAATACTCAGTTAGGTATGGGGCCTTGGGAGAGGCCTTGAGGATTAGGCTTCCTTAGCTTCTTAGTAAATCCACCTCTGGTTGTGACTCATAACTGATGCTTCACCATGGGTATCCAAACAGGTAAACCAGCCTACCTAAGATAGACATGGACTGTATTTCTGAGGATGAGGCTCCATGACTCAGTGGGTTTACTAGTTATATATGAAATGAGAATGCCTGCTTCATGGGCCCATCTGGGGACTCCTGGTGGCAGATTCTGCTACCCATCCACCTGCTGGCTGCCCCCAGGGCACACTGGAAGGCTGGAATTGTGGCTGGTTACCTGCCTGCAGGATATCTCTGTGGAGACCTGTCGTTGTTGCATTTTCTGGGGTCTGAGCTGTCTCCGCAGGTCCCATCAGCTTTAGTGAACCGCGCTGCACCTCCCTGTGGTATTTGTGTTTGGAATTTTGTCATCTTTAGCTCAGACCCAATTAATCCTTGGTGCACAAAGTGAGCTTAAAACTTGCCATTATTTAACAAGCTACCCATCATGGAATGTGACCCCTGCCTGCAGAGTCTGATTTGCCCCCTCCTTTTTTTTTTGTCATTATCATCTCTTGGCTTTACTGCTGTCAGTAGGATCATGCTGGCATTTACTATCATGTCTTTCATGAACCAAGTTGATTTTGGGTGGAATTGCCACATAATTTATTGTCCAAACTGAGCTGGCTCATGCCAATTCAACAGGCATAAGCCAGAACTGTCTCAGGCTAACCAGGAGGTATGGTCACCCCAATTAGGGGTAACCTGAGCTTAAGTGGTTTGTAATGGTGCAGAGTGACTGCATTGTATTTGTATGTCTATATGTGGGTTCCCTGTTAAGTGGGGCTTATATTATTGGATAAGAGGCCCCAAGGGAAGTGTGGCTTGCTAGTCTGTTATGTTAACACGCTTTTCTAAAACTGCTTCTCGTGTTAGTTCATTTACTCCTTCATTCATTGACTGTTTTTGTTCCTTTCCTTTCACTTTGTACTTTTTTCCCATTAAATTTTGCATTTATTTTGAAAAAAAAAAAAGAATTTCTTTGTGGCCTGGTAAAAATGTAATTGTATAGTTGACATAATATTATATTTATTTCAAGTGTATGTCAACTATACTTTAATAAAAACAAAATAAATTTAATTAAAATATTACGTAAAGACAATATATTGACAGAAATAGGCCGAATAATTATTTAAAAATACAACCGTAAATACTTCATATGTGTTTGAAAATAATT
>NW_011888795.1:4274684-4279127 GCF_000151845.1 Pteropus vampyrus | reverse complement strand
ATTCAGCCTTTCACCTTTTAGGTATGATGACAGCCAGAAATTTTGATAAATGCTTTTTGTCAAATTGAGATAATTCTGCTCTGTTACTAACGTGCTTAGAGTTTTTATTATGATTTAATGTTGGATTTTGTAAAAGGCCTTTTCTGTGTCAAATGATATAGTCATTTATTTTTTCTTTTTTAACTTGTCGATGTAATGGATTAAATTGATTAATTTTCAAATGTCGAACCAGTCTTCCATACCTGGAATAGATTCCACTTGGTTATGATGTATAATTCTTTTTATACATTGCTGGATTCAATTTTCTAACATTTTGTTGACAACTTTCATATCTAAGTTTATGAGCAGTATTTGTCTGTAGATTTCTTTTTTCTTCTCTCTTTTTTTTTTTTTATTTTGTACGGTCCTCATTTGGCTTTGATATCATGTTAATGCTAGCCTTATAGAATGTGTTGAAAACATTCTCTCTTCTTTTATAATCTAGAGGAGATTGTATAAAATTAATACTAACTCTTTAAGTGTTTGGTAGAATTCTTCAGTGAAACATTTGGGTTTGGTTTCTTTTTGGAGAGGTTTTAAATTACAAATTCGATTTTCTTAAAGGTGATAGGACTATTTAGGTTGACTTGTATTTATTCAACTTTATTAGTTTGTGGTTTTTAAGGCATTTGTCCAGTTCTTCTAAATTGAATTTATGAGTGCAAAATTATTTGTAGCATTCTCTTATTATCTTTTTAGTAGCTACTGGTTCTGTAGTGATGTCTTATTTCATCCTTAATATTGGTAATTTATGTCTTTGCTAATTTTCTTCTTTGTCAGTCTTATAGTAGAGCTCGATCGATTTTATTGTTTTTTGTTTTTTGTTTTTTTCCCAAAGACTCAGCTTTTGGTTTCATTGATTTTCTCTTTTGTTTTCCTGTTTTCAATTGCATTGATTTATATTTGTATCTTTATTATTTTCTTCCTTCTTCTGCTTTGGGTATATTTTGCTATTCCCTTTCTAATTTTTTGAGGTAGGAACTTAGATTATTGATTTGAGCCTTTAACTGCATCTCATATATTTTGATATGTGTATTTTTATTTTTCTTTAGTTCTACACATTTTTAAAATTTCTTTTGTGACTTCTCCCTTGTCCCATGAAATATTTAGGCTATTTCCAAGTATAGAGATTCTCCGTTGTCCTTCCGTAATTGATTTTTTGTTTGATCCCATTATGTTCAGAGAACATACTCTAAAAATTACAAATATTTTAAATTTGTTGAATTTTGTTTTATGGCCCAGGATATGGTCTGTCTTGGTAAATATTCAATGGCGTTTGGGAAAAAAAATGTGTATGCTGCTATTATCAAGTCAACACATATTCTAGGGTAACTACTAAGTTTAAATGGTATGAGGTAAATGTATGCATAAGGCCAGGTCTCTATCCTTGAGTTACTAATAAGTGTGTCTATATATATCACATCACATCAGCTCCAAGCTGATGGAGAAAGGAAGCTTTCTGTGGTGAGACGCCTAGTTGGAAGGATGCATGAGGGGCCGGCGTGAGAATGAAATGGCAGGTACCAACTTTATTGCAGAGAGTGCACTTCTATTGCAGAGAATGCGCTTCTGCTTCTACTCCCCAGGGGACTGCATGGGCTCCACACATATCAGAGTACAATAGTGGTATTCAGCCACACATGTGTGATACAAGAAACTGAATTATGTTTACATATATTAGGCACAAGCACCCTACTACACTAATGTAGCATTCTAAATCCAGGGTCCTATTCCTTGCCATGAGCCTGGAGCACAGCCAGACGTGGGACCAGCCAGGCCTGGGACCCACAATATATATATATGATGGTAATAGTCAGAGATTTTTAATTGATTGAGCTGAGAAGGTTTTTATATAAAGAGTGGTATTTTGGGAAAGAGTTTCACTACATACTCTTTTAGGATATGGGTGCCAACTAATCATACGTTAAACAGGACCACACCAAAACACTGGACATTGATATAAAAGGAAGATTTCAAATCTCATGCCACTAGTGCTTTACATGTTTGTCTTCCTGGGGAAGCACTCCACTAAGGCTATTAAAAGTCACTGATTTACAAGATGTTAATGTAAAATTCGACTTTGAGGAATTTAGAAATTCAGGTCTGTGAATGTTTCACAATAGTATGTTGATTTCCATTTGAAACAAAAGGGAAAGACCTGTTACAAACTATACCAACTATAATATGCCAAAACAGGTAAATCTAAAAATGCAAGCCTTTGGCAAAATATTTTCTTCTGATAAATAAGAAAGTACCCCTAGAAGTTAAAACATGTACTGAGATATTAACCATTTGACTTTTTCTACTACTACAAATGAACTGAAATATGAGGAATCTAGAATTATTCATAGCAGGTGGGGCATTGAAAAAGATAAGCTAAAATAATTTGTACACATTTTACATACCCATTATTTATATTTTACAGATGAAAAATGGAATGCTAAAAGATATATATATATATATATATATCTTGATTAGCATCATACACAGTGGGTTAGAGGTAAATTTTTTTTTTTAATTTTAATTCAGATTCTTAGTCTCTATAGTTCATGCTCTTTCTTGTAAAATATAAACCACAGTTCTCTGCTTGTAATGAAAATCTTCACGAAATTACGAGAAAGCATGTTAAGATTCCCAAAGAGGATATTAATTTTATATTCCCTGATAATGCTCATATCTCAGTATCTTGGTTTTTTTCAAAGCTCATAAGTCATTCTTTCTCAGTCTCATTAGCTGATGCTTCTTCTTTAACATTTTGGGTTAAGCAACCCAAGGTTCAGTCCTAGATCTTCTCTATCTCCACTCACTCTCATAATGATATCATATAGTCTCATGGATGAGTACCATCTTTATGATGATGATTATGAAATTTGTTTACCAAGTTCAGACTTATTGTATCCAACTGTGTCTGCAACATCTCTACTTGGTTAATTAATATCTCATTCTTGACCTGTTCAAATGAACTACTAATCCTATTCCTCAAATTTGCTCCACCTTCAGCTTTCTGTATCTCAGTTGATAACTCTATTTCTCCATTTGGTCAGGCAAAAGACACTAGAGACATTGCTGATTTCTGTCTTTATCTCATTTCCTGTATTCCTTCAGTAAGGAAATCTCTTTACCTTTGACTTCAGAATATATCTTGCAGTTAATCACTTCTTTTCACCTGCACTACTATCAACCCGATCCTATTGTACATTATCTCTTGCTTAGATTACTGCAATAGCCATTAACTTTCCCTGCATCTTATTCAAATACAGTTCATTTTGAACATAGTAGCTTGAGTGATTATTATAAAATGTCAGGACTTATCACTTGTCTGCTTCCTGCAATGGTTCTATATTTCACTTTTGCTCAGAATAAAAGTGACGTTTTTATTGCCTAAGTGGCCATGCAAAACTTCCATATTATCCCTCCAAGTTTATCTCTTACCATTCTTTCTTCTTGTTCACTCTGTGCAACCTCAAAAGTGTTCTGGCTGTTCTTTAAACATGTCAGGTGTACTTCTGACTTCGGCCCTTTTCTCTAGCTGTTTCCCCTTTTAAAATACTCTTCTCCAAGATATATAAATTCATAATCACTTCCTTCCTGTCTT
This sequence comes from Pteropus vampyrus, assembly GCF_000151845.1. Classification (NCBI taxonomy): domain Eukaryota; kingdom Metazoa; phylum Chordata; class Mammalia; order Chiroptera; family Pteropodidae; genus Pteropus; species Pteropus vampyrus. The sequence continues at coordinate 4,275,493 of NW_011888795.1, read as the reverse complement.
TGCCCAAATATCATTTTCTCAATGAGATATCCCCTGTTACTCTATTTGACTGCCCTCAACACTCCAGATCCTTATATATAGGGTAATCTTTATATATAGGAATATTCCTATTTTCAACCGTTTTGAAAATACTGTTTTCAATTCATGATTGATTGAGTCTATGGTGGTTGCAAAAAACCTGGGATAAAGAGGACTGACTGCATATTAATTGGGAAAAAAATCTGTATATTAGTGTATCTGTGTAGTTCAAACTCATGTTGTTCAAGGTTCAACTGTAGTTTCTTATGTTTTTAACACTATTCCTGAAATGGCAATTATCCCACTCAAAAAATAGAAACATACTAAATTTTTAGTTCTAACTGTTTATTAGAGTCTTAAATCTATTGGTTTCATTTAACAGGAAAGAGACTATGGAACATATTATGCATTATTATTGCAAACAAAGGAAACTACTGAATGACCTATAAGGTTCAGTTACAACATTGCTTTTAGTACAAAAATCCTATTTATTTAATTTATTTGATTGTTTAATTGATTTATTAATTAATAAAATCAAATTTGTATTGCATACCCACTAAGTATAAGGTACTTTTCTAGATCCAGAGATGAGTCAGATAGGCATTTTAGTCATGGAGCTTATAGTGTAGAAGGGGAGATAAAACATGTACATCAGTAATGATGATCCAACATAGAAAATATAAATTCTAGAAGAGAGATCGATATGAAGTGCTCTGGAAATTCAGAGGGGAGAAATTATTTCCTGTTAGGGATTTCATAAAAGATATGAATAGAATGTGTGAGTTTGGCTT
>NW_011888795.1:4263883-4274634 GCF_000151845.1 Pteropus vampyrus | reverse complement strand
CAAACAAAGGAAACTACTGAATGACCTATAAGGTTCAGTTACAACATTGCTTTTAGTACAAAAATCCTATTTATTTAATTTATTTGATTGTTTAATTGATTTATTAATTAATAAAATCAAATTTGTATTGCATACCCACTAAGTATAAGGTACTTTTCTAGATCCAGAGATGAGTCAGATAGGCATTTTAGTCATGGAGCTTATAGTGTAGAAGGGGAGATAAAACATGTACATCAGTAATGATGATCCAACATAGAAAATATAAATTCTAGAAGAGAGATCGATATGAAGTGCTCTGGAAATTCAGAGGGGAGAAATTATTTCCTGTTAGGGATTTCATAAAAGATATGAATAGAATGTGTGAGTTTGGCTTGGAATTTGGACATTCAGAGATGATGGGGAAGGGCATTTCAGGTGGAAATAACGACGAGCAAAGAATGGAGGTAAAAGAGCAGGTATTTAGGTTTGGACTGGACAACACCATAGATAATGGGTAGGGGACAGGCCATAAAGGCTCTCAAATGTAGCTTATGAAATTTAATATTAATTTCTTAAAAAATAATAAGCCATTAAAAACCTTGGGTTCTAAAATATAATCTTGGTCAAGTTTTTTAGAACAGAAGAGACTAGAGAAATGAGATGAGTAGATATAAGGTATTGCCATCATTCAGGGAAGTGATAATAAGGACTTAAAATATGATATTGACTATGGGACATTTACTTATGTTAGAGCTGTCTTGAGAACTGACAACTTGAGAAGCAGAAAGCAGGAGAAAGAAAAAAGAAGAAGGCAAACTCTGTCTGGGTTCTGTGTCTCTAACAGAGATAGAGACTAGAAAAAATCTTATTTCTTATATTACATCCTCACTTTGATTTCCATTCCCCTAGTGAAATGTATTATATTTTTTACTTACACCAGAACCTTTCAGTAGAAATATATCAATATCTTCCAGTAGTTGTTTATAATTATATTTATTAAACATTTACTATGGTTCTTATTCTTCTTTACATACATAATTTCATGTATTTCTCACATCACTGGGAAGCAGGTTTTATTATTACTATTTTATAGGTGAGAAATTGATGATCAGAGCAGTTAAGTAAATTATACAAGGTCATAATGTTACTAAGCAGTAGAACTGGGATTTTAATTCAGGCTTGAGGCTATATTCTTTCATTTAGCCATGTTGCCTTTAATTCATCGGTTGAAACTATTTATCATTAGTTATGTTATTTACACTAAGCTACTTCCTATGATTCACATTCATTGATCCTGAGTCTGTTTTCCAGAGTGAAACAGAATATATCTTATTGTACATTTCCATAACAGTTCTTGTTATATTTTCTTGATAAATTAATCCATTTATCATTATGAAATGACCATCTTTATCCATTGCAATTTTCTATTGCCGGGCTGTATTTGAACAAATTGTAATTTATCCATTGCTCTGAAGCAGTTCAAATTGAGCTACTTTATGTGATAATAATGTAGCCACGCTAGCTTTCTTCTTTTTTTTTTTTTTTTTTTAAATACTCAGATTGAGGCTAAATTCATATAACATAAAATTATTCATTTTAAATGTACAATTCAGTGACCTTTAGTACATTCCGAAATTGTACAACTACTTCCGCTATGTAGTTAAAAATCATTTTAATCACCCAAAAATAAAGCCCCATGCCCATTAAGCCATTACTTCCCACCACCCCGTGGTTTTCTTCTAGTCCCTGGAAACCACCAATCTGCCTTCTCTCTCTAAAGATGTGCCTATTCTAAATATTTCAAATAAATGGAATCATATGAAAACAAGGTACCTTTGTGTCTGGCTTCTTTCATTTGATATAATGCTCATCCATGTTGTAGTAAGTATCAGTACTTTGTTCTTTTTTATGATCGAATAATATTCCATTGTATGTAAAACATTGTCTTTGTCCATTCGATAATTGATATACATATGGGTTGCTTCCACCCTTTTATTATTGTGAATAGCACTGCTATGAACATTCATGTATGAGTATTTCAATACCTTTTTTCAATTCTTGTGGGTATATACCTTGGAATAGAATTAGTGCATCATATGGTAATTTTGTGTTTAATTTTTGAGATAATACCAGGCCACTTATCATAATGGCTGACTTAATATTTTTTTGCATGACATATCTTTTTCAATGCTTTTTCTTTTAACTCTATTATTTAATGTTTTTTCTTCTTTTTTCTTTTTTTTTTTTTGTAGAGAGAATATAATTGGATCCTGCTTTTTTAAATCTAGTTTAACTTTTTCTGTCTATTAATTCGAATGTTTGTACCATTTCTGGTAATGCAATTATCAATTACAGTTCACTCTTCACTGAAACTCATCATTTTCATTGGTTTTTATTATCTCTATGTTTTAATTTTGCTTTTGTTGTCCTGCCTTCAAGTTAATTAAATTTATTTGACAGTGTCTAATTTAATGTTAATTTATTCCCATGAATTTTGATTTTAGGTATTATATTTTTCAGATCTATAATTTTGCTTATTTCTCTATGTATATATTTTCTTTCTTTTTTATTATCTTCATAATTTTTAGAATACATAAATGTAGTTATAATAGCTATTTAAATCCTTGCCTGCTAATTCCATCATTCTCCTCTTTTGGAGTCTATTTCTATTGAGTCCTATTTTTCTGATCATGAGTCTCATTATGCTGCTTCTTCACACATCTAGTAACTTTTTGTTGAATACTAGACATTGTACACTAAATGGTCCTAAGAGTCTGAAATTTTTTAATTTTGTTTTGTTAAGGGCCGGATTGGTTCTAATAAGAGAGTTCAGTTATTTGATATTAAGTTTGTATGATACTTTGAGACTTGATCATATATTTTGTCATGGCAGCTGTGTAATAAACTTTGCTATAAGAATAATTAAGCCATGCATTGCTAATAATTCAGAAGGACTCAATTTTCCGTGTTCCTTATTGAATGACCCAAGTGATTAATAAATGTGCTTCACTCTGTATGGTGGAAATCTAAACAATATCCGGCCTTTTGAAAGCTCTTGAAACCATTTACCCATAGCTTTGCCACACTTAATCTCCCAACATTGTGAAGATTCACTCAAGACATGAACATCTTAGTAAGAATCCAAGAGAACCCAACTAGATTTCTAGAGCTCTTTATGAACAGATCCCTTTTTCCTATAACTCTGTCCTGCAAATTCCAGTTAATTCGGACTTACTGAATTCTGATCTCTGTCCTCTCAAATCAGTGCTACTGCTGTACTTTTCTTGGTGTTTCCCTTTGTGATGGTTAATTTTACATGTCAACTTGTCCTTAGATATGTGGTTAAACATTATTCTGAATGTTCCTGTGAGGATGTTTTTGGATAAGATCAATTTTTATTTACTACTATTATTTTAATAGACTTTATTTTTATAACAGGTTTAGGTTCACAGCAAAATTGAATATTCAGAGATTTTTCATATACCCACAACAACCACACATGTATAGCCTCCTCTTTTATCAACATCTGCCCTTAGAATGGTACATTTGTTACATTTACTATATTAACACATCATTATCACCCTAAGTCCATAGTTTATTTTAGGACTCACCCTTGGTTTTGTACATTCTATGGGTCAGAACAAATGTATAATAACATGTATCTACCATTATAGTATCATATAGTGTAATTTCATTAACCTAAAAATTCTCTGTACTCTGCCTACTAATTCACCACTTCCTTTAAACTCTGGTAATTACTGATATTTTTACTGCATCATAGTTTTGCCTTTTTCAGAATATCATATAGTTAGAACCATATAATAAATAGCCTTTTCAAATTGGCTTCTTTCACTTAGCAATATGTCTTCATAGCTTAATAGATCATTCTTTCATAGGCTAAGATATATTCCATTGTTTAAATATACCACAGTTTGTTTATCTATTAACTTACTGAAGAACATCTTGTTGCTTTCAATTTGGGCAATTATGTATAAAGCTGCTAAAATATTCATGTGCAAGTTTTCATGGAAACATACATTTTTAATTCCTCTGAGGAGATACCAAAGAGAGCACTTGCTAAATTGTGTATTAAGAGAATGTTTACTTTTGTAAGAAACCAAAGAAACTATACCAGTTTTCATTCTCACCAGCAATATTTGAGAGTTTCTGTTGTTCCACATCCTCATCAGCATTTGGTGTTTTCTTTGTTCCAGATTTTGGCCTTTCTAATAGGTACGTGGTGATATCTCATTGTTGTTTAAGTTTGCATTTTTCTGATGATATATGATATGGAGCATTTTTTAAACAGGTTGTTTGTTTTCTTATTGTTGAATTTAAAAGTTTATATGTGTGTGTGTGTGTGTGTGTGTGTGTGTGTGTGTGTACATATATATATATATTTTTTGGAAAACAGTACTTTATCAGATATGTCATTTATAGATATTTTTTCCCAGTCTGTGTCTTGCCTTTAGAATCTCTTAGCAGTTTCTTTCACAGGCAGAATTTTTAAAAATTCGAAGATAAGTTTATCAATTCCTTTTTTCACGGATCATGTCTTTGGTGTTGTATCTAAGAAGACATTGACAAAATCAAATTTATCTAGATTTTCCTTTATTTTATATTTTAGTTTATAATTTTGTATTGAAATTATTTAAATTAGTGAACTCTTGAGTAAAGCAGATGGCTCTCTATAATGTGGGTAAGCATCATCCTATCAGTTGAAGGCCTGAAATAAATAAAAGTCTGGCCTCCCCCTCCCCTAGCAACAAAGAATTCTGCAACAGATAACCTTAGGACCTGAATTGCAATATTGGCTTTTCCTTGGATCTCCGCCCTGCCTACCCACACTGCAAATTTTGGACTTGCCGGCCTCCCTAATGCACAAGCCAATTCTTTAAGATAAATCTCTTTCTATAAAAATATTCACATGCTACTGGTTCTTGGAGAATTCTGAATAATATATTCCTTTTGCTCTATGATCTGGAAGGTTTCTCTGGGAAAAAAGTTTTATAACATAGTGCTCACTTTTATTTGTTTCCTTTCTCTCAGAGGCCACAGTTCTGTGCTGCCCAATGTCCAATGTTTAAAAATTATTTTTAATATATTACCTAGTTTTTAAATTTTTTAATGGTGTAAATGTTAAATCCAGTCCCTGTTACTTCATTATAGGCAGAATCTGAAGTCTAAAATAAATATTTAAATAGGAAAGAATTCGATATTCGTGCTTCTTATATTTCTCTGTTCTCTAAATATTTTTAGTTCTTTTCTTAATTTTTCTATTAATGGAAATGGAAATGCTCTTTATTTAACTTGAGGAAAGAGTTAAACATTTGTTTAGAGTCAAATAAATATGAGTTCAAATGATTATTCCACTGCCTATAATTGTCATAAGCAGTTTATGTACATTCTCAGAGCTTTTATTTTCTCATCTGACAACTGTGGATAATAACTGTTTCACAGATATAGTGGAAATAAACCATGTGAGACACTGTGTGTGCCTAATAATTGCTAGTATACTGATTTACCCTTTAACTCTCTAATATTGTGTACGATATAAAGGGAGCTAGATTTTTTATAAAATATACAGAGTTTTTTAATGGCTTACAATGTAAAAGTCAACATACTTATAGAGTGATCAGCAAAACTATTCTTCAAGTGAATACATTTTTTAAGCCTTTCAATGTCCACGCTTGTACTGTTTCTTGTAATACTAAATCTTTAATTATAAATAACTTTAATTATAGTCCAAATTTTGCATGAAGAAAGTCATGAAATATGAATATTATTGTTGGCCAAACTTAAATAAATTCAGAATTTAACAATCAATGTAAAATACCAAGTGTAAAATACCAAGGAGGTTTTCAGTGTAATAAAAAATATAACGATGAACCACAGAAACAGGTGTACCTCAGTTACATTTAAATAAACATTGCACAAAGTACTGTTTGACATTAATTTATGTCTTGAGTATTTTATTGTAATAATAGAAAGTCCAGGAAATGATTTTAGCATACCATGAAGTATCTTTAGGAAAACCAAACTGGATTACACAGACTCAAAAATCTAGAAAGAACATAAAGGGACTATCTGATCCACAATCTGGCTTTCAGGTATTAAGATATCACCAGTCTTTATTTTGCACCTGGGTAACTTGACTTAAAAAAATAAATGCTTTGGTCACACTATTTTCTAAGAATGAAATCACAGCAATAATGTTACTCATATAGTCAATCACCAATTCATTCAATTCCTTATATAGTGAATAACTGTATAGTGATTACTTATTGTGTGTCATTCACTGTGGCAGTTGCTATGAATAAATAGTAAATGAACTAGACAAATTGGACCTCGTAATTTTTATTTTAAAAAGCAAGTCTTCTATATATATTACTTTAAAAGAACAGTTGTTTTGTTTATTGTTTGTTTATTTGTTTGTGTTTAATAGACTCATGCATTCTTATTTTAATCAATAGGCTATAACTCATTATTATTACTTAATTAAATGCTCAAATTTTCACACAATTGTCCAGTGAGAGCCTTTTAAAATGATTTTGTGTCCTTTTGTCCGTAATCATGATTATTTAAGAACTTTGTTACCTTCTGGCATAATGAATTTTTCCAGGATTATTATGAATATTTTCAGACCCAGCTCTAGAATCAGGCATTTCTCCAAGGAGCTCTGGTTCTTCTTTGTGGAAAATAGTTTTAACAAACCAAGAGCTACATGATCCTAGATGTACTCATTGCTAGATGTCTCCTGATATGATGCACTGAGATGCATCCAAAATCACATCTATGATATTTCCACCAAATGCACAACATGAATCTAATCATGAGTAAACAAGAAACAGCTTACATTCTTCAAAAAATGTCAAATTGATAGAAAAAAATAAGGAACACCGAGGCACTCTATTATATTAAGGAAAACTAAAGAAACACCATAACTAAGTATAACACGTAATCATGAATTAGATCCTGCTACAGGAAAAAAATTACGCAACTAGTTATATAATCGTGATCATTGCTAATATGGAAGGGTGTGAGATGCAAGGTTTTATGATATGGAAAATAAAATAAAGGAAGTGTAAGTTATTTACTATAGGGAATTTCCAGGCAGTTTGATATAATATATTAATATCAGTATATGTGGATATAAGGAAAAGGATACAAGTTCAGTTCCCAGCCTTATCAACTTATTAAAGCCCAGCCTCCTCATCTTTGAATATATCACTTAATTACATTGACATATATTGTGAGTGAGATTATTATATAAAAGTGTGTTAAAAATTTGTACATTTTATAAATTTTAAAAATTTGCATTTTACAAATAATAATTATTGTTAAACCTAAGATCAATTTAGCCTTTTTTTTCTCTTTCTTTGACTTAATCCTGGTATTCCGGGACCATAGTTCACAGTTACCCAGTTTTTCCCCTGCAAAGTGACTGGGAAATTCCTTCTTCATGATTGTACTGCTCTACAAAGCATACATTATTTTCTGTGTGTCATGACATAGACTTCAAGCAAATTGATGGCTAGCAGTTTTTCTTCATTACATTCTCTTCCCCGAACAAAGCACAATATTTGGAACAAAGAGTAGACTCAGTAATACTTGATGAGTGAACAAATGATCATAGATATCTAGGAATCTCCATTGGGTTAGGTCTCCAAATATCTCCCTATACTATCTTAGGAAAGTCAACACATCACTCTGGATTCTGCTTTCTTACCTGTAAAACCAAAACAATATCTTTCTTAAATGGCTTTTGTGAATCAATGAAAATAATGCCCTTGAATGTGCTTAACAAATGTAACATGTCACGTGTGTTAGTTTCCTAAGGCTGTCATAACAAATTACCACAAACTTGGCTTAAAACAGCAGAAATTAATTCTCTCGTAGTTCTGGAATTTGGAAGTTCAAAATCAAGGTGTTGGCAGGATTGGTTTATTCTGAAGGCATGTAGGATAATCAGTCCCATGCCTCTTTGCTAACTTCTGGTAGCTTCAACAATTCTTGGTGTTCCTTGCCTTATAGATGTGTCGCTCCAATCTCAGTCTTCGTCTTCGCATGGCTTTCCCTCTGTAACTCACTGTGTCTGTCTCTTCTTTTTTGTCTCTAAATTTATAAGGACATTCACCATTTGATTTAGAGTATTAATAAGGAGGAAAGAGGAATTTTCCCATTTCTTAAATGAGTTTCAAAATTGCTTTTATGATTTAGTATTAGATGATGATGACAATGTTCTGGCACTTTGATGGGGTTGATATGGTGCTCAATGCCTCCAGTGATTCCCTATACAAAATTCTATAGATGATACTCAACTCATTGTAATAGCAAAAGTTGGTGCAATTGGTGGAAGTAGATGATGGCAGGCTTTTGGAATTTCTGCAAAAATTGTTCACATAAAGTACTTAAAAATAGAATGCGTATATATCCTAAGGAATTGAAATCACTATCCCGAAATATCTGCACTCTTATGTTTAAATAAGGAAGGAAAAAAGGAAGGAAGGGAGGGAGAGAAGAAGGGAAAGAGAAGGGAAGGAAGGAAGGAAGGAAGAAAGGAAGGAAAGTAGGAAGGAAGGAAGGAAGGAAGGAAGGAAGGAAGGAAGGAAGGAAGGAAGGAAGGAAGGAAAATAGGAAGGAAGGAAGGAAAGGGGTAAGGTAAAGAAAATGTAATGTTAATGCACTCCTATTGTATGATATTAGGAGTCTTGGCTCAAAGAACATAAATAGAAAAATTATGCAATTTGCCTTAGATAACACCAAAGGGAGATATAATTGGCTTTAAGTAGTTTTTCTCTGAATATATCTTTATAAAAGTAGGAAAGTATAGTAGTATAAAAATTTCCTCAACTTTTAGAGGAGTCTACCATTGCTATCTTCAAAATTGAAAGGAAAATCACTGCTACTGCCAAAATAACTTCATGACATTAAAAACTGAATTCCAAGTGAAAAATTCATATTCAATTTATGTAACTACTTTACTTGGAAATTGAGTTACTTTTGCTTCTGAATTGATTGATAATTTCAGCTAGTTCTCAGAAATCTGTATAACCCATCTCTTCATATGAGCACCTTCTAAAATCTTCTCTGATTTCACAGTAAGATATTATGTTAGAATACCCTCAGTTTTGAGTCCTGAAGGGTCCTTTCAAGGCCAAACTGCTATGCCTTTAAGGTTCTCCCCAGACTATGTCTATGTCTATTTTCTAGGCCAAATGCCCAGCTATATCTATAAAATGACATAGGGATTAAACTTCAGTGACTCTTCAAAAATAAATAAATAAATAAATAAATAAATAAATAAATAAATAAATAAATAAATAATTGTCTTTTAGGAAAAAGTTGATGTGTTTAACAACTGTATTGAAAAGAATATAGTACTTACTCCATATATCTAAGATTTTTGTTTTGCCATGTAAGGAAAAATGTTACCTACACTAGGTTATTAATTTATGTTTTATAAAGGTGAAAAGCATATTTAGAATATTCTCTTTTTTCTAAAAAAGGAACTTCAAGCACAAATATGTATTTAAGTCCTTAAATATATAAAGGACATCTATTGAATGATATCTTTGACTATGTTTTCATAAGAGTTTTTCTCAAATTCCATTTAATGTTGCCTTACTATCATTCTGTATCTGATCTCCAAATTATTAGCACTGTAAAAAAGTTGAAGCCAGCTAGCAAAATGAGGAAATAGTCATCATTCAAAGCTCTTGATTATACCTTTACGAAGGCAATACATCTGAAAATAAATTCTGCCTTTACAAAGACAATAAATCTGAAATCATCAAGGAAACATCAAATGACCAAGGTTTCCATTTCCCAGAACATACCTGCAAGCCAGTACCCACCTTTCAGGTTGGATTACAAAATAAACTATTGACATTTAGTCATGCAGTCTTTTCTTTCAGACATTTAGTTGGGTCAATATTCACTATTTCTGTTTATATTCCATTTTCCAATTTCCCTCAAGAAATAAATAAGAGATATGTGAATTAAATGAATGATTTTTTGCTGTGTGTTTGTAGCAATCAAAGTATTCATTCATCCACAGCATGAAGTTTCTATTATATCAAGAACACTTGCTGCAGTAATATTAATTACCCAGGGCCTGCTTCATAATATTCAAGATTGAGTTCCAAATGAAAACATGTTTTGAAAAAGCAGGGGAAAATGTCATTAAAAATACTAGCATTTTTCTTTCTTTCAAAGTTTTTTCCTTAACTTATCATGGTGTATTTTTATTTGTTGTTATGTCATTTAAGTAAAGAAAAATTAAAATTTTAAATTATTAGTATGCATTTTACTGTATATTGTGAAATGCCAACTTTAATACAAATATAAGAACATTTAAGTTGCATCCAAAATCACTAAAATTACATCATTTGTATTTCATAGTTTGTGCATGCATAAGTACTTCATTCTTGCTGGAATAGTGAAATGCTATACAAAGCTAACTCAACTGCTTTTATTTTACTTCTTGATACTTGCACAGTCTATCAACACATTCTACTTCCAGCTTACTAATGAACAAGGAAAGATTGAAAGGCAAAGGTTCTATGGGCTGTCCTATTTTTCCCTTTCTTTCTATGTCATTTTTTAGTGCAAACGATTGGCTAACACAGGAAAAGAACCTGAGTAAGAAACTATATGATGAAGTTTCTCGGTCATTCATGTTTCTTAGAACACAATTGCCATCTTTCTTAATTTGAAGTAAGCTTTGGTTCAATTATAAAGTATGGTTTCTTGGAGTTTTCACTGCCACT
>NW_011888795.1:4257959-4262978 GCF_000151845.1 Pteropus vampyrus | reverse complement strand
TCATGTTTCTTAGAACACAATTGCCATCTTTCTTAATTTGAAGTAAGCTTTGGTTCAATTATAAAGTATGGTTTCTTGGAGTTTTCACTGCCACTCTTACCCAGTTTTAGACATAGCAAGTTTACCTTGTACAGACTTTGAGCCTCTCTGAACTCCCATGTATTTTGGATCCTCTAGAATTCTATGCTCACAGGGCATTAGCAACACTATACATTAATGGAAAAGAGTACATTCATATTGCATATAGTGCATTATTCCATTGGGACATCACTTACAAAACAAAAGTTCAAAGTTCATGGATGGAATTATTAACACTTTCAGGATAGTGACAACAGAGCATTAGACCAAATATCGGGCTCTTCTGAGCTTGAGGCCTTATGTGACTGCATAGGTTACAGTTGTCCATGAAATTACTATTTATTAAAAAGCCTCCATGTGCCCAGTGCTTTACATACATTTTCTTTTTCAATTGTGACAATATTGTTATCCTTATTTTATAAAGGATAAAATAAATATTTAAGAGTAATTGATCAATTTACTCTGTATGTCCCCTATAAACATATTCAATACAAGTTTGAGTCAAAGCTCAAACTATAACAAAATCTAAACTTAGGAAGTTTAAATAACCATTTAACATTACTATAACATATACTCAAAATTAATGAAATTGATTTTATTTAATGGATTATAGATATCACTCATAATTTTATAATTATACTATAGGCAGTCCTCGCTTTGCATGGTACTATGTTAACTGAAGCTTGTGAATATTAGCGTGGTGTCATCATTCTCCGTTACCATGGAACAATGCAAAGGAAGTGTTACTTTACATGATGCATTGTTTGTATGGTAATTTACAGTTCATAATCTTTCTGTTTGTTGTTTTATTAATTAAAATGTTATTTACTGTACCGTGAGGGTTAGTTCCAGCAGACCTATAATTAACCTGAGCTGTGTTACTGAATTTCCTGCATGACCCTGACCCTTGATCAAGGCATGAAATATAATTATTAATAGTGTCACTTTGTAATCATGTGCCTGAGGAGTTTAGGGATGATTTGTACCAGTTTATCAGCACTGTTTAATCAGTAACAGTAGGTTGATGATTTTTTACCTGTTCTTGTGGAGTCTCCAGAGAGTTTTGCCTTTGAGGCCATTTACCTAACAAGAATATGCTAATGTAGCAAGCAGAGCATGAGAAACCCCAGTCAAGACTCCATTATGGATCCTATAGTTCCAAAGTGCTGTGCAGTTCCTGATCTAAGATGAAAAACATCTACACAGCCCTTACACACAATAGAAGCTCTTGTCTGGACATTCAGGACCTCTTACTGCAACATCTTTGGCTATGACGCAACTCCTTATGTTAATGCTGTTTCTCCATTGTATTCTTTTTCTTGAGTAAACTGTAGAACTGTATGCATTGCCATTCTGAATCTTATCATCTTCTTTGGCAATTAATCCTGTCTAATTAACACCATTAATGCATTTACATGTCATATATTTCATTAATTGATGTGCCCATTATGAATTTATGTCTAGAAACTTGTATAAGCAAAACCATATTGGGGTATAGATTAGTTCTTCTCTTTAAAAAGTTTAGTATCATTTGCACCTGGTCCCTCCTGACCTACTCTAGGCAACCAGGCTTAAAATGTTCAAATTTACTTTTCTGTTCTAAAAAAGCAGAACAGAATGTGATTCTCAAATTTTGCACCTAAATATTCTTGGACATTGGAGCTCATTCACAGGAGTATAGTGAAACATTTTATGCATTTGGGAAAAACAGATACTACATAAATTACAACTTGTTTGGATCTAATTACTTAATAAACAGAACTGGTAGGTGTTTCCTAGGTCTGGGGAATTTTGAAGAAATTGCTGTTACATCAGTTCGTTCTTTGAACTAGGAAAGTTTGGGAACTTCTGATATATGTCTCTCTGAGAAGAAGAAGGCAGATGTTACTGACGCCCGAATGCCAGGGGAGGTATATCAGTAATAATCACATTGGCAGGAAATAACAACACAACGATTACTAGAAAAGGCTATAACAGATAGGAGTTTTTTTTTTTTCCCCCTTCAATCAAGTTCAGAATAGGTTCATGACTGAAAGCTGCTCAAAACATCATCGAGATCTAGGCTGTCCTGATCTGCTGTTAGTAGTCTGGCTTTCATTGTTATGATCATAATATGGTTGCCATACTCCCAGAATCATATCTGCTATCATGAAGAAAAAGCAGATGAGCTAAGAGGTAAACTGACAAAGATATCTTGACAATTAAGTCTGTATTAAGAAAAAATAATTTTCTTAGATATTAACCCAGAAATTTCCTCATACATTTCATTGTCCGGAATAAGGTTACATGGTCATGCCTAACTTCAAAGGAACAAAGGAAATGGAATATATTTCTTTCTAGACTTTCGAATAGAAGAAGCCAATTGAAAGGGGGCCTTGAAAGGACATGGAAACAGTGGAAACACCGAGCTACCAGAAAACAAAAGAAAAAATGGCTCTAGGAAAACCTCATAATTCAATAATCGCCCTAAATGTAAATGGACTGAACTCACCAATAAAAAGTCACAGAGTTGCAGAATGAATCAAAAAATGAAACCCAACCATATGCTGATTTCAAGAGACACATCTCAGCTCCAAAGACAAATATAGACTGAAAGTGAAAGGATGGAAAATGATAATCCAAGCAACTGGCATTCAGAGAAAAGCAGGTATAGCTGTACTTATAACAGAAGAAATGGACTTCAAGATAAAAAAGGTAAGGAGAGACCCGGAGGGACACTTCATAATGATAAAGGGAGCCATATATCAAGAAGACAGAACACCTATTAATGTCTATGCTCCCAATTGGGGAGCCCCGAAATATGTAAAGCAATTCCTAACAGAACTGAAGGGAGAAACTGACCAAAACACTACCACCATAGGGGACCTAAATATCTCACTGTTGAATATGGATAGATCATCCAAGCAGAAAATTAATAAGGAAATAACATCCTTAAATGACACATAAGACCAACTGGACATAATCGACATTTACAGAGCCTTCATCCCAAAACAGCTGCTTAAACATTCTTCTCTAGTGCACATGGAACATTCTCAAGGAAATGCTGAGACATAAAACTAACCTCAACAAGTGTAAGAGGATTAAAATCATACCAACCATATCCTCTGATTATAATGCTTTAAAATTGGAGATCAACTGTAAAAAAAGTAAGAAGAACCACAAATACATGGATATTAAACAACATACTACTGAAGAATAATTGGGTCATAGAAGAAATAAAAAGAGACATCAAGAGACATGTAGAAGTGAATGAGAATGAAAGTATAGCATATCAAAATTTTTGGGACACAGCAAAATCGATAAGAGGAAAGTTCATATCCTTACAGGCCTATCTCAAAAAATAAGAATGAGCCCGAAAAAACAACCTAACACTGCATCTTAAAAAAAACTAGAAAAAGAACAAATGAAGCCTAAAGTCAGCAGATGGAAGAAAAATAATCAAAATTAGAGCAGAATTAAATGAAATTGAGAACAAAAATACAATAGAAAAAATAAATGCAACAAAGAGCTGGTTCTTTAAGATTAATAAAATTGGCAACCCCTTGGCTGGACTCACTAAAGAAAAAAAAGAAAAGACACACATTAACAAAATCAGGGATGAAAGAGGAGAAATTATGACAGACACTGCAGAAATACAAAAGATCAAACAAGAATACTATAAAAATGTATATAACACCAATTGTAATAATCTAGAAGAAATGGACCAGTACTTAGAAAAATACAATCTTCCTAGACTGAATCAAGAAGAACTGGAAAATCTAAATAGACCAATCAGCAGTATGGAAATTGAAACAATCATCAAAAAACTATCAAAAAGTAAAAGTGCAGGACCAGATGGCTTCACCAGTAAATTCTACCAAATAAAGAAGATTTTAATACTTATTCTTCTCAAACTCCTCCACAAAAATCGAAGAGGAGGCAATACTTCCTAACTCATTTTATGAGGCCAACATTACCCTGATACCAAAACCTGGTAAAGATAACACAGACATAGACACAGACACACAGACACACAGACACACAGACACACACACACACACACACACACACACACACACAACTACGGACCAATATCTCTCTTAAACACAGATGCAAAAATCTTAAATAAGATACTAGCGAACTGAATATAATAACACATTAAAAAGATTATACAGCATAATCAAGTAGGCTTCATCCCAGGGGTAAAGGGGTGTTATACCCAAATCAATTAATGTGATACACCACATAAACAAAATAAAGAATAAGAATCATATGATCATATCAATAGATGAAAATAAGCCTTTGACAAAATATGGCATGCATTTATGATTAAAACTCTTAATAAAATAAGTACAGAAAGAAAGTACCTCAACATAATAAAGGCCATATATGACAAAGATTCAGCTAACATTATACTTAATGGTGAAAAACTAAAAACCTTTACTCTAAGATCAGGAACAAGACAAGGCTATCTGCTATCACCACTGTTATTCAGTGTAATATTGGAAATCCTAGAGAGTGCAATCAGGCAAGAGAAAGAAATAAAAGGCATCCAAATAGGAAATGAAGAAGTCAAACGGTCAGTATTTGTGGATGATGTGATTCTCTATATAGAAAACCCCAAAGACTTCACTATAACACTACTAGAAATAATGAACAAATATAGTAAAGTTTCAGAATACAAAATCAATGCTGAAAAATCCATAGCGTTCTTAAACTCTAATAATGGATTGTCAGAAAAATAAATGAAAAAAGATCCCTTTTGCAATTGCAATAAAAATAATAAAATATCTAGGAATAAACTTAATGAAGCATGTGAAAACAATAAGACATTATTAAAAGAAATGGGAGAAGATACAAAGAAGTGGAAAGATATTTCATGTTCTTGGATTGGAAGAATCAACATAGTTAAAATGACCTTATTACCTAAAGCATTATACAGATTTAATGCAATCACCATCA
>NW_011888795.1:4257063-4257909 GCF_000151845.1 Pteropus vampyrus | reverse complement strand
TAATGCAATCACCATCAAAATTCCATTGGCATTTTTATAGAAATAGAACAAAAAATTATCACATTTATATGGAAGCACAAAAGACCCTGACTAGCCAAAGCAATCCTGAGAAAAAAGAACAAAGCTAAACATATCACTCTGTACAACTTCAAATTATACTACAAAGCAACAATAATCAAAACGGCATGGTATTAACAGACCAATGGAACAGAATTGAAAGTCCGGAAGTAAACTTACGTTTATATGGGCAAATAATTTTTGACAAAGGAACCAAAAACATACAATGGAGAAAGGAAAGCCTCTTCAATAAGTGGTACTGGGAAAACTGGAAAACCACTTACAAAAGAATGAAAATAAATTGTTGCTTATCAACACACACCAAAATTAACTCAAAATTGATTAAGGACATGAATATAAAACCTGCAACAGTAAATTGCATGGAAGAATACATAGGTACTAAACTCATGGACTTTAGACTTAAAGAGGATTTTATGAATTTGACTTCAAAAGCAAGGGAAGTAAAAGCAAAAATAAGTGAATGGGACTACATCAAACTAAAAAGCTTCTGCACAGCAAAATAAATCATCAGTGAGGCAAAGAGACAACAATCCAAATGGGAGAAGATATTTGCAAGCGATGCTTCCGATAAGGGCCCAATATCCAAAAGATACAAAGAACTCATACAACTCAGTAATGACAAAACAAACAAGCAATCCCATTAAAAAATGGGCAGAGGATCTTAATAGACACTTCTCCCAAGAAGACATAAATAGCCAACAGATATATGAAAGGATGCTCAACTTCACTAGCTATTAGGGAAATGCATATCAAAATCACAAAGAGGTA
>NW_011888795.1:4254758-4257013 GCF_000151845.1 Pteropus vampyrus | reverse complement strand
AACTCATACAACTCAGTAATGACAAAACAAACAAGCAATCCAATTAAAAAATGGGCAGAGGACCTTAATAGACACTTCTCCCAAGAAGACATAAATAGCCAACAGATATATGAAAGGATGCTCAACTTCACTAGCTATTAGGGAAATGCATATCAAAATCACAAAGAGGTATCATCTCATACCTGTTAGAATGGCTATCATTAACAGGACAAGTAATAACAAGTGTTGGAGAGGGTGCGGAGAAAAAAGAACTCTCATACACTGCTGGTGGGACTGCAAGTTAGTACAACCACTATGGAAAACAGTATGGAGTTTCCTCAAAAAAATAAGAATTGAACTACCATATTATCCAGAAATTCCTTCTCTGGTTATTTACCCCCAAAAACCTGAAAACAATTATCTGAAAAGATATATGCACCTCGAAGTTCATAGCAGCGTTATTCACAGCAGCTAGGACATAGAAGCAACCGAAGAGTCCTATGATAGATGATTGGCTAAAGAAGCTGTGGTACATATATACAGCGGAATATTACTCAGCTATAAGAAGAGATGCAATACTGCCATTTGCGACAACATGGATGGATCTTGAGATAATCAGCCTAAGCGAAATAAGTCAGACAGAAAAAGTTGAAAACCACATGATATCAGTCAAATGTAGATGTAAGTCTAAAACAACAAACAAACGTGACAAACAAACAGAGACTTATGGGCATGGACAGTGGACTAGTGGTTACTAGAAAGAAAGAGAGGAGGAGGGAGGTAGATAAGGGTAAAAAGGGGTCAAATATGTTGTGATAGAAGAAAAACTAACCATAGGTGGTGAACACTCAATGTAATATATATACAACATATTATTGAATTGTACACTTGAAACTTATTGGATTTTGTTGATCAATGTCACCCTAATAATCTGTAATAATTTTTAAAAAAAGAAAAAAAAGGGAGACTATGAATGACTTTTGAGTGCAAATAAACAGGAAACAACAATATCTTAATATCTTAAAATGTTATTCTACTAAATGCCATAAGAACTTATTTATCTCAGAATCTGCTACTATATTTGTGAGTTATTTGCTTTGGTATAGCATAGAAAAAAGTTATAAAGTAATATATCGCTTTTGTTGGAAAGAAACTTTTAAAAAATATTTTAGTACTAACTCAAATAAATCTTCACCATTATGTGAATGTCTTGTGTCCTGTGGTTACTTCTTATGTCACATAATAGTTGTTGTAAAATTGTCTACTTGTAGGGTTTTAATTTTTTGAATAGTTATCAGAATATTGTATGAGCAGTGTCATACTCCATCTGACAGCTGCCCAATCCCATCTCTTCTACTTCATTGAGCAATCAGATTTCTTGATGCAGAAGATATCAATGAAACTTATCTATGTTGGACATTTAATCAACATCTGGAATTGGCTGTGCCATTTTTGAGTAACTGATAAATTCAGAAAGTAGTGACAGCTGTAAGAATTTTGAGGCTAAGTTTAATAGTAACTAAAACTGTAAATGTGCAAAATTTTATAAATACTGTTGGATATTCAATTCATTCTTTAGGCATTAGAGGGCACCAAGAAGTAAATTGAAGGCAATTTTTAGATTTTATGTATTAAGCTTGATACCTGACATTTTACAAGATATTTTTTACTTTGCTAGATGAATATCCTCTTAAAGAAATTAGAATAAACATGTGTGCTAGCAGCCCATGGCATTGGCCTGGAATTATTCAAACTGTAATAATTGAAATTGAACCCATTTCAAGTAATTCTAAAAGAGCATTCAGATATTTAAATTAGTAAACATGATATTTCTTACAAACAATATTATTTAGCTATTTAAAATAGTAAACATAATGTTTAGTTTGATTTAAATGTGTGGAGAATTAAAATGAACATAATGAAGTTGAGGGAAATGGAAATAAAGAATTCTTAAGGTCCCTATTATGGGTGGAGGGGGGTTAAAAGAATTTATTAGACATTTTTAAGGATGTATGCTATATCTTCTAGGAAAAAAACTAAAAACAAGAAGAATACATGATATATTTCTAATCAAAAAGAGAGGAAAAATATTTTTAAATAGTTTCAATATCAGAGAAGGCAAAAATAGAGGGAATTGATACAGAGAAAGTGGCAACTAATGAAATAGTATATGTAAATGAAAATATAGTAATAATTTTGTCACATGCAAAATGATTAATTGCCCCTTTAAGACAGAGAGGTTATTAACTGGATAGAAATCTAAGCCTGAGTCTATG
>NW_011888795.1:4235056-4254708 GCF_000151845.1 Pteropus vampyrus | reverse complement strand
ATCTCTTCTACTTCATTGAGCAATCAGATTTCTTGATGCAGAAGATATCAATGAAACTTATCTATGTTGGACATTTAATCAACATCTGGAATTGGCTGTGCCATTTTTGAGTAACTGATAAATTCAGAAAGTAGTGACAGCTGTAAGAATTTTGAGGCTAAGTTTAATAGTAACTAAAACTGTAAATGTGCAAAATTTTATAAATACTGTTGGATATTCAATTCATTCTTTAGGCATTAGAGGGCACCAAGAAGTAAATTGAAGGCAATTTTTAGATTTTATGTATTAAGCTTGATACCTGACATTTTACAAGATATTTTTTACTTTGCTAGATGAATATCCTCTTAAAGAAATTAGAATAAACATGTGTGCTAGCAGCCCATGGCATTGGCCTGGAATTATTCAAACTGTAATAATTGAAATTGAACCCATTTCAAGTAATTCTAAAAGAGCATTCAGATATTTAAATTAGTAAACATGATATTTCTTACAAACAATATTATTTAGCTATTTAAAATAGTAAACATAATGTTTAGTTTGATTTAAATGTGTGGAGAATTAAAATGAACATAATGAGGTTGAGGGAAATGGAAATAAAGAATTCTTAAGGTCCCTATTATAGGTGGAGGGGGGTTAAAAGAATTTATTAGACATTTTTAAGGATGTATGCTATATCTTCTAGGAAAAAAACTAAAAACAAGAAGAATACATGATATATTTCTAATCAAAAAGAGAGGAAAAATATTTTTAAATAGTTTCAATATCAGAGAAGGCAAAAATAGAGGGAATTGATACAGAGAAAGTGGCAACTAATGAAATAGTATATGTAAATGAAAATATAGTAATAATTTTGTCACATGCAAAATGATTAATTGCCCCTTTAAGACAGAGAGGTTATTAACTGGATAGAAATCTAAGCCTGAGTCTATGTTGCTTCAAATAGAGAGTTAATAAACTAAGAGTTAGATCTGAGGAAATCACTCCATATACAGAACAGATGTTAAAGAAATAAAAATACAAGAAACAAAACGCATAGATGACATGAGAAGATGCAACTAATGTTTAATAGGACTTCTAAACAGTGAGAATTGAGAGAATTTGGAAAGAATCTTTGGAGAGGTAACTACTGAGAATTTTTCAGAATTGAAGAATAATCTGATGATTCTTCAGACTGACAAGACCCTGAAGTCTTAAGAAAAATAAATAAAAATAAATAAGCATTCAGATACATTATGATGAAACTGCAGAATATCACACAAGTAGAAACAAATAAGCAGATGAAAATGAGTTGCTCTGACTGAAGTGAGGATAAAGGATCTAGAACAGGGGTTCCTAATCCCCGGGCCGTGGACTGGTACAGATCTGTGACCTGTTAGGAACTGGGCCGCACAACAGGAGATGAGCGATGGACAAGCGAGCAAAGCTTCATCTATATTTGTAGCTGGTCCCAGTGCTAGTATCACCACCTCAGATCCACCTCAGATCATCAGGCATTAGATTCTCATAGGAGCACCGGTCCCCGGTACCAGAAATGTTGGGGACAGCTTATCGCACCAGATTGCTAGCTCCTAGTGAGCAGGCATCAAATCTTGTTTTACTTTACACTTTCTGTCTAGTATAGTGTCTTACTTTTTAGTACTTCCTGACCTTGAAGAGCTCACAAGGCGGAATGAAATTCATGTTATGATAGAAGTATAAATTAAAGTGATATAAGAGCAGAGAGGAAGAATAATTCTTTTTGAATGGGATAATAGAAAAGATATAACCAAGAAAATGGCATATGAGACAAGTGTGAAGGATTAATACAGGTGGCAATAGCCTTAAGAGAATGGCATGAGCAAAATTATGGAGGCTAATACCTCATTTGAGAATGCTGAGTAGCAGTATTTAAATGGATTACAGACAGAATGGAAAAATGTAGTGACATGAGTGACAACCGTGAACAATACAACACTATATGTAGGTGGGGCCAGATTGAAGAGCTACAGAGTTGAATTCTAATCCATGGAATCAGTATTTAAAAAAAAAAAAAAATCCACTGAGTTTGTTTATGAAAGCAGGGAATATTATGATAAGACATATATTTTGAAAAAAATCAGTCTTGCCAGAGTATATAGGCTATATTAAAAGAAGGAGCCACTGCAGTTAAGACCATTTAAAAAGTCAAGAGAATAGTCCAGATAAGGAGAAAATATGCCTTTGTCATTTTAATGTTTGAGTACACTATAAAGAATGTTGTATGTGTGTATGTGTGTGTGTGGTGCATGAGTAAGAAAGATGCTAGCATATATGTACATCAGCTAGTTTGCAAAATTATTATTAAACTTTGAAAACTCAGTATTGCAACTTTTTCAGCTATGTAGTCATGGGAAAGTTACTTTAAAAGTTAAATAACTAGATATCGACTTTCTTATCTTACCTTATCTTTAAAATGCATGATAGCTGTGAAGATTAAATAAAGTTAATTAAACAGCATCACATATATAAAAACTCCAATTATAATCCTTAGCACATACAGACAATACCTGTTGTTAAGTAATAGAATGAAAGACTAGAAAGCGGCACCATATTTTCCCATTCAGTTGAAACTTTTCCAGAGCTTTTAGCTATCAAGTAATGACAACTTATCCTCTTAGCCATGGGTCAGAGTTGAGCATGTTACAACATCTTTTATGTGACTTAGAGATACACATGTACGTAGAGCTCTTCTTTGTTTTAATCATGAGCTTTCAAAAGATGTTCTTTCTTCCTCTGGTACCATAGAGCTAGTCATCTTATATATACTTTTTATGATATTGCTTACAAGATTGAGATTGTTTTTAGGAAATTTTGACCTCTTCGTTAACAATAGGCCTAATCTGAGTCAACTATTTGAAGCCATCAGCTGCATAAATAAAAGCAAAGTATCCAGAGCATGAGTCCTCTCCGTTAGACAGAACACAGGAAGTACATCTTCGCTTTGAACATTACTGTCCTACATTGTCTGTGCATTTGTCTTGAGCATAGGAAATCAGATTTCTTTTTATATTGTTAAACACCTTGAACTATAATCACTGGGTTGATATAAGAACACAATCTGAACTTCACTTTAGATAGAATTTTCTAATGATGAAACTGCCACACAATAGTATGGGCTGTATTAGTATCTAATGATATCTCTCTCAGTGGACTCTACTCAAGTATAATCTGGCCCACTCTTTAGGAGGAGATTGAAGGAAATATCAACCAACGTCAAAGTCGCTGATTTTTAGTCTCGCGATGGTCAGCAAAACCCTTTTTTTTCTTATTTTCTTTGCAGATGTAGTTTTGCTATATAGTTATTAATATTTTAAATAGAAAAATAATTTCATGTTGATTCGATTCTAGTGAAATTAGGATTATATCAGTGATTACTAGTTGTTAGGTATCATTATAGGGAGTTTTACATTTATTTAATACTAATAACACCCCTGAAAGATATTATTTTTTACAATTTTGTAATTGCTCAGTGACTGCAAACATGTCCATAGAATGAAAAAATACAAAATAGTATATATAATATACTACTAATTATGGGAAACAGTAATTCTCCACACCTACTTGCTTGTGTGTACAAGCTATACAAATGTACATCAAACACACATAAAAATGGGCAGAATAATACACATTAAATGATCGTTGTGGCTATAGCTGAGCTATGGCTTATAAAAGCTTCTTAATTTCTTTCTTGGGTTCTTCTGATTTTCTGAATTATCTATAATAATAAGCATTACTTTCATATTTGGAGAACCATTACTATATTAACATTTATATAGCAATTTAGAAAAATATATAACTCAAGATGACATAGAGAATAAGATGCAGAATTTGGCATTGTTTCCTGATGTAGAAGCAGTGAAGAAAGGGAGTTCACTCTTACCTGAGTCCAGAATTTTGAGTTATTTTTTGTCCCACTTTTTTCCAGGAGAGTTTCACTACCATTGATTAGAGAACAGGAAAAAGAAGAATGACCCATTCATTTAATGATGACAAATAGCAGCTTTGGTCCTTACCTGGGAGGCTGTGGTAACCTAGGCCTGCCTTTTGTGTGTGTCCATGGGTGGCAATCAGGAATTCAGTGTGGTAGCTGGAACCTGGCTGTGCTCCAATTTGGCGTGTGTCTAACATTGTTTGGGGAACACTTTGTGCCCGCTGAGGCACACTCCTCTCCCAGGGACTAGAGAGCTAAGAAAACAAAACTCCTTGTGCCAAGGCTACAGGCCTTATCTGTAAAACACTTATTCTTTTTTCTTGTCTCTTCAAGGGTGCTTTGACCTTAGCTCAGAGCTTAAGCAGGCACAACTCATCAATTTTTTACTGTCAAGTTAAGGGACCAAGCGAATTTAGCCTCCTTGATTGCTGAAACTGTGTCAGGTCTTAAATTTAAGTATCTTTTTGACTTATTGGTGACTAGTACTATGAAGAATATGCACGTGTGTGTGTGTGTGTCTTCTCATGTACATGTGCACATATAATTGTAACTGTGTATAAATGATCATTAATCAAAATGGTAAATGTATATGAGAATTAATTTTACTTCTTGTTTTTTAGAAATTGTAGATTCTTTCATCCTTTCTATGTCTCTTCATATTAGGTTGAAGATGTTAAAACAATGAGAAAGAGGACAATATGACTTTTGTTTCTAATTTTCATTTTTAGTAGAGGGGGCCATTAGTGATTGTCTAGCTCTAGTTGCACATTTTTAGAGGCGAAAATGAAGACTACAGAGTATTGAGAGATTTCTCAAGGCCAGAAAGCTAGTTCCCTGCAGGATTAGAATAAAACCTGCGTCTCCCAATTTTAATTCAGTACTCTTTACACCAAATCTCTCAAGAATGACTATCTTGGCATCCGCAAAGCAGTTGGAAAGTAAAATTTATATATCTATCATTATTATAATAATAATTACCTTAGGAAAAATTACCGGAAATGTTAATAGGGATTTTGTGTGTGTGTGTGGTATGAGCTTCTTGGTGATTTTATTATCTTTGATGTTACTTGAATTTTCTAAAAATTCCACTTAAATATTTATTACCTTAATGATATATATTTTAACCTACATATTAGCCACTGTGTTCTGAGAGTTCTGCTAGGCACTTCATACATCATTTTTAGCATTTAATTCTCATAGTCATCTCAATAATAGGTTCTTGTAAATGTGTGTTGAATATAATAGAATCCAAAAGTAATAGTGCCCAAGGGTTATTCTAAAAAGGCAATCTTTTTTCTCCTAGAATACTTGTTAAAATGCTGCCTGACTTCAAGGCCAATGTTATCCTGGTAACAGAGAGTGATTCCAGATAGGGCTCAAACTTTAATGTTTTTTTAAGAAGCCACCGAACAATCTGAAGAGAAAGGTTTCTATTGGGAATGAGTCTAGACTGTTCCCAGGTCGCTGACCAGGACCATTTACCCCACAGGGTCAATAGACAGGCAACTGAGTTGGTTGCTTTTAAAATTTTTGCAAATAAACACAGACATCAAATGATCAATTATATTTACACTCATTAAATATTAAACATTAACTACTCCAAGACAAATAGTTAAAGCAGAGGAATTTTATGCTGTGTTTCAGACCTCCTTTTATTTATTAAGATGCCCCCATCTTCCTTGGCTTGCTGTCTGACACAAGGCCCAAAGTTACAATTTAAACAACAGAGGAAATCCACTGTGCTTTGAGGGGCTCAGAGCGTGCTGCCAGTGTTAATAACTAACTATGCAGACAGAGCATCGCTCATAAAGATCTTTAGAAATAACTCTCAATTTTGTCTAGGATGGAAAGGACCAGGACTCCTTGTGTTTGTTCCTACTCAGCCTTTTGCTTTGTAGTGGCGACTTATGTGTTTAGCAATAAATGTTCCTTACTTGTTTCCCTTGAGCAAAATCCAGATACCCCTGTTGAATTCCTTTCTGGTATTGGGTAAGATTTAAGGAGACATACAAGAGAGATGTTTCTCTTCTTGAATTTGCAGCTCTGGTTTCACGTGCTTAAACCTGAATGCACAATTAAGTTGCCACCTTGTCTCTTGGCCTGCTGCTTACAACTTTTTGGTTCAAAAAAAAATATGAACATGATAACTAGGAAATCACAAAAGCGTCTAGAACATGACTCCCCAACCCCCAGGCCGCAGACTGATACTGATCTGTGGCCTGTTAGGAATGAGGCCCCACAGCAGAAGAACGGCAGGCTAGTGAGTGAAGCTTCATCTGTTTCTGCAGTCGCTCCCCATTGCTAGTCTCACTGCCTCAGCTCTTCAGATCATCAGGCATTAGATTCTCATAGGAGAATCAGTTCCTGATGCCAAAAAGGTTGGAGAATGCTGGAAGATACATGAGATCATTCTCCAAATATTACACTCTGCCTGTGTTTCCTCACGTTGGAGCCAGCTCAATGCGTGTTTGCCCCACGTACTCCTCTAAGAGGTCATTCGCCTGAATGTGGAAGGCTACTGTTCAGCACCTGCTTCCTGAGGAGCCCAGTTTCCTTCAGGATCTTGAATAGTCTTCAAAATTCAACAAAATTCCAACTCTGTCCCCAACGAGTTCAAGTGTAAAGTCAGAGTCAGCAGTCAGAGTTGTGATTACTATTTGGAGTCAGCAGCTATAAAAGCTGCTCCTGGTTCAAAATCAAATTTAGAGGTCCCACAAGCTCTCTGGTGTAGTCTGAAGAAAAGAAGACAGGACTCTTCCATAAGCAACCCAAATCTCCATCAGCGTGGCTAGTTTTGATTCCTGACACCATGACTCTGGCTTTGCTGCCTAACAACTAACAGAATGTCATTGCCTACCCTGGGCCCAGACCCCTGGCTACTGCCAACTCTCATGCTTGGTCATCTCCTGAGTTATCTCCTCCCTGACCTCCATGACACAAAACACTCATGTGGGCGGCCAGCATTTGCTTGTCTCTGGACCCTGTTTTCTACCTTACTACTCTTTCCTTATTACATGAAGCTGGGCTTATCCTCCTTGGCTGCCTCTCTCCCGTGGATATCCAAGTAGCCACCCTCTATGTGAAACCGATGGAACTTCTGATGCACATTGTGATCTGTTTTTAAGCCAGGGAATAGCTGTTTGGCCATCAGATACTATCTTTTTATGATGTTAACATTCAATGATCGGAATCATTTTGGGAGTGTAGATCAAGGAGATCTACAAAGCCAAGACAATACCTGATACTTTCAAAACAAAACAAAGAGAACAATTTGGAGAGGTTCAATATATCTGGGATTTGTCCAGTCTCATTGTAAAATCAGGAGGAAATCTCTGTTGTTTTTACTCTGGTTGTCAGTTTTCTCATCTGTAATAGGAAATGATTAGACATACTATTCTCTAGAGTCCTATGCACAACTTCCCCAACCTTTTCTTTTCACAAAGGCAAAATGTGCATTAACAGGTGGTCTTTAATGAGAAGATAGGCATCAAAGCAAAGTGCAAATGTGGCCTAGGGGATAGAATGTGGAACTGCACCCAACTTGTCCTGTGAGTCCTGGGTATGGACATTAGGTGAGGGCAGAAGATGAAGCTGTATTGACCATGGGCACACATATAGTTTTTGACCACCCTGTGGTGACTCCACCTCTTTGCAGGTAGGATAGGCTCCTTCTTGAGTCATTGCCTGGATTTTGCTGACTGTGGCAGTAAGGGGAATTAGAATATTATCCTTGGAGGGATGGAGTGTCTGTTTCTCAGGACCGCAAGGAGACTTATCAATAACTTTTATACTCCATTTTTATCAACGCAACAAGACATCCCAGTTGTGATCCCTGCTTGCAATAAAATTAGAGCTCAGATTTAATTGTGCCCTGAAAGGTGTAATCCAATTTCACTAGCTAACCATGACTATTCCTATCATTTTTATGTGTTTTGCCTTCCACTGATATTTTCACATGTATTATTTCACTTTATTCCCATTCTAGCACTCCAAGACAGGTGGGAGTCAGTATCATTTAATTGATGAGGGACCACAGGTTTACAAAGAAAAGGTACTTGCTTGCGTTCACACAGCTAATCCAGATTTTCTGATTCTAGATGAGTGCTTTTTCTTCAGTCTCAAATATAGAGGTATTTTATGTTATTCCTGATGTCAGAGTGCTATCAGCATCCCATATTTATTGACCTTATTTTGTAAAGTCTTATATTGTAGTCCACTATGTATTTCTAATAGCACACACGAAAGCAAGGATGTCATCTCGCTTCCCACTCTATAATCCAAGTCAGTCAGGTATAGCTTTAATAAAGGGGATAGCTTCTCACGGTGGCTTTTGCTAGAGTTCCTTAATACCATTATGTGACCAAACAGCTACCCGTCACAAGGGGGAAACAAATCTTTCCACAGGAAATAAGCCTCAACCTTTGTTCTAGTCCGCTGCTGGTTCCCAATTATCTCCAGCAGATGGCGCCGTATATTAGCAAACATCCTACTTGGGAAAATATCACCATAATAGGTAAATAAAACAAATATCGTCTAAGGGAAAGTGTTGAAAAGCTGTTGCAGGAAAAGGACACATCTGCGTGATTTAGAAAAAGTGGTAAAAATTGTGAGTTAATTTTTTAAATGAGGCATTGCAACAACTGTATAGCTTTATCTATTAGACTAGGGCTGGTGAATCAAATCAAACAGAAATTCAATTCAGTCCAACTAGTACAAGGAGATATTTGCTCCCTGTTGATATCAACCTAGCTCTATAAATGTTAGGTAAGTTATTTTCCAATATAAGAACTTATTTCTTCTCTGCTTCTCATTCTTCCCCATTCTTAAACTCTGTTCCTCAAGCTAAGAAAACTCTCTTCTAAATCCTGTATTTCTATTATTAAGGACCAGATCTACCTCATATTTTTCTTGAAATCGGCTTTGACAGGAGTGGGAGCTCAAAGGGTTCCATTTATCTCAACATTCATAGCACATGACTTTTGCTCAATAAATGTTTATTTAATCTTGAATAATTGGTTGCTGAATCACACCATGGCCTAATGATAGTTTTCTGCATGAATTTCAATCATTTTTTTTCAAAATCTATTAATCAAGTACTTGTTAGGCTCTTGGTTACAGAGCTTATGATCTAGGGGAGAAAATAAAAGGCAATTAAACAATTAAAACATAATGTGCTAGGTATATGATAGTGACAGAAGCAGGTGCTATGAAAGGACAGAGGAGAGTGCCTTACTGCAAGTTGGTATTAAAGGGTAGGAGAGACTTCCCTAAAGAAATGAGGTCTAGTTTTGTATCTGAATGATGAGTGAGGGACTGCTATCTAGTAAGAATATCCTAGGAAGAGAAGACAACCATTGAAAAAGACCATAGGTTAGAAAATACACTAGATATGTGAAAAAAAAAAAAAAAAGTTCATATTACCTGGAAAATACAGCATGATGGGGAGTTGTCAAAAGATAAGATGGGAAATGTATGTCCTGGTAGGTCTTGAGATTTTTGTCTAAGAGAAAAAGAAAATTATTATAGTAGTCCATGCATGGGAGTAATATGATCAAATTTGTATTTTTAAAGAACTTCTGGCTGATGTGTGGAAACTAAATTGTGTTTGGTGTAGGTGCATTGAAAAGGAGCATGGAGCAATACTGGAAACAGAGACCAGTTAGGGAGCTGTTGCAAAACTCCAAGTGTGAAATATTGTGGCTGTGTCTAGGACAGTGGACAGACCTAGATAAAGGGATGGGCCAGCAAGAAAGGTTTTTGGGGGTATGCCAACCTAAAAAGGTAAAGAAACTATCTCTCCAGGGTGATAAAACATTGTTGGAAATGCAAAAAAAAAAAAAAGAGAGAGAGAGAGAAATTTATAATTATCAAAGCTTCTCCCTGGGGGAATAACCACAGATAAAAAGCAACATTGCTATTTTAGGATGGTAAGTCTTGTTATTTGCTAAGGTTTTGTTCTGCTGACAGGTATGCAATATTGACGTCAGAGATGATAGTTCAGGAAAATTGAAGAAAGCAGAGCACTAGCTCCAGTGGTCATATTTTTCTACTTCTCCTTTTGAAATAATGACTGAGTAGATATATAAAGAGGCTCACAAAATAATTAGTCCCCATTGAAGGATCCTTCCATGCTCTGCACAGACCCTAAGGTCCCCTTCAGCTGGTCAGAAGAGGACATCGCTGACCTCTACAAGCACACCACCATATTGTTTGCAGCCAAAGTGTTTTATGACGATGACCTAACTGATGCTCTGTTTAAGGTCCTCTACCGACTTGCTCACAAACTGAAGAACGCCTGCACTGCCATCCTCTCCGCGGAGAAGAGGCTGAACTTCACGCTGAGTCACCTCGAGGTCACGTGCAAGTCCTACGACCACTTCCGCTCCTGCCTACACCAGCTGGAGAAGCTGGAGGACCGCCAGCTGCGCTTTGCGGTGGAGCGAGTGGATGCCTCCTTCCCGCAGCACCTCATGTACGAGCGCATCCAGCAGCTGGAGTTCTGGAAGGTGTGTGGGGAACCAGCACCGAGGCGCGTCATGTCTGCAGGCTGCACTCCTCGGCTGTCCCTATGACCATCTAATAAAACCAGAAGCTCCCACATGAAAAAAAAAAAAAAAGTTCAGCTTTCCCCACCACCTAAGCTCATGTCTCTGCTTGTCTGAGTGATAAAAACCTTAGCCACCTTTAGTGAGCAAATACCATTCCCATTTGGCTGAAGAAACTGCTTCCATTTGGAGCCCAGTGGCACCTGGAATACCTGGGGCTTAGCTTCATCTAAGTGACAGCAAAGAGTCTAGGGTCTAGATCAGTCCTTACTTGATGTGCTGCTCCATGCTGTCAATGCCTGAAGGAAAGCAGAGGCCTCTGGGAACAGAGGGTAGGCCCTGGTGAAGCAGAGATTTATTAGTGGTAAGAGGATTAAAGAGAAGTAAGTGGCATCAGAATATGTTTACAAGGCAGAAATCATAGTTTTCTATAATTATTTGGATAAGGGAGAAAAAATAATCAATTATGATCATGTCTAGGATTAGACCCAGAAACTGGATAATGCCATTCTCTGTGATAAGGAAGAGAAAGAATAGGTTTGGGGTAAAAGTGGAAGAGAGTAGATGAAGAATTAAGTTTTGCATTTTTAATGTTTGAAGTATGTATGCCATTCAAGTGCAGAGATCAAGTAAACAAGCAACTCTGAAGCTTAGTAAAGGGATTTGAGTTAGATATTTTTGGTAATCAAAAATGTGAGACTGGATTATATCACAACGGAGAATGAATAGAACAATGTCAGAGTATTGATGAGTAAGGATATAGAGAAATACAATTATTAATATTGAATTAAGAGATATATTAAATTTTAAACCTAAGAAACAGACATGTTGTGCTTGTGTGTGTGTGTGTGTGCGTGCGTGTGTGTGTGTGTGTGTGTGTGTGTGGAATTATAGATAGATATAATTTTTAATAGTTGGATGCCAGGTCAAAAGGCATGACTTAATAAATTACCGTATTAGAAATTTTGATGGTCATATAGCCTATTTGAAATGAACTGAAACTATCTGTGGTGAGTTCAGGACTCTTTTCCCAACAGGACTTGTGACAAAACACCACAACACTACAAGATCTTAAGATTTGTAAAACTTGAGACTAAGATCTTAAGACTGCAAGTCTATGCGACTACGAAACTGTGAGACTGGAGACTTTGAAACTGAGAATCCATAAGACCACAGGGCTCTTGGACTGCAAGTCTTCAAAACTACAAGACTTTGAAACTGCAAGACTTTGAAACTGCAAGACTAAAAGGCTGCAAGTTCCTTGCTGTTTTCCAATGTAACTTCTAGCCTCTGCTTACTTAGCAAATTTCTATATATGAGAATATATTAGCAGAGAGGGCTGTCTTTGCTTTGGGATCTCTTCCCAAATAAATTCTGGTATACCAGAGGAGAGGTTAATCAAAAGTTTGGCTGATCGCTCTTTGTCTGAGAAGACTATGCTTCTCTGGTGGGTTAGCTTCTCTGCCCAAACTGCTGCTTCCAACTTGACTCCAAGGATGAAAGCATATTCTGTCTTTTATGATCATCTTTACTGAGTTTACTTTTATATTTTAAAAATATTTGTGTTTATTGCTTTTCACTTAATTTAATGAAAAGTTTTTTGTTGCTCTTGTTTATTGGGAGATTTCATACTGTTTCAATGAGAGTGAAGGGCTTTCTTGCTGCTTTTATAGTGCTGCAGTCTTCTAGTCTCCAAAGGCTCATCGAAGCACTGCAGCCTGAGGATATAGCAGTATTATAGTTTCATAGTGTAAAGGTATAGAAGACCCAAAGTTTTTTTATTTTTGAAATCGTACCATCTTTCAGTATTTAGTTGTAGTCCTGAGCAAGATTTCAAAGCAAGTACAGACAAAATTGAAATGACTCTAAAGTACCAACTAATGAAACTTCTAATAACATCAAAAGTTTGTCCTTGTAGCCCAAGTAGTTGGGGACTGGGCTAAGAGCAAAAGATTGAATTATTCAATTCCTGGAGATCTAATTTTAAGCCCTGCTTGAGGAATTAAAGCCACAGCATTTCTGTAAACACTTCAACTTCCGCTTGAAGTAATAAACTGGACAGTTCCTTAGTCTAGCTACCTAAGATAAGAAAGTGCATTATTTCTTGGAGATATAGATAGATAGATAGATAGATAGATAGATAGATAGATAGATAGATATAGATATAGATATAGATATATAGATATATATATTCTTATCCATTATTTTTTCAAATATTTTCTACTAAACTGGGACCTCATACATATATGTTAGACAGTTTTTCATTTCCCTCAGTTCTTGGATAATCTATTCTGTTTTGTTTTGTTTGTTTGTTTGTTTTTTTAAAAAAAAAACAAAAACCAAAAAACCTTTCCCTTTGTTTCTCGGTTTGGGTAATTTCTTTTGACATGTTTTCAAGTTCACTAATTCTTTCCTTGACTATGTCAGGTCTAGTGATGAATCCATTTAAGAAATTCATTCTCTTAGCATTTTTTTTCAGTAGCATTTCCTTTTTATTCTTTCTTTTGTTTTTATTCATCTAGTGAAATTACACATCTGATCATGCATCATGTAATCCTTTTCTCCTACACTCTTTACTAGTTTAATCATAATTACTTTAATTTCTCTGTATGGTAGTTCCAATGTCTGTGTCGTATTTGAATCTGGTTTTGTTCTGCCTTATAGCAATGTGTTGTTTTTTCTTCCTTTTTTTAAGACTAGGCATCTTTTTCAGGAGAGAAGAGACTGCAAAAACTTGTTTTTATGTTGGAAATGTGCATGGTTTTCCATTTCCTAGGCTTTTAGTGTAAGGAGTTGAGTCATTCTGCTAAGGAGTTGACCTGGTTTTAGGTTTTGTTATTGCCATGGCTCACCTTCATACAACACCTCAAATTCTTCCAGTGTTATCTTGAATTTAAGGTGGACACTTGTTTTCCAGAGGGGTTTTTTTGTTTTGTTTTTTTTTTTTTCAATTTCTACTTTGAACTTTATGCCTTTCTTTTGTACTGCACTTCAATGAAGTTCTCCTTTATGCTCTTGTTTCTCTCCTGGGAGTAGACAGCCCTTACTTGTTACCTAATTTGTGTTAATATGCCTGGAGGAAAGTTTGGAAGTATTCTTTATTTTGAATTTGCCTCAGTCTTGGGTGAGTACTGTGTCCTTGAGTCTCAGGGGAAGCTTCTTCTCAGTGTCCCTTCCCCATTCCAAGTTGGAAGTCTGGGGTCAATAAGTATTCTTGACTTTCCTTCAGGGGACAAAGTCTTTTATTCCTGTGCTCTTATTTCAGTTACAATGGGTTTTAATTAATGTCTTAAAGATATGGTGGTTTAAGATTCTTGTTCCATAGGAGATATAGGGGAGACATATCCAGGTGGGCTTTGTGCTTTCTCTGCAACAGCTGCTTCTCCCCTCTTCCATATCTATACATTGTGGGATGCCTTTTATATCTCTTGCCCTGCACCCAGTTAGATTTGTTAAGAAGAGCCTTGAGTGAATGTGATCTTTCTTTAAAGGGTTCTATATTTCTTTGCTAGCTCACACTCAGCCTTTAGAAAATTCATGTTATCAATTTTAACTTAATTTTTCTCAGAATATTTCCCAGCAATCTCATTTGTGTAGTTTGTCTTTTCTTAGATTTGGGGTTAGTTATTTGCCCAGAAGCATCCGTTCTCTGAAAGGTTTAAGAAAATATGTAAATTTGAAACTTTTCTGGCAACTTTTTGCCATTTTTGTAAGAGTAGGAGTGATACTCTTTACAGCTTTCTACATCTTCAGCAGAAGCTGTAAATTTAAATATATTTATTTAAGAGCACATGTAGCATTTATGAAAGTAGACTATAGGCTGGATCATAAAACAAGTCTCATTAAATTTCAAAAGATTGAATCATATAGAATATACTTTTTGAACACAGAACCAAATTATGAATTATAAAAATATATCAAGAAAAGCTCCTCATACTTGGAAATTTAACAACAAACTCTAAATAACACATTATTAAAAAAATAAAGCACAAAGAAATTAAAAATTATTTTAAATTAAACTATAATAAAACATGACATATCAAAATTTATCAGATGGATCTCAAGATTGTCAAAAGGAATTCATAACATTAAATTCTTACGTTAGAAAAAAATGTACTAAAGCAGTATCCAAAGTCTCCAATTTAAGTCTATAAAAACAAAGATAAATA
The DNA here is from genome assembly GCF_000151845.1 of Pteropus vampyrus. NCBI lineage: Eukaryota > Metazoa > Chordata > Mammalia > Chiroptera > Pteropodidae > Pteropus > Pteropus vampyrus. The sequence goes on along the minus strand of NW_011888795.1, from coordinate 4,240,045 downwards.
CAATGTAAATAAGTATAAAAAATATTACACAAACAGCAGAAAACAATAAAAAGAAGATAAATAAAAAGCTGATTTTTTGAAAATATTAATAAAATTAATAAATCTCTAGGTAGGCTATTCAAGCAGAAGAGAATAAAAAGAAAACTACTAATAAAGAGAATTAAGATAAGAAAGAACTACAATTATATACTCAGAAAAAGAAAAAGGAAAAGGTGTTATGAACATTTTTAAGTCAATAAATTTGACAACTTGAAAGAAATGAAAAAATTTTCTGAAAAACACAACTTATCCAAATTGACTGCTTTAGCTTTTTATTGTATAAAAGTTACCATAAATTTAACATTTGTTTATTATCTATCTAGTTTGTAGGTTATCAGTTTACGTAAAGCCCAGCTAAGTTCTCTGCTCACAGTCTCACAAAGCTGAACCTAGGTATTGGCTAGGCCTTGTTCTCATCTGGTGCCGTGGTCTTCTTCCAAGTTCACTAGTTGTTGGCAGACTCCACTTCTGTAAAGATCAAGGGCCTTGGGTCCTAGAAATCAACCGGTATTCCCTTCCATGTGGCCATTTCTACGACATAACTTTTTACTTTTTCAAAACCAACAAGACAATCTCTCACTTTAGATAAGTTTCAATCCCTTTTTAAGTGCTAAATAATTCAATCAGGTTCAGTAGTATCCCTTTTCATTACTCCAAGTCAACTCCTTAGTAACCTAATCACAGGAGTAAAATCCCATCATATTCATAAGTCCAATCTGGCACCCAAAAAAAGAGAATTATACAAGGCATGTACACCAGAGAGAAAGAGTCTTGAAGGCTATCTTAGAATTCTGTCTAGCACTCTGGCCAAGCTAAATATCATATCTGAATATTCTCATAGTTATGAAATAAATTAAACTTGTAAGTTTAAAAAGAAATGCTATTAAAGGAAATTCTAATCTTAGGTGATTTCATTGGTAATTAAACCAAACATTTAAGAAATAAAACCAGTCTTACACAAACTTTTTAAAAAAAAACAAGGAGGAAATATGTTCAGATTTTTTTTTATGAAGACAGAATAATCTTGGACCAAACTCTAGTAAGGACACTTACAAAAAGGAAAATTAAAGACCAGTATTCCTCATAAAAATAGATGCTGAATGTTCAACAAATTATTAGCAAATTAAATCCAGCAATATATAGAAAAACAATATATTATGACCAATTAAGTTTTTCCTCAGAAATGCAATCTTGATTTATTATTAAAATAAACCAGTATAATTCATCTCAAGAGAATAAAAAAGAAAAATAATGTAATCATCCCAATGAATGTTGAAAAGTTTTTGGCAAGATGCAGCACCCCTCTACGATAGAAATTTTGAACAAACAATAAATAGAAAGAAAATTTCTCAGTATAATAAAGAGCATCTACAACAAAATACAGCTAACATCATACATATATCATACTTTAAATGGTACAGTGTGGAATTCTTTCCCATTAAATTAAAAAAAAAAAATGTATATGTTCTCACCACCTCTGGAATTGTACTGGAATTTCTAGGCAATGCAATAAGTCAATAGAAATACGAGACATAAATAAAAGACATAAATGAATAAAAGTGAATCTGTCATTATTTGTGTGGCATAATTGTTGACAGGAAAATTAAGGAACTTAGAAAAAACTACTAGAATTAATCAGTGAATTGAATAAGGCATTGAGGTATAAGGTCAGAAAATATCTATTCTCTATAAAAATTTAAAATGTAGGAATAATTATTTCTTTACCATATAAAGATACTTATTTTAAAGAAATAGATAGCATTTATTCTTAATGGGTAAAAAGCTAGGTGCATTTTTATCAAAGTCAGAATGGATACAAGAATACCATCTATTGCCTATTTGTTTTAAAATTGTTATGCAATATCTGAGTAATACAATAAGGTAAGAGGTATTAATATTGAAAATGAAGAGCCACAAATATCAAGAGCAGATGTTATTTGTATTGCTCTAGAAAATAATAACCAGATAGAAGACAAGCAAATAATACTTCTGTTTATACTATTAACAAAATATTAAAACTAGAAATACCATCTTAAAAGTGTGAAAAAACTAAAACACAATACATAATGAAATCTAAAAAAGATATTATGTTCTGACCTATAGAAAAATGCTAAATGCTATAAAGGTATTATTAATCTTTCCAAATTAATTAAATCTTAAGGCAATTTAAATAAAAATATCAAGAAAAGTTTTAACTTGAAAAGATGCTTTAGAAATAAACAAGCAAATGAGTAATAATATTTAGAAAATAAATTATAATGAAGGTGGACTTGCTTTAGTAGATGTATTTATAACTATAATAATAAACAATATGAACAATTTTAATATTGGTAAAAGATGGTAATCTAACAGAATAAGGTGGATAATCCTGAAAAGGCAATAATACAAACAAATACAAATACAATATATGAGAAACAAACAACACAAACTACTGAATAAATTATGAATTATTTGATAAAGACTAGCAAAATCAACATAAGGTAATTCTTAGTTTTTATATGTTTCATTTCCTTTTTATCTGTATTTTTATGTGTTTTTGAGTATTTATTTAAAATGTTTTATTGTGGTAAAATTTGTATACATTATGTATATTTGAGGTGTACAATGCTACAATTTGATATTTGTATAACTATATAGTGATCACCACTATAAGTCTAGTTGCTCTCTATCACTATACAATTGATCCTTTCATCCCTTTGCCCTCCCCACAACCTCCTTCCCCTCTGATAACTGCCAATCTGTTCTTTGTATCTGTAGGTTTGTTTTTTTTGTTTGTTCATTCATTTATTTTTTAGATTCCATATATTATATAATACTTACTCTGACTTATTTCACTTAGCATAATACCCTCAAGGTCCATCCATGTTGTTGCAAATAGCAAGAGTTCTTTCTTTTTAATGGCTGAGTAGTACTCCATTATATAGACAGATAGATGGATAGATAGGTGATAGGTAGATAGATCTCTCTGTATATACCCCATCATTATTTTTATACAAACATTTTTCAAATACACTATTAATTATTTTATAATACCTCAAACTGCCTTTTATATACAGAAGGCAGTCTCTCATACTTCACCTAATAAGTTTTAGATCTATTACATGAGAGTGTTATTTTGAGATATTCTGATTATCTGGAAAAGAGATAGGAAAATCACTTTTTAAACTTTTGAATGAGGTCTTCCAGTCCCCAAAATTTGAAAGTAATTTTATATTTTATACATCATGCTAACTAAACTCAAAATTCTGTATTATTTTAACTTTATAAAGATATTTCACCATCACATTTTGTATTCATTCTGTACATACACATTAGCAGTATTTGTGCATAATAAAGAATACAATCATTTAATATTTTAAAAATTTAGTCTTCAAAAGCAGTATTGTCCAAGATGCAATTCAGAAATGGAATGATCTTTCATATTTTTTACAATGGCGTTTAAGAGTTTTGGGAAAAAGAAATTGAACCTTTATTAATGGCATTCATTAATCTGTGTCTGGATCCTACTGGTCCCTGTCAGAGGACAGGGACTTTAGCATATTAACACAAGTGTGTTCAAGGGTTTGTCTTTATTCATTTTCTCTTTTAAATCAACTTCTTTGGAGCCAGCTTTGAAGGTTTATAAGACAGCTTTAGGCATCCAAGTTTTAGTCTGGAGTTCTGGCAAAGAAAGAAATGAAGTAGCCATATAGAAGTTACCCAGGTAAACTTAGGTGTAATAGGTAGATATTTGCACATGCAGATGCTACCTGGATTCTCCTGAAGTTCTGGAAGACTAAAACAAGGAAAATGAGGTAGCGATGGCTATTGGGTGCTGATGAATTAAAAATGAAATAAAGTAATATAGTTTTATAATGATTACTTATGGCCCCCTGAAAGGAAAAAAATTCTGTCCATCTCTCAGAGGCTCTTTCCATGTTGGTTTCTCCATTTCTTCATGTTTTTATGACAACCTATTTAGTCTTAAATTCCTCTGGGTATGGAATACAAAAAACAATAACCTAGGATTTAGTGGACCTAGATTCTCTAATCCCCATTGCCTTTCTGTATAACCACATCTTTCCCCTCTCTCACTCTCTCTATCCATATATTTAGGAATTGCAGTAAATTATATCTTAAAGCAGTATAATCTCTACATTCTGTAAGTAAAGGAGAGGCCTGAAGGGAAGACAGTTTATATTGGATGGAGGATGACTTAAAGCTATAATTCCCTGGCAAGATATAAAAATTAGAAAAAAATCAATTGCCCATATCAAAGCATGGGGTGTGTACAGTCCTTCGCTCTAACATTCTCCTAAAAGCACCTGCTTTCTGAGATCTATTACATCTCTGTCCTTTCATATTTCTAAAATTCTTTCTCATGTATTCACTCACCCTGCCTACCAGTTCAGTCTGGATGAACCTGTGGAGAGAAGCAGCTATCCCCAGAGCTTAAGAATACAGATTACAGTCAGATTTTCTGAGTTTCAATGCTGTGTTCACCCTTTCCTAGCTGTGAACTCTTAGGCAATTTATTTAGTATCTCAGTACCTCACTTTCTCATCTGTAAAGGGAGATTAGTATCTACATCATTGTGTTGTTGTGAGATTGTATTCATTAATGCATATAAAGCTTTTGACTCATTTGTAGTAATGTAGTTAATAAAGGGTTGCTACATTAATTTTTATTTTAATTAAATTTAGAATTGCTAAAGATAGCTATTTTATGTAATTTTGTCTGTATTTTCCTCTTTTCTTCCTTCCTTCCTCTCTCCCTCCCTCCTTCCCTTTTTTCTTTCTTCCTGTTTCCCTCCCTTCCTTCCTTCCTTCCTTCCTTCCTTCCTTCCTTCCTTCCTTCCTTCCTTCCTTCCTTCCTTCCTTTTCCCTCCCCCACCCTCTTCTTTCTCTCTGTTTTTCTTTCTTCATTTTTCTTCACCTCTATCTGCCCCTTCTTTTATACATAGATCTTTCA
>NW_011888795.1:4199563-4235006 GCF_000151845.1 Pteropus vampyrus | reverse complement strand
TCCCTCCCTTCCTTCCTTCCTTCCTTCCTTCCTTCCTTCCTTCCTTCCTTCTTCCCTTCCTCCCTCCCTTTTCCCTCCCCCACCCTCTTCTTTCTCTCTGTTTTTCTTTCTTCATTTTTCTTCACCTCTATCTGCCCCTTCTTTTATACATAGATCTTTCAGGAGACATGCACTTACTTTTCAAGTGCCTTAGGCCAATATGGCTTGTTCAAGCAAGCCAGGGGCCAGGGGGCTTGGTAAGCATCTCTGGTGTCTGAGCTATGCTCATTGTAAGCTTCATCTAGCTGCGATGAGTGCCAGAAACAGATTTCATTAATCCTACCATCAGTAGGTCTGAATTCATTGCAACTAATACAATACCTGTTTCTCTAACTATGCCAACATTTTCTTGACACCATGTTTGACCTCCTGTTATTTCTCAACAAAAGCTGGCAAGCACAGCCCGGCGGTGAAGTAAAACAGCCCAGCAGGCCACAAACTGTCGAGTGCATCCATGCTGAAATGAACAGTACATTCCAAAGCGGTCCACAGCAGTTCAGAAAGAAAAAAAAAAGTAAAAACAAATTTTTTTTTTTTAAAGAAAGAATGTAGAATCACTTAGAGTAACAAGTAATCCTCTAGACCACCAGACTTCCATGTTTATCTTTCCTACATTGAAAACCAGGGTGACTTCTACACTAGAATTCTGGACAATTCTAATTCTAGTACCATGCTTTGAGATGCCATTTCTAACTGCCCCCATCTGACTTTATCCTCACATAAAGATTCACATATGTCCTCCTGATGAGACAAGTCTCTAAAATCTTTGAAGTTTCTGCCAGCAACACCAAAAGAGAAAACAGCATGCCATATGTATGGGTAGGTTTAGTTACAGCTCAGATTTGAGATGAAATCAGACTGGAAAGATATCAACATAGTACAAAAAAATATGCAAGGAAAGGTGGGGTTTGTTTAGTTTCGAAGACTTTAACTTCTCCCTCAAGATTTTTGTGAAAAATGAGTATATTAAACCAATTTTCCTGTCCTATATTTAACTCTTGTGAGCACAAGATAGAGTTTGCATTTTCTCAGCTAAAGTACCAGATCTTCCTTGAAGCCCTTCCTAGCAGGATGATGCAAGGAATGTTAATGAAAACAGAGACATTGAGACAAACACTTTGAATGGTCCACATAGTCAGTCATTCAACACAGTTATTGAACAATAATATATCCTGATTATTGTAATAGGACCGGGGCCAAAAACATAAAAAGATGAATAATATTGGAAACTTGCCTGTCCTCAAAGACTCACACTCTAATAAGGGTGAGAGACATTAAATAAATTATTACAAACTAGAAATTGCCATAAAGAAGATGTCCAGAGTCCCATGGGAGAGAAAATCAGGAGAATCTGATTTTTAATTTGAGAGGCATAAGAAAAGATTTCTTTGAGCGAAGGACTATTTCTGGGTGCAATCTGTAGAAAAACATTAGGAAGTCTAAAAACTGAAACTCATGTGGAATTATTAATAAATTTATCAGTGATAATATCCAATTATTTTCAAATAAATCTAGCTGGAAAGGAAAAATAGTTTAATGGTGCTTAGGATTTAATCTTCTCAAGGATCAGAGGCACTTTTTGCTATTTATTAAACTAACAAAGAATAATGGCTACCTATTCCCTTCAAATCTCTGGAAGCAAAGATTCTAAAATCTAATTCCTCCTGGTGTTCTTCACTGCATTTAGCATAGAATTCTATATAGAATGGGTACTAGCAAATATCTGAGTGATTGTGAGAACCAGTTAGAAAAACTTGCACGAAGCTAGGAAATTAAATTAAAAGTAGAGACAGACATGTTGGTTCAGAAGGACAGGGAATGGCCTATTAATTGATGATAGAGTTTGGAAAGGAAGTTTTCTTGAGAACTAACTCTTGAATCTGATCATTCACATTTACCTGTACTAATGATGCATTCTGTAATCAGTGAAGGAAAATCTGGGTGTCTGGTCCTTGTTCCTTCATGAGTACAAACTATTCACAGAGGTCTATAAGGATCATTAAAAGAGGGGAACTTGAGACCTTGAATGTAATGTTAAAATACGATGTTCATAATGAAATATCTTCACTGAGGGAAAATAGACTTAACTGTGTAAGAACACTATGTGTCATAAAGGTTCATAAGAATGATAAAGTTTAGAAATAATGGTATCGTTGTAACCCACATCTGGGAAATTGGGTTTGTAGCTATGGACTTTAATCAAGTAACTTAATTTCCAGTGAAGTGTGGTTCATCTCTAATTAAAAGTTATAACACTTGAGTTTTCTTTATACATTATATTTTACGTGCAATCTCGATTCTTGTAGTGATGCTTATGATAGAAGTTTTATCAAACCCTATTTACAGATGTGTAAATTAAGACTCAGATTATCCACTTCTTCAAAGTTATCTAAACAGAAAAAAAATTCAGAAACAAATTCAAATCTTTATCTTCTCATTCCAAATTCTATGCATATTCCAGTACGATCATACATCCTCTAAGTATCAAATTATATTGTATGACTATTTGAAAGTGTTTAATAAACATTAAAGTGTTGCATACTATGAGGTACTATATGATCACTAAAGAATACATCAATTAATTAATTTATATATTTAATATCTCATTGTTAACAAATCTTTTAAGAATGCCCATTAAACATTTTTATCACTTCTTAGCCACTAGTGGAATATGAGGATCTACTTAGTGACCTAGGTCTAGAGATATGTTTGGCATATATTTCTTTGTTATATATTGGCACACTGATCTAGAAAATGATCCTTTGCTAGACAATCATTTTTAAATGGTTACTTTTATTATTTGCTGCAGCTCAGAAGAACATTAGTGATCTCAGACACTGGATTTTAGCCACTGAAGTCACTTAGTTATTGGCCTTAAAAGTATCTCCTTATTTTACTGTTACATTTGATCACACCCATTGGGATACAAGCAGACCACTGTGTGCTGGCGTGCCCTTCCCCAGTTATACAAGTAAATGACAGCTTTTTCAATGGAGTGGTTTCAAGAGAAGCAGCAAGTATTTATATTCCTCTAATGTATTGTTCTAAAAATGGCAGGAATCATTCACAAAAATAAGAAGGCTATCTGAGTCAGAGGTTTTGCTTTATTACTGAGGACTATAACTATAACATCACCATTTAATACATTTTGGAATATACAGAGTCGATTGAAGGTCTCCAACTACGGATGTTTGCTTTCATTTGGAGAGAAACATTTTCATCCATATAAATCTGAGAATTTTTAAGTAACATGCACATTGTTGGCTAGGTTGGCATTTTCTAATGATTATTAGTTTCACATTTGGACTAAAGTCCAAAGTTTATTTAATGGTTGCAAATGATATAAAATAATTGTCAATTTTGAAATTAAACAGCATTATTTTATGATCAAGGTAAGAATTCTCATAAAAGAAATGTTAATTTCAATTACATGGTACCAAATGTGAAGTAGCCACTTCTAGCTCTGCTTATGTATTTTGTTTACCAGCTTAATTTGCTAAGCACTTTCATATATATTTTTCTCATTAAAGTACATTACAGATGTCTACTTATGTAGATTAAATTATTTTAAATTACAATATTAGACCATATTTTTCCCATAGAAATGGAAATGTCAAATGGTTCAATTTAATATGTTATTCTACTGATGGGGACAAGCTTAGTTATGCCAGCCTCCCTATAGCTTTCATGAATACTTTTTTCTCTCTAATAAAGCCACTTAAAATGAAATTTAAGAGGTTTGAGAAAGCACTCTTCCTTTTTCTTTACTTAATGAAATCTATGTTCCTCTATTTTCAAGTGTCATATCAAACCTCTATGAGGACTAATTCTTCCAACCAACCCATGCAAAAAAATTTTTGAAGGGAGATTTATGCTGAAGAGACATTTATTTCCTCACAATGTAGAAATGAGAAAAAAAAAGGCATAAGGAGAAGACTATAACCTACATGATATGATAAATAAAATGCCAAATTATGAAAGACATATTTGAATACTTAGAGTTAATTAAAAGATGGTATTTTGTCACAGTTCAATAGTAATGTGAACCCCTAAACTCTGATAATCATAAAAAAATTAACTGAGAGTTTCTCAGAAGATTATCAATTAGCAGTATTTGTTTTCACGTATGAATTTTAATAATCACAATTTGCTTATTTCATATTTAAAAGCTATTTTAATATTGACAAATTTCTCATCTCTGCAATAATCATTGTTTTTCTTTTGTGACTATCTGCTTCATGGCGCTCTAACTTTGCCTCAGTAAATTAGGTTCCAAAGAGTTCTGATCTTGAATTAGCAATTTCTCTGTCTTCCTCCACCCACCTTATTTCTGGCAGCATAAACCATTTCATCTTAGATAAACCAGGCTTCATTTAATAGGTAATGTTTATGAACTAAAATGGAAGGTAATGAACCAGTGATGGAAAAGGTGATCCATGACCAGATTGTTCTGATCTTTCATAGTACTGTCTGCTGACCTACTTGACAAATTGAATTCACTCTTCTTATTCATGCATAACTGGGGTCACTTAAACATTAAAGGTTTGAAACTTCTCTCACTCTCATCCTTTGACCTAGGTTAAAGCTGTTGTTACTCTTTGGATCAGCATGAGGGAGGATGTGTAGGTATGTAATATTTGTGAATGTGTGTGTATATGTGTATGTGTGTTCGTGTGCATGCCCAAAGTTGTATACATTGGAAGCAATGCATTATTGTAATATAGGGACAAATTTCATGTTTCATGTGTCCACATTCTGTAAGAACTCAGATAAACGGGAAACATTAAGTTAGCCTAGAACGCCAATAGATATATATTAATGGTTATCATTTATAAACCTTTTTTCTATGTCTCGCCTCTTCTCTTAAAATATACATAAGGATATCTTGTGTATACATAGTGAAATGGATCTTAAAAGTCCTGGATAAAAGAGCTGCAGAAAATTAGTAAGGATAAGTAATATAGGATTTATACTTTAGAAAGAACACTGAAATATGGCACGAATATGCTGTTAAAATGGATGTTGAAAGCTGGGAATAAATGATGGCCCACACCTAAGTGTAGCAGAAAAGCCAGAAATACTAAGGCACATGGTGTAGGAATGCTTAGAAAAGTGAGCATGTGAGATTGGATTTACTAGGTGAGGCCAGAAAACACAATAACTTATAAAAGAGAGCTCCCATGACTGTTTACCAAGGAAATTAACAATGCGCTTATGAGAGTGGAACTAGTGTATTTGTAAAGCTCAATGATGGTCATCCTCTCTAGTTCAGGGCAGATGGTAGAAGATTCTGAGAAAGGTTCACTGATAACAGTAGGAATAATAAGAGCTTAACAAAGGAGGCTAGATGACAGCAAGTTTGAAGGCATGATAATGAGTGCCTATGTCAATGTGCAACCCAAGAGCTATGAAAATGATTCATAGGACATAGTGTTCCTATGAAAAAGAAAGATGGTCAGCCAACAAGGGTGCAAGCAGCTACCCGTGGACAAGATGACATACCAAAAATACCCTATGGAAGTGAAGATCTTTTTATTATATGTTGATACTCACCAGAGAAAATCTCCCACGGGAGAGGTCTTGTTAATACTGCAGTGCAGAGCAAGGGGCTTGCAAATGGAGCAGCCTTGATGGTGGAGATGGAGGCTATGCATACATAGGTCCACCAACATAGTCTTCAAGTACCCAAATCTGATCTAGCTCTAGCTGTTCTTTAATATCAACCTGGCATCAACAAAGATCGATACAGAGTCCCTGCCCCATCTTTCAAGGAGACCAATTAGTTATTTGGTTTTAAGATGACTACACTGAATTCTTTTCATAAAAAATTGGCAGCAATTCAGTGTGACTGAAGTAGATACACATTTAAGTTACGGACCTACTTTCTAGTCCTCGGGGCCTTGGCCAGCACCACCCTTAGATAGAGCTTACATTTTGTATCTATCACTTTGAATACTGCATAATATCACTTGGAAGAAAAGAAACTACGTTATACTAAAGGAGATATGGAAATGGGCATTTGACTCATCATATACTGTACCACCCAGGATCTGCCAACTTATAGAGTAGATGCAAATGAGGCACTGACTTGGAGATGATGACCCACAAGGGTGATACACTATCCTCCAGGATACGGTTTATACCCTAAATCAGTGACCCATTTTATGGTATCGTGCCCACATTAGGTAGAATACATGAGTCCTATATCAAAGCAGGGGAGATAAGAGTGACTCCACTTACCCTCACACCCATTGACTCAATTTGTGCTTCAGTCTCTATTTTCTAGATGTCCTCTTCTTAGAAGAGGAACACTTCTACCAGAGTCCCGTAGAACTTTATGCTATTGTTGCTGCCAACTCGTTTGGGCTTCTTATGCCAATAGACTAACATATAAGAATCACAACACTGGCATGAGTTGTTTGTCCTAATCATCAGCATGAGTGTGAGCTTCTGTTACACAATAGTAATAAGAAGAAAAGGCTTGATATCTGTTTGACCCACTGGAGTATCTCTTAGTATTATCCTATCTAATTCAGTTGTAAATAAAGAAGTACATCAGCCACAGTTCATCATGGTAAGAAAATCATGGAGACCAGGGCCTCATACCACACAAGGATAACAGTCTAGGACACTACAAGGTAAGACATCTAGATAAGCAGGACTGCTAAAAGCAGTTTAGGTGCATCTAGAATGAGTAATATGCAAGAGATAGAGGTATTATTTGCAGTCCCAAGATAAATTGCTACATGGGCACTGTAGTTTTAAAATTCTTATTCTAAATTTCTCCAAGAAAAAAGACTAAAGTTCATCCAGAATGCTGTAGGAGATATTCCCAGATGGGTTGAACTTACTATTGAGGCAAGTGTTTCTCAGTGGTGCAGGGAGGGAGTACATTGTAAGAGATGCTGTAAATGATGCACTACCCAACATTCCTTTCAAGATCAAAGCACTTGTTCTTTCAGCTCCCCAGAAGTTGACTTCAGCTGCCTTAACCATAGTTAATCCCACTTCTAAGGTCGGGGTACAAAAATTCAGCCCTTTACTTCAATTCTGAAGAGCCATTTCAGCTCTAGAGCTCCCCATGGTTTTGGCTGAAGAATTCTTTTTGAGTGAAACACAATTTTTTTTCTTCTCCCAAACTTGCACATATTCCCCCTAGATGTGTTGTTCTTGAGAACACTATGATGAAAATCTCGATATCAGAATCTGTTTTCTAAAGAACCTTATTTAGGACACAAGGTCACCCAGACTATAAGGGACAGAGAATTAGAACTCAGACTTCTAGACTCGCATTGTTGTGCTCTTTCCTCTATATCATATTGTTAAATCCTCTCAATATGTTTTTCACCTATGCTATTGTACAGTAATATGTAACTTATCTGTTTATACATCTGTGTTCCAAACTAGGATATAAGATTTTGAGGACAAGAGGATGTATCACAAACATATTTATTTCCTAAGATGAGCAAATTTAGTATCGCAGATTAAGCACTCAACTAACATTGCATTTGTTCAATGAATAACTACAATGATAAATATTTTCCATTTTATTTGAAAATTGTGATTGTAGTGAATTAGCATGTAAGTATTTTCTTTACAGGAATTGCAGTATATTAGAGAAGTTGTTAAAAATTCAATGTTGTCCCTTCTGGCTTTCTTCTCTATTATTACTGCCAATACAAGCATATTCACATAACTGTTATTGGTCTAGTTCCTCCTCATTGCCCACTACATTTACTACTATTACATTTGTTTATCTTCCTAAACTGTAATTATGAGTGGATAATTCTCTCTCTTAAAAGTCTACATGAACCTCTGCTTTCTAAAGAATAAATCTAAGCCCAGAAAATTTTTTTCTGGATGAATAGAAGTTTCTCTATATTTATTATCACCTAATTTCCAGTTTTTTTTATCATCACTTTACTTCATGCACCCTAAATTTTTTCTGCATGATTTTGTTCTTACTATTTCCTCTTCTTTCAAATATTCTTTCAATATCTACTAGTCAAAATGTTAATACTCCTTCTGGGCCAAGATCAAACTCCACTGCCTCAGTCCTTATATACTTGTCTAATAACTGCCTCTTCCAAGCTTGATGTAATCTCTTGCTATATTAAGTCTACATGCCACTACTTTTATTATCTTCTGGAATGTATCATTTTAAAACATGTGTATTATACACATTTGTATTTCTCTTATCCCCCATGCTTATCTCCCATGTTTTTCCCCTTTTCCCCTCAAAGTATAGCCTTGTGCATGGGAGTTACTGTGCAATGTTTACTAAGTGAATGAGATACATATGAATGTTAACAACATACTAGCTGAATGTTCACATGAAATTCATTGTACTCCCTTAAGATATATGTGTCAAATGTATTTAATTACACTTAAATGGTAAATGATGTATATACTGATGTGAGATTTTAGAGATAGAAAAGATTTCGAAGAAATTGAGAGAAGTAAAATAACAGGGAGAGAGTAGATGTTGATACAGAAGTGAATTATTGCTTCTTGCCTAAATTTGGCACCTAAATTCATTGATAAAAGTGAGAAAATAAAACACAATATATTTTCATAAATTCACTTACTTATTTAATACTTACATTAAGAATAGAGTAATTAACTTATATCCTGAAAATATCTATCTGTAATTTCTGTTGTGTGTATATGTTTGTGTTGTGGTCTTTTAAATGTGTCATTGAAGCTTGCTTGTTTTCCAGACATTTAATATTTTGTAATGAGATATAGCAAGAATTTCATTTTAATTTTCAATTATAATTTCGGTTATGGCAGCCTGCTTTCCTTTGTGAGGAGAAGGATATTGAGAATTGTTTAGTACCTTGCTATATCCCTCATTTGGATGTAATTAGAAATACAATGGAAAACAATTACCACTTTCTAATGCCTTTTGGCAGTGAGATGCAATTTCAGGGGCTAATTTCAGCACCTTGGTCAGAGCAATAGAATTAAGAACATTTTTGTATGTTTGTACACCTACTATTCAACAGGGCAATCACTGTTTCTCCATACCAATAAATATGTATTCAAAAGTGATTGACAAAAGTAAACTGTAGCCAGACATAATTATTCTATAAGTATCTACTAAAGCCTTCAGGCAGCTGTACCTTAATAAATCATCCTTTTTAAAAAAAATTAATCATAGAGAACCTCAGGCTGAAGAAAACAAGAGGATCATTTAATCCAAAAATTCTACCTTCTTTTGTATCCGTACAAAGATTTCTACTTAAGTTATTCTATAAGCATGAAAATTTACCTAATAAAAACAGAAATACAGTAGTTTGATTTTTTTTTTTTAATATTCATTTTTGTGTGGAAGGAAAGGTAAGTATAGAGAAATGTGCAGAGTGGTTTCAGAGTTATGATTATTTTTGCCTACTTTTGTTTTCTGATATTTCTTTCACAAGCATGTTATTAAAAATAATAATAGAAATCTGTTATAAAAATAAATCATTAGGTTGCTCTCAGAATTCTAAGGCAAGGCAAGAGCCTTATCAGAGATTATATATTTAAGTAGATAAAATACCTTATGGATCCAATAACTATTGATAGCAGCAGTGATAATAGAGATAAAGAGACCAAGCTGAGAGCATAACGATATCATGCAGAAGAGTCAAAGCAATCTGGTTGACCATCTTTCCTACTCACGATCTTTGTCCCTGTCTAAACTACTTTCTCTTTTTTATACTTTTTTAAAAATTATAGTTGAGATACAATATTATATTAGTTTCAGGTGAACAACACAATAATTAGACATTTACATACTTTATGAGGTGATCACCCCATCTGACACCATGCATAGTTATTACAATACTACTGACTATATTCCCCATGCTATATCCCACATCTCCATGACTATTTTGTAACTACCAATTTATATCTCTTAATTTCCTTCCCATTTTTACCCATCCCCTCACACCTCAATCTGACAACCATCAAAAATGTTCTCTGTATCTATAAGCTTGTTTCTGTTGTTTGTTTTTTTATCCTGTTCTCTAGATTCCACATATGACATTTTTCTCTGAATTACTCCACTCAGCACAATACCCTCTAGGTCCATCCATTTTGTCGCAGATGGCAAGATTTTATTTTATTTTTTTTATGGCTGAGTAATATTGCATTATGTGTGTGTGTGCGCGTGTGTGTGTGTGCGTGTGTGTGTGTATGTATGTATGTATATATCACCTCTTCTTTATCCATTCATACATTGATGGACACCCAGGATGCCTTTATATCTTGGCTACTGTAAACAATGCTGCAATGAACATATGGAGTTACATGTCCCTTCAAAGTAATGTTTTGAGTTTCTTCAGATAAATATCTAGAAGTGGGACAACTAGGTTCTTCTTTGTCTCTTGTTATAGCCTGTGTTTTAAAGTCTACTTTGTCAGGTATAAGTATTGCTGCCCCAGATTTTTTTGTCGTTTCCATTTTCATAAAACATCTTTTTTCATCCCTTTACTTTCAGACTATGTGTGTCTTTTGATCTGAATTGAGTCTCTTATAGGCAGTATATGTAAGGGGATTGTTTCCTTATCTATTCAGCCACCCTATATTTCAATTGAAGCATTTAATCTATTTGCATTTAAAGTAATTGTTGCTAGATATGTAGTTATTGCCATTTTATTATTCATATTTTTAATTTTGTTCTATTTTTTCTTCTTAAAGAAGTCCTAACATTTCCTTTAACACTGGCTTGGTGATGATAAACTCCTTTTGATTTCTCTTATCTGGGAAGCTCTTTATGTGTCTTTTGATTCTAAACAACAGCTTTGTTGGGTAGAGTAATCTTGGTTGTAGGTCCTTACTTCTCATCACTTTGAATATTTCCTGCCCATCCCTTATGGCTTGCAAAATTTCTGTTGAGAAATCAGCTGACTGTCTTATAAGAGCTCCCCTGTAGGTAACTAACTGCATTTCTCTTGCTGCTTTTAAGATTCTCTGTTAAGTTTTGGCATTTTAATTATGATGTATCTTGATGTGAGCCTCTTTGAGTTCATCTTGTTTGGGACTCTCTGTCTCTTCTCCTTCTGGTACCCCTATGATGTGAATATTGGTACACTTGATGTTGTTCCACAGGCCCCCCCCCCTTTTTTTATATTCTTTTCTTGTTGCTGTTCTGATTATTTTCTGCCGCTTTATTTTGTAAATCACTGATTCAATCTTCCATGTCATCTAATCTGTTAATTTCTCCTAAAATATTCTGCATTTCCGTTATTGTAGTCTTCATTTCTGACTGGTTCTTTTTTGTCTTTTCTATCTCTATTTTTACATTTTCTGTATCTTTGTTAAAGTTCTCACTGAGTTCATCTACTCTTTCCCTAAGTTCATTGAGCATCCTTATGACAAGTGTCTGAAACTATGCAACTAGTAGCTTGCTTGTCTACATTTTGTTTAGTTCTTTTTCTGGAGCTATGTTCTGTTTTTTTCATCTGGAACATATTTCTTTGTCTTCCCATTTTGACCACTTACTTGTGTTTGTTTCTATACATTAGGTAGAGCTGCTATGTTTCCCGGTCTTAGTAGAGTGAACTTATATAGTAGGTGTGCTGTGGATCCCAGTGGCACAGTCTTCCCTGGTCACCTGACCTGTATGGGTTTTGTGTGCTCTCCTATTGTAGTTGAGCCTTGATTGATGTTTGAACTTCAATGGGAGGAACTGACTCTTGGGCTGATTGGTTGTGATGACTGGCTATGACCAGTGGAGGAGCTGTTGTGCAGTGGCTGACCCTACAGAGCAAGATTCGCTTTAGCAAGGCTCTGGCACCTGCCCTGTCTGTCCTTTGGGTGTGTCATCTTCAGATGTGACCCTGGGTGGTGCTCCAGTTCAGACCAAAGCCAGCCTCCAGGAGTACAGGCTGGCGCTTCCTAGAAGAGGCCTTGCCTCAGGCCAATTTCAACTGCTGCCTGTGCCCTCCCTGGCATAAGCCACCAAGCAATTCACAAATAGCTACCACCCATGCTGGGTTTGGAAGTGCCCTAAGAGGGAAATTGTGTCTAGACTCTCACACACCAGAGTAAACTTTCCCCCTTCTTTCTTCAAAAAGTTGTATCTCATACCATATATTTTTTATCCACACACATGCATACATGGGTTTTTAATAATTGTATATTATAGACATTAGCTGCTTTTTGCTTTAACATGTGATATTTAAATGTGATATTTATTAATAATTAACATGTGATATTTAAAATGTAATAAAGGTTCTTATATTAATTTTAATAGTGGTATTATTTTATTCAAAAATGTTGAAGAATTAGGAATGCATAATTGGATAACTAATGAAATAATTTCATTAACTAAGGTTCTGGAATGCTTACTTCCCATGGCTTAATATTAGTATTCTCATATAGAAACAAAATGGCTCAAGTATTGGTTGCCTAAAGGTCTAACTCAGTCACATAACTTTTTTTAATTTTCCATTGCACATACTTGATGATTCATTACTTTCAGAGGATGGAGATCCATCACATGTTCACCACCATTACTTCTGTTCATCATCTTTGCTTATTTTCTCATTTTAGCTTTTCTGTAAATTGTTTTGGTTTGGATATTAACAGAAATATAAATAAGAGAAAAAATGGTCATTCAAAGTTCTCCTTTCCTCCACTGCTCTTCACCCAAAACACTTTTTATTGTTTATCTCATTTGTTTCTTGCTTTTTCTATATACACTTTTATAAAATTGTTTTGCATTATGAAGTTTATGATTTTGTTTTTATCATTCAATATATCGTTTACCTTGTATATAACAAATAAAATGTAAAGTTCATAAATGCACATGCATAGATAAAAATGCAATATGCTGTTATGAGAACTTTTATAAAACTATAATTTGAGGATGATCAATTAATACCAAAAAAATACACTTATCAAAATTCTGCATGGAAGCAATTTTTGATACTGTGCAGCTTCCATCAAACTAAAAATATCTGTAAGTGATGAAAAAAAAGCATTGGAGTAAAAATTGATATTGCTATATATTTCTAAGTGGGCTATAACTTTCTAATATTTTAAGTCAATAGAGAAAATACAAAGGAAAACATTAAAATATTCAAATATGTAAAGTGAATTGAATACATTTAATATAATAAAAATCACTGCTTTTTACACTTTTTAATTTTTTAAAGGAAAAAAATGGAGTTGATAAACTAATTTACTTTGTTATCACAATAATTGTGGATATCCATAATATATGAGATTCATCACTTCCTTTGACAATAAATTATCTCATAAATATGGTCCTTGAAGAAAATGAACATAGATCCCATCTATAATCAGAAAAGAATGTAGGTTATTTGGAAAAATAACCAATCAGAGCTCAAAATTCAAAACTCTTTATTGATTGACAGAATCATCTAGAGAGTTTAGTGGGTTTAATGACAATTTTTAGTTTAAAAAGTTAAGCATTAGTACTATTTATTAAAGTAATTTTATTCAATTAAACTTCTGTATCAATACCTGAATTTTCTATGTCCATCCAAATTTTCCTGAGTTCTTTAAATATATGAAAGCCATAATGAATGCACATTCACAAATGTTAACTAGTAGACACAAGATTTTGCAATATGAGACAAAACAAAATTCTTCATGGACAGGATTCTGAAGAATTTCTTTCTGGTCATTCAGAGAATTTCCTTCTGGCTGTTGAAGGGTTAGGTGTTTTCTTAGTCACTGTGATTCCAACATAGGATAATTCTTTATTTTCTATGAAAATAAAGCATTGAGAATAAGACTTGGACTTTTTTTTACTATTTTTGTCTAAATCCTTAAGAATGAAATATTTTTTCACAAAGCAACTACAGTTCTAATAAATAAACAAGAAAACTAATTTTTCTATATATTTGGACATATGTCTGGTTTGGTTGCAAGAATCTAGTGTTATATCTACTGTCCCAATATTCCTTCTAGTTTAGTATTTGTCATTCCAAAAAAAGTCACAGTTTGGACAAAAATTTGTATGATTATACTTCTTATGGGATACATTTGTGGGGTCTTTCTAGGATAGAAGAATTTCTATATAGCTTTGGCTTAATCACTTCTAACAGCCCTTTTCCCCTAACTTTACCTCAAATTACCAAATGTCTACCCTAGAGTCTCTTGCCTCTCATGCTCATTGCCTGGAAGATGGGCAGGCAATGGTAAAGTTAAGATGTCTCACACTCAGCAACTTCTGCAGTGTTTGATCAACCACAGGAGCCCCCTTCCCTTGAACAACACTGGGACTCCAGGTTGCTCTGCTGTCTTCTCTTTCGTTGTCCTACCAGTGAGGAAGGGAAATAAAATTTTACATTTCTTGTCCCGCTGTTTTTCCTAATCTTCATATTATTCTCTTGAATAGTTCCATTTGGCACTAAAGGGGGAATTTCCTCACCCATCTTCTTCTATTGGGAAAACAGTTGAAGTAGGCATTGTTCTCACTGAATATTCAAAAACATGATGACGACTACCATTTACTTTCCCTAGTCTACATGTTATACGTGCAGTTCATTTAAGATCTTCAAAGAATTATTAGAGTGCATGTTTTGTTTTGTTTTGTTTTAAATTAAGATTTTAAAACCAAAGCTGGTGAATATGAAGAAAGAACAGCTGGTAATTTCTACTACCTTTTTGTCTGCTTAACTCGGTCTTGAGAAATTGAGAGCATTTTAAAAGAAATCTATAAAAATTAGACTCCTTTACTAGTTACTATACTAATACAGATGTAATTAGGCATGAAAAGTAATGACTGAATTATTTATCTTAAGAATACAAATAACATATATAAGTTATTGTGTTTACTCTATTGAATACTATATGTGGTACCTCCCTTCTGTTATTAATAGAACATTCATAGAGGCTGTAACATGTCTCATTGTACAGAAATTTTTTGCTAGATTTTAAGAATAGATATTTTATTTTATAAAAATGTACTCTGCAGCCACCTGGGCTAGTTGTTATTTCCTGAATATTTTTCACATCTTGGCCTATTGAGCTTTTCTTCTCCTCTTTTTTGCCTCCTACCTCTACATTTACTGATGCAATTCTAACTTTATATCTAATGTATGTCTCCACCCTCATGCCTTCAATAAACCCTGTCCTAGCTTCCATCCACTCACCAACTTGAAACTTTTTAAAGGTATGACCCATAATCCCTAGTACATAAAATTGCATTTAAACATAATAGAAAAAGTGAACATTATTGATTTAAATCAGTAGAAATATGTGTAACTGGTTTTAAAATGTTGTCTTTTATGAAGTATGAAGTTTTTCACTCTATAATTAAGTTGAAATAGGCTTTTATGCTGTGTGAAGTTTCTGGTAAATAATACAATTTTAACTTACACATGGTCCTTAACAATTATAAGATTATCTCACAAAGTTACAAGATAGAGAAGGTAGACATTATCTCCATTTTACAGGTGAATACACCAAGACTGAGGAAGATTAAACTAATTCTTGAGGTTGCACAGCTGTGAATGAAGGAGCCTGATTTGTTAACTAGAGTCTTTTCTTTGTCCAGGACATCACTGCATTGTAAGGAAGGGTGGTGTGAATCTTTGTATTATGATTTATAAACATGAATAAGTTTTAATAATTACCATAGATAAAAAACAATTTTCTAGAAGCCCATTCCAGAGTCATTAAAAGTATGTTTTTTATATTCATCAAAGAGCTATTCTAGGTCTTCCACCCTTTTTCTTCCTGTGTTGTTAACAGAATGGGTCACAATAAACTTAATTCATCTTCTATCTTTTCAAAAGAAAGTAGCATATTAATTAAAACTATTGTAGAAATTTGGAGTGAAGACAGTAAGATAGGCTAGATAGACTACTTGTGATCCTTAAAAGGAAGAGAAAAAAAAAGTATAAGCCTCTGACAATATGGTGCTCTACTCCCAAAGGAGGCTGAGATTCCTGGGGTGCATGCACAGGTCTGTTGATGGATGGGGCCATGGGCAGCACTGTGCAGATGTTACTTCCAGGTTCTACCACAACAACTCCCCTGTGGGCTGGACATGAAAGAAGAATGATCTGTGGCTCCTGTGAGGTGGCAAATCTCAGGAGACCAAAATGAAAGGTGGTATGTTTTGGCCTTTTACCTTATTATAAGGAAGAATTCTAACTTCTCACTGCACACTCATTAAAGGGCTTCTCCTGCTCTTAGCTTCAGAGCAACTAGAGAACTCTGAGGGAACATTAGCTTTAGAAAGCTCCTGGTTATAATTCTGAGATCCTGGGCCTCAACCCAGAGGGGTCAGCCATTGGGAATTAAGAATTCTTGAAGTGAGAAATTACCTGAAATATCTTTCTATGCCTTATTATTTCAGATTAAAATCCTGGAAAAGAGATGAGGGGAAAAAAATAATCTGCTGTATCCCTAAAAAGGTATCATTTAACCCCTGATTTCCAAAGTGAAAAGATAGAATGTTCCTCATGCATTAGAAGTGGGTTCAGCATTACTTTCCCTTAAAGTTATACTTAAAAGGATTGACAGGAAAGGAAATCATGTCGTTACTTGAACAGGTACAAAATCTATGTTCTATATGAAGGGAGAAAGAGACTTCATGAGCATTGTTTAATAACTGTTCCTTTAGGCTTTTGTATGACCAGCAGCGATTGTGAGAGAGATTTATTTTCCTTTTAATTTAGCTAACATGTCTTCATTTAAGAAGCACATCAATATTATTGACCATAAGTAATCTACTTTTTCCATCCTACTCTCTTTGTCCCAAATTTTTGCAGTAGTGTTCAAGTTATACACTTGTCTCTTTTTGAAATGATAGAAGATGAACTGGGTCTCCTGTGAATAATTCTTTTTAACAATAATGGGGTTAAGAGAGGCTTAGATCCCAGAATAGCTGCTCTGGTGAATGAAAGCAAATACTTAAGGCCCCCTCCATACTTCCAGGCGTCGAGCTCTGTTGTAACAAACAGCAGACTATAAGGACATATACTAGTCCCAAACATTAACACTGTATGATATGGTGGAAAGAGAACTGGACCTAAAGTCAGTACCAGGGTTACCTCGGGTATCACTTACTGTAATGTGATCCACATATCACTTAGAGTCACTTTTCTCATCTGTAAAATGGGAATCAAGTTACCTACCTCATTCTGATGAGGTGTTTCCAATAACTTGTCCTGCTCTCATCCATATTCAAGAATCATGTAGAGTGAGCAAGTTTTAGATGTACTTTTCTCCAAGAAAACAAAATCAAATATCCCTGTAAGGAAACTAAATAAAATTCAGGTGATCTATGACTGGTAACAGGAGAATCTCCAGTAGTGAAGGGTAACTGGGCAGGTATGAAAGCCTCAAACTATTGTTTTTATATTAACCTTCCCCTTGGGGATATATGTCTTATATGGCAGCCTCATGGAAAATCTGCTCATAATTTTCATATGCAGACACCCCAATATTTTTATAATTCCTTATGGTGTAACAGACTCGTCTGGGACATTTAACTGAGGCTTTATTCATTTTGGGGAGGACTACAAACATGAAGAACGGCAAGACTGTCACAAAACTGGAGAATATCTTATAGGATATAGTTTGCTGCTCTTCAGGCTTGCATTGCCTACCCCATCCAGGTTTCAGTCATGCTTTTGTGTAGTGAGTACCATCTTAACACCATTCCAGAATCCTTTCCTAATCATCACCCTTCCTTTAGATCCTGAACCAGACTCCTGACATTATTAGCTAAGTACCTAGATTCAGACATATCTGAAGCACAAACTTTTCAATTATGGGAGCTAATTATTTCTGTGTTTAAATTAAGCATGTTTAAATTGTGTTTCTCTCATTTATAGCCAAGTTAGTTTTAGCACATGATTCATCTTTATAGCTTCTGCAGAGACTGGTGCTATTATATGCTGAATAAGTGCCTCAATTATTAATCACACTACTATTTGGAAATTAAAATACACATTATCTCTATGACATGATAATTACGGCAGAAATAAGTACAGAAAACTTTTAGTCCATTGTTCCATTCACTGAAAAACATTTCTAAAATAAGGGCCAAAAGTAGAATTAAATAAGTTTTTGTCATTTATTTATTTATCAGACATAAATTCATTACAAAATTGACTCACGTATATTTTTAAATATTTTAAATCACACAAAAAAATCATAATCATATAAAATATTAAGTGTTAAATTATGGTTTACATGTATAGACTATCCAATTTAAAAATTATAACTGGATGTCTGGTTATGTTAATATAACAAAAATATAGATAAAATAAGATAAATGTTAAGAAATATACTCATAACATAAATCTGTAGCTTGTAAACCAATTTTATTTGGTTTCATGAAAAATAGAGAAAAAGTGATATATTTAATAGTTACCTTATGTGAAGCTTTTGGTAAAATTGAAACAAATGTAAAATTGTGTATCTTGAATTTATAGGCAAGAGGTTACCTTATAAAAATCATCACTGGATAAAATTATTCTACACTTTCCTCTGTACCTGTGATGTAAGTTGTTTGTTGAATTCATTTGTCATACTTTTTTTTTTTAATTTCTGTTCTCTTAAAATAATCAAATAGAGCAATTCTTTCCAATGATTCACATAGTTTTTTTCTTCCAATTTTTTAAAATTATAGTTTTTCCAATTGCCCTTTTGTCCAGATATTAGTGATATACAAATATGATTTATTTTCAGGTGATCAAAGAACACTTGAAATTCCATTAAATTTTAAAAATTGATACTGGATTATAATTTTCATAGGAGATTAGGTAAGAGAGTGCTGTACCCACAAAGCACTTGACTCTTTAAGCCACTTAACATCTGAAAGCCTCATTAAGGTATCCTGACAAAGAAAAAAACATTAAACCCTAAATGCTGAAGATACAGGTCTGGCCATATACATGAAACAAAAGAGGTGCAAATCAACAAGATTATGGTTAAGAGAAGGAAATCCATTTTTAGAAAATCTTATATACAATATAAAAATATTCATCACAATCACAAAAGTAGTTTTTATTTTTCACTTTATATTAGTAAAATATTAACCATAGTTTACTGGAGAAGCATGATAAAACCACAAAAATTAAAACATGCTCAGATGAGAGACATTTCCAATTTCTCGAACATTAACAAAGTAATTTTTTATACATAATTCAAATGAATATAAAATGTGTTGATATGATTGCAGGAAGATGTGGTAATTTTCTTCCATGCTACCATCCATAATATAAGTGAGGGCAAGTTATCATAATTTACAAGTGTGCTGTAATTTCTTTAAGCCAGACTGAGACCAAGTTTCATTTAAAAGTTATTACATTTTATGTGACTTTGATTTATGTACCAAATGCATTATGCTAAGCCTGGGTGTTTCCTCATGGTGCATAACACATGGTAAGGCACATAAAAATGCAAAATAAATATCTATTGACTGGTCAATTTTATCTTACAGCTTGATCATTTAGACGTTCAAAATTGTTGTGTTGCTTTCTTGATTCCTAGCGTATTAAAGTACAATCAATTCTAATTCTTAAATGTGTTATATTAAAATGAGATAAATTTTACTCATGAATGGCACAGATACTAGAATTTGAAAGGCATTTATTTTTTTAAGAAAATCGAATATGTTCTATCTCTTCCTAAGTCATTAAAATACTCTGGAGAATAACATTAGTTAATATCTTGGATTTCCATTCATTAATTTTAAAGTAAACTGGGTGGTAATAAAACTTTATAAAATAGATTATTTGCTTAGCAAATAGATCACCAAAATAAAGCAAAAACCAAATAGTAACAATGACGAAAGGCATGTCTTAACTACAAATAATTCTAAACAGCATACTCACGCTCTCAGGCATTGATTGTACAAAGTGACATATTGAGAGGTGAAAAAGAAAAAAATGAGAAAGAGGTTCAACATGGTGGATTTTATCATGAATTGAGGTTAGTCCAAAAAACACAGGCATAGATCTGTGTTTTGTACAGTTTTTTGAGAAAGATAGAAGAAAAAGTAGCATGAGCCCTAAGAATGCATTTTTTTTTTAATTTAGGAAGAAAGAAGTCTTTGACATCAACATTTGCATTAAATCTTTGCACTTATTTAAAATTAATGTTTCTATTTGTTAGATGCAAGTTATTCTCACACAGATGAATTAACCTGTAAGATGGGCTCATACCGGAAAAAAAAAAAAATACTATGATCAGAGCAGTGGTTTCTAGAACTGGCTCACATTTCTTTTTACTTATATATAAAGTTTACCCAACATACCTGCAGTGCCTATTAAAATTAAAGAGAAGATGAACTGGGATGGCAGTGTTGGAGTAAAGCTGATGGAATCTAGCCTCAATTCATAGAACATTAGTGATTATCTAGTTCAACTTTTGTAATCTGCAGCTGAGAAAACTGCATCTTCACACTAGGCAAGTAGCTTTCATGAGGTCACAACAGATGTGTCGATCTAAGTCTAATGAGAGTGGCCAGAGTGTCTAAGTTGCTCACATTTTATCACCACCTGATAGCACAGTGCCTGATACATAGTAGGTGTTCTATAAATATTTTAGGTGGGTCAATGAATGAAAAAATGAATACATGAATGGATGGATGGATGGATGGATGAATGAATGAATGAATGAATGAATGAATGAGTAAGACAATGGCAGAACTAGGCTAGATTGTATTTTCAGAAATAGAAGATTGTCAGCAACTGGGTAGTTAGAAAGATAACTTATTCTGTTACTAAGTCTTTCAAAAATGTTCTTGTTTGAGCCATATTAGTTAAAGAGACAATGCCAGGTATCTATAGAAGCTGATATACCATGGGCATTTTGAAGTAATGTTAATTCTCTTTAATCTTTTAATTAATCCATGGTATTGCTTATCAGTAGAGTTACAGCTGTTTGAAGAGACTTTGTCAACTCCACCATGAACACTCAACTTACTGAAATGCACTACACATAATATTACCCATATCTAAATTATGTCTTCAACAATGGTGATGGGCAAAGACACATTTCTACCCCACCTCCAGCTATTTGAACACTCAATAACAGGTACTTGGGGCAATAATGGTGCTCATTCTAAAGGCAGTTTTCAGAAATGAAGAGGAACAGGAGAGGAATATCAGTGAAAGGGTGAAATCTATGAACATTTAAACTGCTTGATGAAAGGAGAAAATATGTTAGACTCGTTAAAATTGGAACAGGATATGTAGGTCTCAAAGGAATATATAGGCAATTGGAAAATACCTTTTCAAATATAGGGCAAAGGGAGGAAGTTGACAGCAGGTGTTGGTGTGTAAACAAGTTAAATTTAGTTGAAAGAAGAGCAGGCATGTTTCATTATGGATTCTTGGAAGCCATTCCCTGCAGATTTAAGTGGGTAATTGAGAGTGACATTTAAAATGGCAGGAGACAGTCTGGGAAATAGCTTCTGTATTCCACATAGTTAGGTTCAAGTGCAAGAAAGGTCTTTGTAAACAGAGTTCATAGTAGTCTTTCTGATAGAAGAGAGGTCACTAAGACTGTTTTGGGACCCAGGTAAACTTCCAGCCTCCTTCCTCATCTCGACGAACAAATGCTTGTCCCTGGTGGAAGGAATGAGTTTTCACATTACAATGAGGGCTCAGGGATGTGGAAAATGCCATCTCTGTCTTATTGGGTGACACGTCACAAGTATAGTAAGGAAGAGTTTGCAGCTCTCCTGGGGGATTTGAAAAGTGAGGAAGGAAGTGAAAATTGTCCCTGTGGCTGGCAGTGCTGTGAGACGAGATCGTTATGTCACTTCCATAGTCCATTGGCAAATCCTCTGTGGGGGCATTTTCATAATCAATTATATCCTCTGGAAACTGGGTAAATGTGCTGGTGATTCTTCTGGGATGAGAGGAGAGGGCACTGTAGTTAGCTGATGAAGTGTCATCAATGGTATTGAGGTCCTTTAACCCAAGTGTTTGAAGGACCCAGGGATCCACAGGGGGCCCAGGTTGTTCTTCACAGTTAGTAAATTCACTAGAGAGGTTTCTCTTGGCATTTTTGCGATGGGGGATCTCAGGAGGAAAATATCTTTGTTCTTTGGGTTTCCTCTTCCTCTTTCTGAATTTTCCATATGCTTTGGAGAACTCATACGATGACAACAATTTCTGGGGAAGTAATATTTGAAAATATACATAGTCAGGTAATTAGGCAAGATTATTTTCTTTACTGTTGTCTAATTACACCTCCTTCAAACATTTACTAGTTACCTTAATTCCTTAGAAAACTTGATTAAATGTTTGTTTTCTCACACACACATGTAAAACTGGATTAGCTTCTGTTTCTAAATTAAAATCTATGATGAGAAGTTATCACCTATAAACTCAAATTTATATTTTTTACAAGTCGTTTAAAAGTTGAAAGGAGTGAGTTATGTCTTCAATTAAGGGAAGTAATGACTATTATTGCAATGAAAATAATAGCAAATATCATGTATTAAAAATTGGTTACATGCATGATCTTATTTTATTAAAGTATTAAAATCTCTTTTAATGAAGAAACTGAGGCATAGGCATAGTGACTTGCTAAGTGCTAAGGATCATGCAGCCTAGGTTTACACCTAAACCATCCTAATCTAGGCAGAACCACTGATTGAAACACTATGTAACACCACTTCCTCTTATTTCATTATTTTTCATAGCGCTCCCATGTGATTTGTATTATATTACATTGCAAAATTGAGAACAAGAGAGGAAAAACTGCCTAACAAATATCACTGACTAAGTTAATAACTGTTCTTTTTCTGGACTTAAGAGCCCAGGCTAATGACTGTGAGATGTGCTCCTTTTTCTAACAAAGCTAACTGAAGAGTAAAGGAATCAAATATAGTATATCCTTTCTTCTCTGAACTGTTATATCTAGTAAGAGTAGTAAGAAATATCATCAATTTAGATTAAGTAATATCAAATAATGTGAGGTAAAGATTGATGATAGAAGCAAGAGGGGCAAATAACAAAAAGTACAAAACCCAAAGAAATGAAGAAGAACAAAACAGGACTATGGACAGGCTATTTACCCTTGAGTTAGGAATAGTTCATTTTAAAACAGTAACAAAAAACGTTCCTTAAAAAATAGTGTAATTAGCGATATATAATTGTTAGTCAAGAGACCTGGGCTACAGTAATATTCATAACATTTTAGAGCTGGAAAGATTCTTAAAAGATCTTTTAGCCCATCCATTTACAGATGAAAGTAACTGAGACTCTAAGTGATGATGATTTACCAAAAGTCAAACAGATAATTAAAAGAACTATCTCTCAGATGTGATTCCTCTCCAATGGAATCTAACTAGGTAGAAGTTCCATCCTACTCTGTCTTTTGATTAACTTCTGTTGTCTCAGCAATTCTCTTGACTGGTGTTTTATTCTTAAGCAACTCCTTTTGTAATATATGACTAAAATCTGCAATCTAGATACTTCCAAGGAATGATACATAAAAATTCTTGCAAAAGTGCTATATTTTGTTCAGAAAAATCCATCCATCCTATAAATGCATTTGAAATCACATTGTTTAGTACACTTCCTACATTTAACTAAGAAGCTTTACCCAAATGGTCTCCCTTCTCAAATCACTAATCTGTCCTTATAAAGGGGATAGTTGCATACCTTGGTCTTTTCTTCAAGACATTTAACCAAAGCAGAACTCAGGTATTGTCTGAGGTGATTATTCTCTTCATGTAACCTAGCAAGTTCTTCCTCCTTCTGCACCAGAGTATCTTGGAGCTGCAAAAAGTAGACAATGGTGAAGGCTGCTCCACTATATTGACTTTGTAAACTTATAATAATGTCACTGATCCTTAACCTATTTAAATCTGATTATTATTGTTTGTTTTAAGAACTCAACCTCAGGGAGCCCTCGTCCTCAGAGACTTAAATTCAGTCTACACCCACCTACCACCTGATTGTTCAGTTTTGTGCTCTGGAGTTTTTTATTCATTGCAAAGTGTTTGAAGAGATTATATGGCTTTTAAATTGTAACCACAAGGGAAGGTATGTAGGAAAATGAACTGTGTGCAACTGTTTAAATATAGAAAAAGGTGTTTAGAAAGGTTTTGTTGGACTCCTTCCTTACACATTACAAAAAAGGAGAAAAAAAAGTGTGGATTGGCTTCCCTCAGCCTCAGGTTGAGGCAGCTCACTAAATTAAACTATTCT
The DNA here is from genome assembly GCF_000151845.1 of Pteropus vampyrus. Classification (NCBI taxonomy): domain Eukaryota; kingdom Metazoa; phylum Chordata; class Mammalia; order Chiroptera; family Pteropodidae; genus Pteropus; species Pteropus vampyrus. The sequence continues at coordinate 4,210,815 of NW_011888795.1, read as the reverse complement.
TTCAGGAATAACAACAAAAAAAAAACATGGGATATGAAGCAATCTTTGTAAAAACTTTTATAATCATTATCCCTTCTCCAAGTGATAAAGTATGTTTATGGTTTAAAAATATTATCACACTCATTATATCACTTAGTCTTTCCAACAGCTCTTTGAGAAAGGCAGCACAAATATTCTGATTTCACAGATAAAGAAAAAGATTTAAGAGACCACACAACAAAAATGTGTGCAAAGCCGGGGCTTGACTTCATGTCTTTCTAGAGGATTTTGATTGTTGGTGGTGGTTTTTTTGTTTTGGTTTGGTTTTAGTTTCTTTTTTCTATGACATTTTCACCTAAATTTGATCACTCTGTGGACATATATCCACTTTGGTTCTAAACTGAAAGTCAATATATAAATTTAACAAGGAAAAAGAAGTAGTGTGACATTAGGGGACAACATGAAGAATGGACTACATGGAAAATGGCTGGTCGTAATGTTTTGATAATCTGTACATACCTGCTTGTTCCTGTAGAGCTGAGAGGAAAGTTGAGCCTCTTCCCACGAACAAGAGTTAGGAAAGGGGAAATTCGAGTCACTAGATGATTCTACGTGAAAACATCAAATGGGTAACTGAGAAAAACCCAGTTTTTGCGTAATAAAGAATTCACCAAAGAATTTCAGCAAATTTAATAGGTTTGATTGCCTTTCTATAAATAACTATTGCCTCCACACAGGAAAACAAAGTATTTAAAGCTTTCAGAAGGGTCATGCATGCCATGAAAGACAAATATTTATAGATTATTCCAAAGTGACTACAGAGGTGAATTTTAAGGAGCTAAGAAGTCACAGTCCTTCCTAACACATGTATTCCTGCTGGCTAAATTGATAAAGACGGTTTCATCTGCATTATTAATTCATTTAAATATTTATTGATTCTCCAGTAGGCATAACATTGCAATTCCACCATGTTTTCCAAGTTTCTATCTTATTTTCTAAGCTTTAGTGCTTGATAATACAGTATTTGACTCTAGAATAAAATTCTATATTTGATGCTACCATTTTCCCCAGATGAAAATTTCTGCATATCTGCCTGTCAGGTAAATATGACGGAGAGCGTTCATTCAGAATTCCATGTGGTGGCACTTTCTACTTTAAAATAATTTGGAACTTGCTTCTCTGAAGACCTTGATGAAAATCTTAAAACTGTAATTCAAACACATGTATTTCAAATGTCATTCTCTGTGTGTTTTTTATGATTTTTCTAACGAGTTTTTTTTTTTTCATATTCAACAGTAAGCTATACCTACTCCTCCCCCCCCCAAAAAAAACAAACTATGCTTAGACATGCTAATTAGTTTACTTTTAATTTCTTTTCCTCACCTAGTACAGTTCTGACTCTTGCCTTCCTCTATTTAAACTTAAATATTACTGAAATTTTTTTTTATAAAGTAGAATGATGAGTAAGCAGACAAGAATAAAATTTTATACACTGGTTTCATATTCTTGGGCATTCTGTTTCTCTGTCTCTTGTAATAGAAAGCTAGAATTGAAAAACTTCCTGATATATACATGTTTTTTCAATAGTTTGGAGCTTTTTGTGTCTTTTCTCAGATTCTAAAAATAATCATGTGGCAGAGCCAACGGTGTAGATATTTAATTTTAAAGCATCTGAGAGTTTTCCCAGAAACTTGAGTGTTAATATAGAATTTTTTAAAATATTTATAAATATTGTTTATAGCCCCAGGTAAATATTAGTCTGCAATTTTCCATTCAATGTTCTACTATACTTCCTTCCAAAGTGGAAGTCTTCTTTAGGCCAAAAAAAAAAAAGGGAATCATTTTTTTCCACTTACAGGACATCGTTCATAGAATTTCCTCTATGAAATGAAAGATTAAGTTAGTATGTTTCCTTGCTTTTCTCTCATTCCCAGGGAAACTTTCCTGAATTCTAAAAGAAATGCTTCAACTGGCATCTTGACTCCAAAAGCATCCCACTAGTATTGTTTATAAAACTTTGACCCAGACCCAGCTTCCTCAGTGAGTTGGAAATCTTCAAGAATTGTAAAGTATAGGGAGAAATACATATTGTGCAGTAGGCAAAAGGAAGAACCCCATTTTCACTATTTGGCAAGTATAAAAGAACAGGTTATTTAGGTTGTAAAATGCAGGAGTCTTTGGGCTTTCTTAAACTTTCCATATCATGTCCTCTTCTAGAGTTTCAGCCCATGATGCTTTGCAATGATGGGTGTTGGAAAAGGGCTTTAGATCTACCAGGAAAGCAGAAGAGATGAACTTACCCTGTGCCTGTGGTGCTTGTTGGGGCTCTTTGTTGTCCAGGAGACCTGTAGCCCAGAAAGAGACCCAAGTCTCCGTGGAAACGTCAACACTAGATTCTGACGTTGTAGTGGAATACGGGCAATTACAGCTCTGGCCTCCTACAAAGTACTGGTCTTGGCAAGGCAGAACGGTGTTCTGTGAAATTCAGTATGAGAGATAGGGAGGTTCCCAGGAGATGGGGTGAAGGGAATTTGGAGGGAGGAAAGAGTAAGAGAAAGATGCAGAAATTACATGCAGTGCATCAAAATCAGTGAAGGTGCTAAGTATAGATCCTAGATTAATTTTGAATTGTCAAAATATAATTACTAGAAAGGAATCACTTCCTTGGTTTACCTAGCACTTTCCTTAGGCCCTTTCAGTAAAGAACAGGCTAGTGTCAAATGGACCAGATTTGTAAATATCCAGGGCTATTTTCTATTGCCATGTATGAGTCATCTAAGAGGCTACCCAGGATCTAAGTAAATGAAATTCTACTTAATGATTTAAAGACATAAGAACTATTTGACTTTCTAGTAAATATCTTAATTATATTTCCAATAGCTTTGAAAGATAAGGATTCTAGAATGCCAGAGCTGAAATAAACAGAACATAACATATAATTTAACCTTGTTATTTTAGTTTCTTACTTTCTGAATTATAAATTTGCCTCATTTGTCTCTTTCTTCTTTCTCTGGCTTTAAATGCTGCTGGATGAATCCTGTGGTGATTTAAATGGTTCGAGATAGATATATAGATATATTCCAGAGATCACTAATAAATATTACTCCTAACTCCTAACTCTAACTATGAGAGCATAAAGTCACTCCAAGTAAACATATAATCAAAGCTGAAATAAGTTGGTCAGCAGAGACAGCAAGCTTTAGGCCTTTCCATTACTAGATCTCAATACCCTTCCAATGTTATCTTGCCACTCTTAACTGCCTGGCAAGTAGTCTCCACTGTGTTCTAAGCCAGAAAACACCCACCCATCCCTGACTCCTCAAACCTCAAACACACTGTCTTTCCAAATGTCCAGGCAGGGGCAAGTATGCAGCAGTCTTCCTAGGTTAATTTGTACAACAGCCCATTCTTAATTATTTGTCAATGTTTAATCAGGTAAAAGCCATTCATTTCAGCAGAGCCCAACTTTGGACAAACATTTTGACCACTACAAGTCTTTTGTTGACTTGAAGACTTTCGGGGTGGGGGGTGGAGCATAACATGAAACAGAGAAAAGACAAATAAGAAGAGAAAAAAAAGTCAAATTAAAAAAGTCATACTTTGTTAATGTTCTCGATAAATTAAGATTTGAATAAGTCCTGTATTGAAGTAGGTCCAGCTTGCACAGTGCAGACCAAAGAAATTTAGCCACAAGTTTATCAAGTGCTATTTTATTCTAAAAGGATATTTGTAGCCTATTTCCCTGAGGTTTTTACTGGAATTAGAGCTGAACTATTATGCAATTGACATCTGAGAAGAAAACTCCAAATACCCCTAGACTAGTTGAAGTCCAAGTGTTTGCAAATATGTGCATAATCTAGAGGAAGAAGTGGAATGAAAAGTGAGTGCAGGTGTACAGGGGGAGAAAGCTGGGAGAAAGTACAGAGAGTAGAAATAATACAGAGGATAAAGGAAGAGAGAAAGGGAGAAAGAAAGTGAGAGAGGGAGGGAGGGAGGGAGGGAGGGAGAGAGAGAGAGAGAGAGAGAGAGACAGAGAGAGAGACAGAGAGACGAGAGACAGAGACAGAGACAGAGACAGAGACAGAGACAGAGTGACAGATATGAAAGGATGCAGGAGATGAAAAGGAGATGGGCAACAGAAAAGACCTGTCGTCATTGGCAGGTAGAGAAATCTTGTTTCCAAAGTGGAAGAAATTCTAGCTGTAAAACTTACTAGTTCTCAGAGCCCCAGGTTTCGCCAGCGGACTAGCTAACGCCAGCTCCTCACTTACCATCTTGCAGTAAAAGAAGGCGGTGCAGAAACTGAGCCCACTCTTAATTTTTCGGTTAAGCGGATGGGAGTTTTAAATGGGACTGAGGGGAGGAGCTAGGAGAGGCGAGTTCTAATCTGCCGGAGCTGCGGGTGACGCTGGGGGCTCCCGGTGAGTGCCGCCCTCTGATTTGATGCAAGGCTGTCAAACTGGTGACGTGGGTCTGGAGACACCAGCCAAAGCCAAAGTCACTGGCACTGAAGGCGACCGCCGTGTCGGGACCTAAAACTTGCGGGTCGGGCGCGCAGAACTGCTTCAAAATCCGCGCCTGTGCCGACTCGCCGCGGATCAGCGGGGAGTCAGGGGTGCCGGTGATCCCGCGGTCCGGGCCAACAGAGCGAACACCGGTTTCGGCCCGCGCGAGGAGCAGCGGCCAGGCTGGGCGGGGCGGACTAGTTGGCCGATGCCAAGAAGTAGGGTCTGCCCAAACCTGCATCTCAGGGATCGCCGGCAGCACTTGGGGAAGCCTATGCAACAGGTTCCAGAATTAAAATTGTTCCTGTGTATTTTCTGGCTAGTGATAAATATCAACGGTGCTGTACGACATTGTGAATTGATTGGCTTTTTTCTTAATTTTTTATTTGTCATGTCTCATTTTCCCAACTCCAAAAGTGGTTGTTAAATGCGAAGGTGATATATGTCCATTCTAGAATGCAAGCTTCAGGAGAATAGCGGTTTCTGTTTTGTTCACTGTTGTCTCCACAAAGTGCCTGGAACAATTTCTGACACATAATGGGGTGCTCAATAAAGAACAAATTAGGCTACAAATTTAAGAATCTAAACTGCCTGTCTCTGTGTTGGTCCTATCTTCACTACTATTATATAGAATAAATTAATACTTCTTAGTTAAAGTGTTTGTTTTCTGCCATCTTTTCTCTTGTATTTTATTCTCACGATTCCTGTGATGTTATATCCTGAGGAGAAAGAGGAATAATTACATCCTTAAAACTATTCATCTATCACTAATAGCCAGCTCTTATTTCAACTGACAATAACCTAGGAGGTAGGTGCTCCTGTTGTCTCTGTCTTAAAGGTTGACGAATGATGCACTGAAGCTAAGAAACTTGACCAGTGTTTACGTGATTAGATATTGGCAGACTCTGCATTTAAACCTCTGGGTCCAGCATCCACACTTCTAACTACCATAGTTACTTTTTTTTTTGACTCCGACTTTTATTGCAAGTTATAGCCATTTATGTAATGGGTGTTTTTATGGATTGAATTGTGTTCCTCAAAAATTTATATGTTGGATTTCTAACCCTCAGTGCAACTATATTTGGAAACAGGGCCTCTAAAGAGATAATCAAGATTAAGAGGTTAAAGGGTGGTACTCTAATCTAACAAGACTGGTGTCCTTATAAGAAGAGAAACAATAGGGATGATATGCGCAAAGAAAAGGCCATGTGAAAACATAGCACGAAGGCAGTCATTTCCAAGCCAAGGAGAGAGGCCTTAGTAGAAACTGAAAGCTGCTGACATCTTGATCTTGGACTTCCAGCCTCCAGAACTGTGAGAAAATAAATTTCTATTGTTTAAGCCACCCAGTCTGTGGTTCTTGTTATAAAAGTCCTACCAAACTAATATAGGCATGGTGTAGGAATTGAGAGAGCTGATTCTGGCTTACATAGTTCTTTCTGTAAACTAGTTTTTTTTCTTCTTTTTTTAAAGATAATTATGAAATACAGTTTTTTATATATAAAAACAAAAATCAACATTACAAAATTTGGATGATGGTTTTAATTTCCCAAACAGTCTTCATGAAGGTTTTGCATTTGATGGCTGTGGTGTTTTTCCTTTATGCTTTGTAGCCTTTTCCATTTTTATCCTTTTCTGGTATCAGTTTTGACCTCTGTTTATTCCGCCTTGCATTGTACTTATCATCTGTAGCACTTAACGATGACTAACATACAGCATATGTTCATTAAGTGCTCTGTGTCCAAAATTAAGAAAGGAAGGGAAGAGGAAGAAAAGGAAGGCGCCAGACATGATAAAGTTCTTTTCCCCCCATTCCAATACAGTTTATTCAGAAGCATTTTTAATTGAATAATACCAGGTTTGGAGATGACTGCTTGGAAGATTCTGCCTGGGTTACTCAACATGACTCATTCAGTGAGTGATGTAATAGAGTGGTCCCCTCTCTGTTCTCCCAAGGGTCAAGAGTACCTTGGAAATATGACCCTGAGATGATTGGAGAAAGGAGATCAAAATCCATTTAGGCAGTAAGAATCAATTATTTTGTTCAGGGCAAAGAAAACAGTAATTACTTTTGTGAAGAGCACCAGGGGTGGCAAAAAGAGGATCCAGTTGTGTTCTGTCTGAAAACTGTCATAAGTGAGACGTGTGAGCCTCTGAAAATGAGCCTCGACTCTAAAAATGACTCAAAGTTGGCAATTGTGAAAACATTGTATGAAAATAAAGGGCACAGGCTTTGGATCCAAATATACCTGGTTTGGAATTATTGCTCTACTTTCTGAGACTGAATCACCTAGGGATATATTATCATGTTCTCTAAATCCTCAGTTAGGTCCTTTAGTAAATTAAGAAATACCTATTTGAGAGTTTAAAAAACTGACCACTAATGCTTGAAAATCCATATTTCACTACCTATATCATGAATAGTAGCTATTATTATTGTTAGCTGTAGAGGACTTTGCCTTTAAACATATATGCTGCTGTGCCTTGCTTGTTAAAAATAACTGAAAATGAAAAAAACATTTATAAAATAAGTGTTTTTTTTGAGGGCTAGAAATATTTTTTTAGAGTCTTTGATGGATTTTAAGCACACAAATGTTTCATAAATCATTAACTATTTTAGCTTGGTAGAAGTGGGAGTGTATATGGTGGCAGAGAATCCCTAAAGTTAAACAGTCAAGAGCTATTGACAAACATAAATCAGAAGATAAAGCTTTCTTGAAATAACAAACTGATGGAAAATTTCCGAATTCTTAAGGTCTGATTTAAGCATATTTTTAAAATTTAAGATCTACCGCTTAGGTATAAGCCTTATTTTTGTTTGTTTGGTGATTTATGTTTTGAAAAATAAGTCAAGAAAGCAATAATGTGAAATCCTTTGGCCATTTATTATTTGTATTTTTGAAATAAAGAAGTGTAACTCCTTAGTAATTATAACTCATGTAGATGATTTTTCATCTATGAACAATAAGATCAGTTAAAAACTGCCTTTTGTATTATGGCTAAAGTGATGATGTTAAAGGGGAGGTGGCTAATAACAGCCCAGTTGTTGAATCGGGGCAGTGCCTCCTGCCAGGGCAAAGGTTTAACAAAATAGGAGGTAATTTGACCTGCACACAAACCAAGCCTGCAAACAGAAAAGGGGAGGGTGTGATCAGAGGTGGGCCAAGGAGATAAATAGCTTGGCATATGGAATGTTCTTTTATTTCACCCCTGGAGGACACTTTAATCAATTGCTTCATTAGTGAATTCAGTAGAATATATAATAAAAGAGCAATTTTAAATTCTCCTTACAAGCATAGTTTTTTCTCATAGCTTCAACAGCTGAATAAAAAGATAGTATATCTGCTTTCATATGTAGGTAAAGAAAAACATAACTCTTAGGGAAAATTCAGTACAGTAATGATTGACATAGAGGGATTTAAGATTTGCATTTTTTTCAGCATATCTGGAGAATTATGACTCATTTAGTTTGTTGAGACATAGTTTTGAATGTCACCTCTCCAGAATGATATGTAGAAATCAGTCTTGTTGCTGTGATTGCCTACTACCCACCACTATCTGCATAGCCTCTAGTAACATCAAATGTGCAATAACTTATGCCATGGTGAAAAACTATTTCTACACAAACAAAGTTGTACACAGGAAACTAAACTGTTAATTCTGGTAACAAAATGAAAAAAAAAATTGAGAAAATTATATCAGTTTATTAGGCAAAAAAGAGAAAGGCCTTATTTACAATCATATCAAAGAAACTTGCTATTTTGGATGTTTCCAGTCAAGCTGTTTTGCACATTGTTTTAATAAAGTGAAAGCAAAATGCCAACTTCTATCCAGTAGAAACATTTATATATTCGAAAATACAGAGAATTATAATTTCTATGAAATTAATAATGCTAAGTGACATTTGGATGAATGAACAGAAACATTAGAATTGGAATAAAGTAACATGCCAGTAATAAAGTAAAACTTCAAAATCCTCTATGAATATAGAAAAAGAGGGCTATGGTAAAGACAATGTAGACAAGCATTTTTTTTTTTTGCTTATCCAACCAGAGGCCTTCCTGCTATTATCTCTGGAACAGTAGTCTTATCACTGTATAACCAAATTATAGCCAATAATATTAAATACAAAAATAAATGTCAACGGCTTTGTTTATAAGTGAGAGGGCACCAAAGACAAACAAGCAAATTGACTAAACTCTTTAGGAAATGGTTTATTATCCTAGAATATAACTGGTAAACTCTCACATAGCATTTGGCAGAACTTGCATATTTTAAAAAAATATATTAGCAATTATTCTTTGTGTATTCTTTAGTATCTATCTATCTATCTATCTATCTATCTATCTATCTATCTATATATATAAATGTACACGTTTATATGTTTGCATACATACATACGGTTATATCTGGGAGATTGATTAAGCCCACTACCTTGAAAAACTTACAGATAGAATGTAAAGATATTGGAAACAAAGACTCTCCACTCCTCATTTTTCTATAAAGGGGCAATAATTAGCTATGAGAAAAGATTTTTTTGATTGGTGAGATTGGAAGAAAGAATAAAAACATGTTCCCCACGTTAACGTCAGCATCTACATGACACACTTTTTCTTATTCCCCTGAAGAAGGCTTCAGGGAAGGTTTTGTCCCAAATAGAATTGTGTGTGGCTATCCTGTGTCACCTGTGATAAGGCAAGTAAATCTGTATTATTCAGCAATGCATATTAGGAAGCCAATTAAAACTACACATATAAGTCATATTTGACAGTAAGCTTTTTTTTAAGTGATAAAAGTAACTTTATTTTCATGTATTTGAGTCTATTGCTTATTTATTTCTTAGCTCAGGAGAGAAGGGAGTCTTATTTAGTGGGATGTGTGTGCGTGCGTGCATGTGTGTGTGTGTGTGTGTGTGTGTGTGTATGGAAAAATAATTGTATGCTTTGTATTAAAACATAGTAATAAGGAAAAAAATATGTGAAATTCAGCCATATAAATATTTAAAGAACTTTAAAATATTCAAATACTTTAAGTCAGCAAAACAAATCAATTTATAAAAATAATAAATTTGGACAGAAATGATATACAGCTTTGTTCATATCGATTTAACAAATATTTGTAAAAAACTTTCTAAATGTCCAATAATAAGACACTCTTTCAATAAATTACACTGCATCTATAGTATGAATTGTGTAGCCATAGAAAATCTTTTTTAAAAAAGTTAAAGATGTGGGCAAATAATATTATGTTAACTATATTAAAATACATAAAAGTATATACACACGAGGGAAAAAACAAGAAGAAAATATACTAACATGTTAATGATGTTTGTTGTTTCTTAAGAGAAGTGTGATTATGATTCTATTTTCACCTTCCTATATTTGCCCAAAATTTTACAAGGAACATGCTTCTTTTTTAATAATCAGAAAAAGTTATCAATATATATGAAATCATACATATAATCAGAATGATATATTTTATGGAATAATGACATATTTAAAATTAAAGCAAATTGAACAGTAGGGAGAGATGTCTGTGTCTATTGCTTAAAACAAATATTCCATGTTTCTACTTTTATTCAAATTTGCAGAGTACAGGGTGAAGTGGGGGTACAAAAATGCTTTATGTATTTCCACCCCACAAGGTTAAAACTGTTTTAAAAATTTTACAAATATACAGAGAGGAGAAAAAATACTTTACAGCAAAATAGCCATTTTATTTAAATTCTGCATTGCTCTAAAACACCAATAACTACAAAAACAGTGGGGCTTTGACACAAGATAAAAAGATTATAAAATGAAAAACAATTTTTTATATAGAAGAAAATTGAATAGCTTATGATTAAAAGTATTGAATAGCTTCAAATTAAAAGTATTGAAGAGATTAAATAGAACCAGTGATAGTAGGTAAAATTAACAGGTAGTCAGATTTTAGTTTAAAAAAGAGACATTTATAACTCTGAACTATGTAAAGATAGAACTTGTTACTCTGAATAGTAAGCTTTTGATAACTAAAGGAATTCACAAGAAGATTGGATTATAGTAATCTCAAATATTTTATATTTCATCCTACACTGGTAATAAAAAGATGTGCTCCTTAAAATTATTTCCAGTGATAGGAAATCACAATTCAACATGAGTTTGCGATTAGAAGTCTGCCTTTGTAATTAATTTCCATCCAAATCTTTAAAGGGACAGGGAACATTTTGCCCTTTCTTGGATAATTTTGTGGAGATTTAGTGGAACTTCCATCACAATGATGGGTGATCTGGAAGATAGGATGAGGCAGTGGTAGATGAGAACATTTGTGGTAAAGTAAGATCTCTGCTTATTACCATTCTTATCATATTTTTTTCTTCATTTCAGGGCCACTAGGTCCTTAGAACTAGTCATGATAAGTAGCAGAAGCATATTTAGTGAGAGGATATTGAGCCTAACTCAGGTCTTAAGAGTTTAAGATTTAAGGGGAAAAAAAAAAGAGACCTTGCTGCAGGACCCTTATAGGTCATTTTATACTGAACCATAACTTATCAGAGTTCAAGAGAAAGTCAAATTTCATCATGTTGAACTTTCCTCCCACATTTATGCTCTGATTACGCTGTGGAAACTCAGATTGTGAGCAGACTGGGATTTCCAGAAAATTAAAAAATACACAGTGAAAGTAGATGACAAACCTTGGATAAAATGTAAAATTTAATAAAGAAAAGGAATATAAAGAGACAATGGTCCAAAAAGTGGGCAATTGAAGAGAAGAATGTCAAAACTGAAT
>NW_011888795.1:4194180-4198304 GCF_000151845.1 Pteropus vampyrus | reverse complement strand
ATCTTGTAATTACATTGTCATCAAGTTGCCAGTATTCTAATATATAATTCTTATATATTTAGCTACTGTATTGTGTACAAAGGTCTAGGACTACATATTTTCTTCACAAAGTGTGCCTTTTAATAATACATGGCATCCCACTTTATACCCTGTTTACTGCTTTTAATCCAAAAGTACACTTTCTGATATAATATTGTTATTCTCTCTCTCTCTTCTCTCTGTCCATCTCTCAATTGCATTTACTTTCACATGTTCATTACTTTTTTTTTATTCTGATTCTCGTTAATAGCATAGAACTGAATTTTTTTTTTTAAGTACAGTTTAAGAACATAAGTCTTTTATGGGATATTTTAGTCCATTTACAATTTATATAATGATTGATAAAACAGCTTTCTTTTTTTATGTTTTTATTTTTTGGTTTGCTACATTTTAGTATTTTTTGAAGAATAATTTTTAATTTTATTCTAATTTTATTTGATGAACATGTATCTTTTCAAGATTTAGAAAATCAGAATTACTCTTTCTTTTACTCAGCAACTATTTTTTAATCCATAAGGCATAAATAATATCTACCTTTGTTTACCTCTTGGTATTATTGGAATTATAAAATAATCTCTATATATTGTTTAAATATACATACATAAATTTTTAACATGTCACGAATATCTTAAGGAAATATTAATATAAAAGTAATTAACATATTAAAAACTAAAATAGGTTTATTCTGTTGTATGGTTGACAAAAATCTGTTGTTACTAACTAATATGTATAATTCAGCAAAGGTTACTACTTTTTTTAAATTACTACACTTTATTATTTTTTAGTAGTTTTAGAAAAATTGAGCAGAAAATACAGAGTTCTCATACATCCTCTTCTCGCCTCCCCAAATTTCAGCTACTATTAACTTATTAACATCTTGCATTAAGGTGGTACATTTGCTACATCTGATGAGCCAATATTGACATATTATTATTAACCGAATGCTATAGTTTACATTAGGGTTCATTCTTTGAATTATACATTCTGTGGGTTTGACAAATATATAATAGTGCATATCCATCCAAACTGTATCATATAAAATAGTTTTACTGCTCTAAAAATTCCTTGCTCTACATTTTATCCTTCATTTTATTTTTATTTATTTGGTTTATTATTTTTAACTTTGTTATCTTTTCATTCCTTATCTTTGTTTGTTTGATTAAGCTGGCATTCATTCCATTTGTCACCTTGTTAATTTGTAAACTGTACCATATTTTTCCATTATTTCATGGTTGCCTTTTTTTCTTGATGCTTGTGTTGTGACACATTTCTGTACTACAATTTGGCTCAAAGTAAATAATAATATTTATTGAATAGATTATATGCATATTCTAAATGTTAATAATCTATATTATCTTTAGATTATATTATAGGCAATATAATCTATATTATAGTTAACAACATAATAAAAATCTGCATGATTTAATATAGTCCTCAGGACAATCCTGTAAGGTAGATGTAATTATCATATCTAACTAATTTGGAATCCAATACAGTGGAACCAGAGTTTTGAAACCAAGTAAACTGAGTCTAGCCAAAGCTTTGAAACTCTAAATTATATACTGATTCTTGTCGATTCAAGTTTTTTACCTCAGGAAGCATTCTATTTCCTCATTCTTTCTTTCTACCCTAATACGATGATATTTTAAAAATACTTTCACTTTTCTCTCCTTTAGTCTCCTCTGCTTCTCTCAGGAGATCTTCGTAATGCCTTTACACTGTATTTTGCCCATGATCTATTCCTAAATTTTTCTGTTATAATTTAGAATTTTTAGTTCTGGACTATTAGTCTTATAAGCTTCTTTTATATAATAAATTAAAACGAGATACTATTTTTCTTGGTTAAAAAAATTTAAGTGTATAATTCAATGTTGTCGAAGCTAGTACACAAATAAATTGGTATGTTTCTGTACAACAGTTCGACAGATATAATTAATATTTACATGTTAATACCTATTGACCTATTAATTCCACTTTAAGAACATATTATAAAGAAATATTCAGAAATTAATACATAAATTTAAATGAAATTGTTTATTACATCATTAACTGTGAATATATAAAATCTACCTAAAATTCCATCACGAGCTGATTAGTTTTAATTAATATGTATCCTTATAAAAGAATTTTGCTCAGCCATTAAAAATAACATATGAAGAATTTAATCACACTAGAAAAATCTTAAAATACGGCATTAAAAAAATATAAATATAGACCTACATAATCTGAAAATAATTATATAGTATACATAATATCAGAATAGTTCTGTTTGGACTTGGCGATAATCAGTAATTTAAAAATTATTTTTACTTTGAGATAGGCCAAATAATTTACAATAATTATACTTTATAATCAGAGGGCTTACACCCTTACACCTTTTATTTTTTCAAAAAGTTATGGTCTTCGCAACAAAAAATGATTTAATACTGAGTCAGCTAAAACCATACTGCCCTCTATAGGATTCTGGCTGAGCCACAATTTTATTTATTTTTCAACTGTGGCCCAGAGATTTGCACACTGCATTCTCTTACATCAAAGAATCCTATGTATAAAGTGGATATATAAAAGGAGTGCATGTTAAATGGCCAAGATAGTCACATGTGGCACTGAATTAGTGTCATTGGCCTAATAATATTAAACTCTCTACAATTCAATGTAGAACACGTGCCTGGTAGAAGTAAATCTAAATTTTATAGGAAAAAGAAAACACATTGATTTAAATAAATTTAACTCTTTAAAACATTGATTGAAACATGACTAATCAATAATTTTGAAAAATAAATGGAAAAGAAATGCGTTAGTTGTAGACGAATTTGGTATTCACTTTGCAAAGTTATTTGCCCTTGTGTAGCCCTTGGTAGATACAATGAGATTCATTTAATTCCAAAGATGTAGGAAATCTTTGACACCCTTTAGTTCATTTCTCTTGTTTTATAGACAGAGAAACTAAATAGGAGAAAGATCGTGAAACTTTTCCAGGCTAACACTTTAGACTCTAGCAGAGCCCTTTTTTGGATACAGTTCTCTATATTTCTAGGCCAGTCCTTCCATTACACAGAAATATCTCTCTTCCGTTTCTGAGCTATATAAATATCTGCCTTTGTGTTTCAATGTCTCCTTACATGGAACTTTTTCTGGATTTCTCCTTTTTGTTTTCTCTGAACTTTTCCTCTCCTGCTTTCCCTTTAGTATTGCCTCAAGCTCACTTAGCCTGTTAGATTATTCAAATTCAAGAACCTACTAAATAACTATGGTATAAAAATGATACTAAAATCTCTTCTTATTTAAAATTTAAGATATACTATATCTGCAGAGTAGATAACATAAAATATGCATGAATCTAGATATTGAATTAAGTCAACTAAGACAGATTATAGAGAAAATTTGGACTTTGCATTCTGACTGTGGTTTATATTACAGCTCTGTCTCCTGCTAGAAGTATATTGTGAACAAATTACTAAATCCTCAGTGTCTTTATACATATATCACTGCATACTCTGCATGGTCATAGTGGAGAATAAATGTAATTAAAGATTACAGTACACAGCCCCTTACATTTATTAGGCACTTAATACATAGTTTCCAAAATAACAGCATATTTAATGATGAGCACCCCAAATTTGTGTATTATTTATTAATCCTATTAAAAGAGTATTGAGTATTTACATCATACTAAACAAAAACAACTTTTCTACTATGTGAGTTGCCTTTGTACTCCTATTGGTATTTTTTTGATGTCCCGAAGTTCTGAATTTTAAAATAGTTCAATCAGTATTTCTTTTACGGTTTTATATTTTAAAATGTTTGGATATCCCAAATTTATAAAGACAAATCTTTTCTTCTTCATAAATCTTTTCTTCTGAAGGTTTGTTTTACCTTGTACATTTACATTTTCAGTCTATCTGAAATAATGTTTGTATCATGTGAGATAAAGTTTAGAATTCACCTTTCTCCACATACATACCTAATTGATCCAATATATTCATTTAAATAGTTGTTCTTTTTCTCCACTGCACTGCAGCATCATCATTGTCATATATCACAAATCAAGTGATCATATAATTGAATCTTTTTTTTTTTTTTTT
>NW_011888795.1:4191417-4193420 GCF_000151845.1 Pteropus vampyrus | reverse complement strand
TTAAGTGTATTTTGATCTCTTCTTCTTGAATACAGTGTAGGACTTATTTTAGCCATGCTTTTGGAATAATCATTTGCAGAATAATTTGCTAAACTTAGGTCCCTCTCACAAATAACTGAACACTCCTGGGTAGAATGGTGAATAAGGAGGAGAAAAGGAAGTTGTGATAAGAGTTGAAACTATTGACTATATTTGATGCAATTAGAGCTTTTATCGAAGCTTAGAGATCAGCTGGTTATATCACTGTGTTTTTAAAAAGAGGAAAATGGAATGTTGATGGAAATATTTTTTGCCATAAGGGCAGAATTGCAATAGGAACTTAGATCTCCTTCTGTGTCTCCTCTTCTACCAGAGTACACCCATCACACTTTCCATCTACTGTACTAGTGTGTATTCTATTTCTTGAACCAGATAAAGTTGTTCACTGGTTGGAAAATGTTTACAACATTTTAGATTAAATGGCATTTCCATTAGATTTATAAAACTTTCGTATGTATAGCTCTATGAAATTCACTTAAATGTTTCATATTTTCAAAAAAGGAATCATAAAATATTATATATACCATCTTAAATACAGCAACTTGCTGAAAGTTAGGTGGGGAAGCATTGCTAGGAATGCTCTGATGCTTTGACTATTTCTCTGACTATTGGACTGGTAGTCCAATAGGACTACCCAATGATGAAAGTTTTTTTGTAAAAATAAAATGAGACAATGCTTGTAAAAATACTAAGAACAGTGCATGGCACAAGTTGGGTACTAAATATATTTTAGCTTATTAGGTATTTTATCTTCATTTATGACAATGTTGATGCAAATTGAAAATGAGGAAGAGAATGAAATTCCTATGAAGTCTTTATTTTTAAAGGGGACTTCACAGCAATTTGATGCAAATGATGAGAGTGGCTATAAATAGATTCAATGGAAGCAAGCACATTTTATTTATCTCCAAGTTCCTACAATTTTTGTCTGGCATAGAATGGCTGAATTAATGAGTAAACAAGCCATTATTGAATTTTATTAGCTGATTCCATGAAATATATCATATAGACTTAAGAATTCTCATCAACTTACATGCTATTTCCCAAGCATATCCAACACTTTTTAATTTGATGCTCACAGTTTGTTCATGTGGAAGCTTTTTATCTAAAACATTTTATGGCTGTCAGATTCCCACTCAAGTCATATCTTCTATGTTCACTGACCTTCTACACTGGTATTATGGGCGAGGAGGAACTCATGCATTAGTTATCCTTAGTACCTGGAAATGTGTATATTGGGAATACGCCTCCAGAATGCTCTAGCATCACATTTCATCATTGCTAAGACAAAGAAAAGGCTGAGAATTGAAAGATACTAAACGCAATATGTTCCCATCTCCAAGCCTTTGTACTTTTGTGTTTATCCCCCAGACTATGAGCTCCTCGATACACATCTCTACCTCTACAGTACACTCTCACATTCACTGCTCATTAAAAAGATATGGTCGAATATTTTTCACAAATGGATTCAAATTGATGTTTTTAGAGATAGTTCTTATAGTATTTCTCCAGAGAGGCCTTGTTCCTTATTCATTCTGGGGGAAGGAAGGGGAGACCAAAAGTTGGGCACTTTATTTAAAGATAATACATCATGACTGTTTAAAACTAACGATCTCACTGGCAGTTCATTATTATGAACTGGAGTGGGCAGGAAACCAAGACTGTTGCCTTGTTATGACATTTTCATATTCTGTATTACAGTAAACTCGATTGACAAGAATAAGAGAATACTTGCTAAGTGACATATTTTAGTGAGAAATTATTAGCTAAAATTCATTAGTGATCTTATCTTCAAAAACACAAACATACTGTCATTTTAAGAATACTTCAAATCACCTGTTAATGAACTCTCAAGTATCATAAATCTTAGCCTCCTCATCCTGATCCCCTTATGTCTGCATCCCTATTCTTTAGAGAACTGTGGTTTCTATCCCTTTTTGTTAACTTTCTTATTTTTTTTCCTT
>NW_011888795.1:4172628-4191367 GCF_000151845.1 Pteropus vampyrus | reverse complement strand
GATTCCATGAAATATATCATATAGACTTAAGAATTCTCATCAACTTACATGCTATTTCCCAAGCATATCCAACACTTTTTAATTTGATGCTCACAGTTTGTTCATGTGGAAGCTTTTTATCTAAAACATTTTATGGCTGTCAGATTCCCACTCAAGTCATATCTTCTATGTTCACTGACCTTCTACACTGGTATTATGGGCGAGGAGGAACTCATGCATTAGTTATCCTTAGTACCTGGAAATGTGTATATTGGGAATACGCCTCCAGAATGCTCTAGCATCACATTTCATCATTGCTAAGACAAAGAAAAGGCTGAGAATTGAAAGATACTAAACGCAATATGTTCCCATCTCCAAGCCTTTGTACTTTTGTGTTTATCCCCCAGACTATGAGCTCCTCGATACACATCTCTACCTCTACAGTACACTCTCACATTCACTGCTCATTAAAAAGATATGGTCGAATATTTTTCACAAATGGATTCAAATTGATGTTTTTAGAGATAGTTCTTATAGTATTTCTCCAGAGAGGCCTTGTTCCTTATTCATTCTGGGGGAAGGAAGGGGAGACCAAAAGTTGGGCACTTTATTTAAAGATAATACATCATGACTGTTTAAAACTAACGATCTCACTGGCAGTTCATTATTATGAACTGGAGTGGGCAGGAAACCAAGACTGTTGCCTTGTTATGACATTTTCATATTCTGTATTACAGTAAACTCGATTGACAAGAATAAGAGAATACTTGCTAAGTGACATATTTTAGTGAGAAATTAGTAGCTAAAATTCATTAGTGATCTTATCTTCAAAAACACAAACATACTGTCATTTTAAGAATACTTCAAATCACCTGTTAATGAACTCTCAAGTATCATAAATCTTAGCCTCCTCATCCTGATCCCCTTATGTCTGCATCCCTATTCTTTAGAGAACTGTGGTTTCTATCCCTTTTTGTTAACTTTCTTATTTTTTTTCCTTTGTCTCAATGACTCTTCCTTCATCTCTATACCTTTTCCATTTAAAAAATCCCACATCCCCCAAATTCCTTGCTTTTATTCTATTCTGAGTCTTCTTGACCCAAATCCAAGTCTGTAGGGTGTCAAGAGACCTGAGTTCTACAACTTGATATACCATTGACTTTCATCATGATCTTAGACAAGCCATTTTATTTCTGGGCCTTCAGTTTTCCTATTCGTAAACAAAATGGCAACTGGAATTGATGATGATTATGGTCCCTGTGAGCCACTTTAGAGCAGACACTAAATTATTCACTGTCTCTCTCAAATCCTTTGCCAGTGAGCTGTTGCATCCTTCAGACACTAGAGGGGGCTTCCTGAAGACTTTTCTAACATAACCAGATTTAAGTAAGGAATGAGTGTTTCTTATTGACAATCCACGTTCTGATTGAGAGATGTGATTCTACTTTTTTTACTTTAAAATAAATGTGAAAGAAATATTTCTTTGGAATTTAAGAAACGAGCTCATAATGCTTTTATTTTTAAGTGGATCTATCAAATTACACTTTTTTTTTCCTTCAGCATGCTCTTTAAAATATATACAGGGCTATCACAACTTTCCTTTCACACTATCATCAACCAAAAAATATCTTAGTTGAGAATAATGACTTTCAGAATCTTACTCTCATGATTGCACATTTCCATTGGTTTCTAAATAGTAACCCCGTATTTTCATAAATTTAAAGATAGAGGATAGAAAATTCCAGACCTGGTTGTTATTTAAAGCAAAATAAAAGTAGCCTCATGCTAGAAAGGCATATTAATATTTATCAACTTCTTACAGAAGAGATCTTGCTACCAACAAAATATGAGCTGGTCACTGACTCATGTTCAAACAGTCAATGACCAGCTCCTCTTCCTATGGGCATAAACCAGAAAGGGAGTAAAGAAGTTAGAATTGTAGACAGAAATGTCCTTCTCTATGAGTTAAGGCAGACATATGAAGAGAAGAGTTTTTTTTTCCTTTCACAACACTGACAATTAAGTAAAACAACGTGAAAAGTGTTTGGCAAACTATAAATCACAAAACAAAATTGAGACATTTACAGATACATTTATTAAAGGAGGCATTTGTTCATTTGAATTATTAGTGCTCCAGATGGAAACTACAATATTTTTGAGGACGCTTTGTATAAGATACTTATCACTTTTGTTGGAGTATGGTAGGTACTCACTACATGGTAGTTTGCTATTACAATTTTTATGAGACTTAGTGATCTGACAGCTCCATTCAGTCCTATCAATAAAATCTGTACATTTCATAGGGTTTTCTGAACTATTAAAATCTCTATTATTTATAGTAGTATTATTAGTAATAATATTAATAGGGACTTTGGTTTGGAAATCATAAGTTTATAATTCAGTTTCCTATTATAAATGTTAAGTATTGATATAGTTTTCAGTCATTCTTCTTAATTTTATTATAAATGACATCTCTTTGCTCATGATTCCCTTTTTCTCAAAATATTCCATTCCCTTATCTATTATGATATCATAGTCCTCTTAACTCTCTATCTCTGACTTTAGAATCTACATTGCCAACTCCTTCTCTAGCAGACCATTAGAATCACTCAGGCTTGTAGTCTTGTCCCTTATTCTATGAATTTTTCCTGAGCAACCTGATCCACTATTATGGTTTTAATGACTTTCTATACCTTTATGACTTCAAAAGTTCTATATTTAACATAAACTTTCTCTTGATCTCAAGGTCTATAATATTTATTACATTGTTGTTATCTCCTACTGGATATTTCACAGGCAAGACAGGAATGACTTGTACAAAACTGAACACTATTATTCTGAACATTTATTCTCAACATTTCCATCTCAGTAAATGGTAACACCATCCATCCTGTTGTTCCAGCCAGAATTGATCCTAGAAGTTATACTTGACTCCTCCCTTATCCTCACCTTGTACAGTTAGTCAGTCACAACATCTCAGTTCTAAATGCCCTTCCTAAAACTCCAGTTATTTCCATTCCCAGCCCACCACTATGGTCCAAGCTTCTATCTATTTTTTATCTTGAACTATTATGATAGTAAATATCACTCTTTTACCTTGCCGAACTCAGAGATTAATGAGTAATCTTGGTAATTTACTGGCTCTTTAATAAAATTAGAAATCAATAACATAAACGAAAGCCAATATAATTGAAGAAATTAACAGCCACATCTACATGTCTAAATAATCAATATGCTAAAGAAAAATCACAATGAATATTATAAAATCTTTATAACTACATATAATGCCATTTTCAATAAAAAAATTTGTGAGAAATAAAGACTTAGGTGATTTGTAAGCTTAAATAAAAATACTGGAAAACATGAAAAGTCAAATATAAACTTTTTAATCTAAGGCACAAGAAAAAAACAATCAAAAAGTATAAGAAAAGAAATAATAAAGAAATAAAAAGAGCAATTGCAAAAAAGAACTAAAAACATATTGTGTTAATCAATTACCTCAATATCAAGTTTTTAAAAGAAATTAATCCAATATACATACCTATGTATGTCTTGATTATGAAAAGAGAAATTTAAATATTAGAAATAGAAAGGAAACTATAACTTTAGATACAGTTGAGTTTTTTTAAATCATAACATACCATTATGTTAGAAATTTAGAACAAATGCTCAGCATTTTAGAAATATGAATTAACAAAATGACTCAAGAGAATATAACTCAAAGTATTGTGAAAACTTTTAAGGAAACAAAATGCGCAGTCAAAAATCTCCTTGAAAAATATGCGTTAGGCTCAGATGCTTTCATAAATGAGTTTGTAATCAAACTTTCAAAGAACTGATAATCTCCATTTATTACAAATAGTTCCAGAGAAAAGAAAAAGAGAAAACATACTTCAATTCATTTTATGAAGCTGGTGTAATCTCCATATCAAAATATTGACAAGAACAGCCTTAGAAAGGAAAATTTTAACCAATCCTTTTTGTAAGCATAAGTTGTAAACGATTAAATAATACATTGTAAAGTGTTGTCTACCACTGCTTCCATATTAGATTTGAGGAGTGATATGCACTAATAGAACAATCTATAATACCTCATATTGGTTGATCACTCTGGGTCTCATGCTTTAGAAATGAAATTTGAAAGATGCCTGTGATGATTAATCGGGTTTAACTGGATTTTAGCCATTTTCTTTATCTTTGACCTCTATGTTCCTCAAGATGTTTTTATCTTTTCTTGCTTTTTAGAATTTCATTAAGTCTAGTAGATGTTGCTACCTCTTTTTTTAATACTCTTTCTGTATTCTCATTCCTGACTTCTTTCTCATCCTCCCCTTTACTCTGGGAGTTAACATTTAGGGCCTAACCTATTGCACTTCTTAATTTATATCCACTCCCTTGCAGAACACACCCATTCACATGCATCTAGTAATTCTCACCATATTGATAACTCCCAGACTGAAAAGTTCCCCATCTGCTCATAAGAACCCTAGGCCAGTCAGATACTGAGTAATATTGTGCATAATACTCATCAACCTTATTTTGACTAAAACTAAACAGCATTTTCTGTTAAAAAACTGACTTCTAATCTACTTATTTTCAGATTACTTTTGCCACTGTCATATTTTTTATTACCTAAGCTTGCCAATTTGGCATTATCTTCTTGATTTTCTCCTTCTTGTATTAGTTATGGCATCCGATTCAGTATTTAATATATCTCGTATTTGTCTCTTTCTATTCAGTCCCATTTTCACTATTTGTGGTCAAGTGCTTGTTACTAATATTGAACATAGCATCTTCAATAATCCCTGTATTCTCCTCCAATCTTCACTGCTCAGTTTTTGTTAAGCAACCTGTTTATCCATCATATCAGATCACTATTTTCTGTTCCTCAATGGCTATTTTTTACTGCAACAGGGCTGCAAGATTTTAAGATTCCTCAAAATCATTTTTTAAATTCTAATCAACATTATTTCCTATTTCTAGTCTATCTTCATGCCTCACATATAATACTTATTATAAATTAAATCTCATTATAAGTTAATCATATTGGAAGCTAAAAGAAAGACGCTTGACATGTCTTGTCTGACATTATTGTAAACGGGTTTATTAGGAAAATTGGCTGTAACTTGTACCAATCTGTGGTTTCTGCATTTTCCCTTTGGCTTATGTTTTCTAATTCCCTGGTCCCAAACCACATCATTTGTTTCTTAATTCACTTTAAGCCGCATATCATCATGACAATGTCTGTTACTCAAGACCCCTAAGTCTCTTGCCAATCTCAATGGTTATTTAATATAATAGCAGAGATTGTGTGATTGACAATGAAATTAGATCTCAAGCTGATACCTAAAACAGTGAACTATCCTTCATAAATATCTAGATGTTGGGTTGTTCTGCTCCTATTCTTTACATTGTCCAAAATTCTTAGATTACTTCACAAGAGAATTTCCTGATAACAGCAACTGTAACAACAAAATCACAATATTTCATTATTAACATTGTTTAAAACAATAATCTATTTTCTCATTTATAACTATTTTGACATAAATTTTTTAATCTTATTTTTTAATTCTATTTTCTATCTTCTTGCATGTTTATATCTACGTTTTTGGTCTCATGAGTGTCATTTGCAAACATAGTGTTTTTTTAAAAAATACAATTGCATTTTGTCATTCACAATTTTTATAGCAATTTTTATTTTAAAAGTATACATTAAGAATACATATTTTTGCCTAATTTTTTTATTTCAATTTAAATACATGAATTTATATAATTTAAAAATAAAGTTTATATTTGTTATAGAAAAAATATCATGTTTTCTCAAGTTTATAAATTTATTCCCCACATTCTTGAAAGCTCCAAAACATATTCCTTTAGTATTAACTTTTAATCCTTTAAGTTATACTGATAAATTTATTAGATCATCTAAATAAATAATTTTGTCAAAAGCAACCTGAGATCAGTGATCTCACTTAAATAAATTTAATGAAAATGTGCACTTTTTTCAAAATATTAGACATTTTTTCTTTAGTCATATGGGAACAAAAAAGGTTTCAGAATTCTCATCGCCCTAGAACTTTTTGTAAAACATTGTTTTCCAACTCTTTCCCATAAAGAAAAAACACACACTCAAACATGTAAAGGCTCAAAGAGGAGATTGAAATTTTAATTTACATGTAGCGCTCTTACCTTGAGATGAGATTTCTTAGCCAGCATTGTACATAGACTGCTGTCTCTAACATTAATTTCTCACTGCCTGGTAACCTCTCTACTACCTAAAAATGTGTTCCACTGGCTCATAAACAATTATATCATCAGTCCCCTCTGTGTGTAACAAGAGACCTTAACCACAGAACTGGGAAATAAAAAGAATTATGCCAGAAGTAACAACAGTGCCAGAAACCTGCTTTGCAGTGATTGGCTAAATGAGGCCAACCAGTTGAGTTTCATTCATCAGACTTGTTGAGTTAACCTACAAGCATTTTTTTTTTTTTCATTTTCTCTATTTTTCTTTTCTGGGGTCTCCTTTGATTTCATGCTGGCTTTTTAAATTGAGGATAAAGTTAATTCACTTAACAATGCCACAGCTGGAATTAAGTATGCCTCTTCTCTTACCGCTGAGAGGAGGGGCTGATGCTGGTTGGTGGTGTCTTATTGGATGCCCAACACCCTTGAGGGCTGTTGCTGAATCAGTGATGCCTCTAGCGACAGGCAAGAAGTTAACTAATTATGAACATATGGTTTGGCAGATACCTTGTTAGCTTGCTGCTGTGTAGGTGTTTGGAAGGAGGTGAAGGGGAAAGTTTGAGGTAGAGGTGTGGTTAAAAGTCCCACTGACAAGCCTGGGGGAGATTTGATTGATCCTAATCTATTCTTTTTGTCAGGAATCAGCATGCTTCTGGCAGCAACAGCTTGGTAATAACAGAGATTTGTGGCCCTTAAGCTCTTGTGGTGATAGCCGGCACACGACCAGTCAACTGGCTTCTTACAAGGCCCCTGTTTAATTGGCCACAATGGTGGGAACAGAAATAAATGTTAGGTCAAGGTACAACACATGGCCTACCTGAAATGGTTCACAATGATCTGAGGCACAGATGTCATCTTTTATTGGTGTGATTGCCATCAGATGAATAACAGAAGCTTTGAGAAAAGGGCTGCAGAAAAGCCTTTAGCAAAAGCTATGCAAGTGCACTACCTAGAGAAAGAGACAGATGTATAATAGATTGGGAGGCTACATATTAGACTGGGTTGAAACTAGGTCTGATAAAAAATTAAGTGTATGTTCTATTTTATAAAAAGGGAAGTTTCTTGGGAAATTAATAGTATATGCTTTAAAATAACCTTTGAATTTTGTCTGTCAGATAAATTGAAAAATCATACACATTCCTGGTATTCAACTTCGTAGATATACCAAAGAGATATTTTTCCATCCTCCATAAATCTGTATATAGTATTTATATTCGGTACATGTCACTTGTACCCAAACGTCCTTTAGTCTCTGTACCATAAAATCTTCCACTCAAAATCAACCTCAATCAATAGGAGTATCATTGGTTTTCATTCATTGACTCTTAGACCTATTGTCTAACTTTTATAAACTGAATCTAAAACTAAATTTTCTGGATTTCAAAAAAAAAAAAAAAAAATCCATGATGTCTATAGAAGACTGGTTTACCTGCCAGGAATCATTCACTCTTGAAAGATTTGCTAAATACTTTCAAATCCTTGTTTTCTACTTACTGATTTTCTTATCTTAATTACTCAGGGTGCTACAGATAATATAGATATTATATAGCTTATTTAAAATAGTATCAAATTATAAAAAGTGATTATATAACCTCCTTTTCTAGATGGTCACTAACAACTTCACAATGTTTATTAGTAGATTTATAGAAGGAAGAAGTATTATAATATGACCGAGTACTCACTCCTATGTTCTGCCATTACATAGAATACACATGAACAGTGTTGGGCAAGTGAATATGTGTGTGGATGTCTGCATGAATATAGATATTGTTGTTTTGTTTTTCTCAGAATAGATTGTACAGACTTTCTTTTTTCAAGCAGCAACAACTCATTTTTTAAACACTTAAAACTACATCTTACTGAACTATACCCAGAGGAATCTTAAAATAAGAAAGATCAGAAGTGGGACAGTGTAGAGCATGGATCTGAAGCAAGACAGTTGTATTCGATGCTCTAACATGTAACAGCAATGTGACCTTGGGCATATTGCTACCTTCTGTAGGTCATGGTTTCCTGATCCATATATAGCACCTGACCTACCTGATTTTCCACAGGGAGCTAGTGTAAGGATGAATTGAGTTAAGATACGTAAAGACTTTAGCGTCAGACCTGGCACAATTTATTTGATAAATATATATTTGCTAAAAATGAGATAGAGAGGCACATATATTATTCTCATATAGTTCTAATTATCCTTAGGAGCCTGACACTTCAGCATAAATTTCACAGAAATAGTGAATCCAAGCCAAAATGGAATTTATTTAGGTCATTAGGTAAAGAAACCACACACAGTGAAGAAAAGGTTGTTTCAACCACACTATTTGCCTGCCCCACACTAAGAGCTAAAGTTAGGAGCTCACACATCAGTGCTTTCTCATCATAGTACTTCGTTTTTTAAAACCTTCCACAATGTCTTCAAAACAAAATGGCTTTTCATCAGCGACTACCTGTGCTACAGGCCTGATTAGCTGACTAGTTCCACTCGATCATGGTGCCCTGCACAAAAGAAATGTTATATATTTGCTTATGAAAAAAAACCTATTTTCTAGGCTCTTTATTTCAGCTGATGGAAGTTTATTGAGCAGATCAATAAGGATTAGATCCAAAAGAGTCCTAATTTCTTAGTATTGAACTACCGCTAAATCCACATTTTTGGGGGGGTTGTTTTATATTGTCACAAATTGTGAGCTAAGATTGTCCGATTCTTTTAAGCCCTGGATACATAATTTCTCTTTTTCTTATTTACATAAATGTTCGTAATCATCTACATCCTGGTAGGTTGCTTTATTGTTTTTTCTTTCTGATTAAGCCATTTCAATCATTAGGACAATTTGTTTTTAAGAGGAAATCTGTATTTGAAACATGCATGAAGATAAATTTTTCTATCAGTAGTAATACTACTTTATCTTTTCCACAGAATCATGGGTAACACTTGGATTATATATTTTGCATGTAACAGACAAGTTAAAAAATATCATTTGCCAAGTATTATCTCATGTATTTTTATTCATTTAAGACATCTATCTTTTTAGTTGTCACCATAGAGATAGGAACAGCTTGTAGCTTTAAGACTTTACCAGGATTTACTTTAAACTAGAAGTGGAAATTTTAGGATCAAAGATCATTTGCACCAGCAGACATTTAGACCACCTAATTCAACAACATATTTTATTTATTGTATCTTTACAGAAGAGAATCAAGATGATGAGTGAGTGGTATTACTTGCTCAAATTCACAAAGTTGAGACCAAATGCAGAATGTCTGTGTCAAATATTTCTTATATGCAAAGTTCCATTTGTAGAATTGCATAGAAATATGCAATAATCTTGTGAAAAGAAATCAAGTTATTACTACTGCAATTTTATTTACAAGTAAAAGAACCCAACTTTGCTTAGAGAATGTTTTGTTGTTTTAATGCTTAACATAAGGACCTATTCTTAAATCAAACTTCCTATATTTATCAGTCATCTCAGAATTCCAAGAATTCATGGTTAGTAATATTTTTTATTAAATCGAAGACTAAACAGAACTAGTACCCTCACATTATATTTTATAAGATATTTAAGTAAAATCTTTCTCAGTAAAAATTTATTAGACCACAAAAATTATTATCTATGTTAGATGATGAACATCATATTTACTTGTGACTGCCACATTTTCTACATTAAGCATTACCTAGGCTATAAATGGTTTTAAACCCCTTTTTGAGGAAGACTGGGATTTCTATAGTAAAACCTTAAGGAGGCAGTGAGGAACAAGGAGGTGACTGAGCAGGTTTTTGAGTTTTGCCACATTCAAAAGAGCAGTGTGTTGGTTTTAAAATATGTCCACGAATTCTCTGACACTCCTCTCTTCACGAGGTAGAGCTTGATACCTCCCCCTTTGAGCATGGACTGGACTTAGTGACTCGCTTGAAATAAATAGACTGACAAAAGTGACCAGGTGGTCACTTTAAGACTCTGTCATGAAAAACATTGTCCATGCCTTTTCTTCTCTCTGGAACTGATTGTGGAAAAAGCCGTTTACCATGTCATATGGTCAAGCAACCTTTTGAAGAGGCCCATGTGATATGGTACCCAGTCCTTCTGCCAGCAGCTGTGTGAAGAAGATCCCCTAGCTCAAGGCAAGTTTTAAGTTGACTACGGCCCTGTCTCATAGTTTTAAATAAAGTCCAGCCCCAAGTGCCATAGTTCCATTGAATATGACCCTGGCATAGCCAATTCTAGCTGAGTTTCTAACTTCACTTTCTCCAGTTACTCATAGCCTTGGACGTACATGTCTCTGTGTCTTATTTCCTCCCCTTCCTTCTTCCTCCTTTAATGATTATCGCCAATGTCCCATCTTTTAAGATTTTTTTCTAGTCAATATTTATTGATCATTTATTACATTTTAAGCACTACATTCATTATAATTGTCAATTTTCTTACAAAGAAACTAAGAAGTAATTTCTTTGAGGTCTCACAAATTTTGTAGTTACTGTGGTTAGAACTTAGGTCTGATATCTGATTGTAGGACCCATGCTCTTCACCACTAGGCATATCTCCATGATCTATTTCATTCAAAGTCCTTGCTTCTGCTTCTGAAATAATGTAGCTCACCTATTTTCTGGACCATCTACAGGGAGAAGGAGAGAGACAGAGGGAGAGACAGAGAGACAGAGAGAGAGAGAAGGAGAGAAACACAAGGTAGCAGGAGTAGAAAAGGGCTAGAGAGGTAGATAAAGCCCAGACCATGCTGAGACTAATAAATTGTCTGAAGGATTTTGATCTCCATCATCAGAACACTGTGAAAACATTACATGGTTTTAAACAAGGGTGGACAATAAAAATTTAAAAAGTTACATGCTTTCCAAATATATATTTTCAATATTTCCATATATATTTTCGAAATACTAAATATGCTATCTCATGTTTTGAGAGCTCTATATCCATTTTGCTTAGTCAGTGATTAACAAGCAAGTGCAGGATTTTACAGCTTTGAGTTCTTTCACTATTCCTATGCCTTCTTTATATTTAGGCTTTGTTGAATCAGGATGAGCACTCTAAATGAGAATTTGGGCACTGAGTCAGAATTCACTGGGAGGCTGTTGAATGCATGGGAACTTTTGTTTGGACTCAGTTAATATCAGAATTTTTTGTAAAGGAAAAAGATTGATTTGTCTTTACTCCGATTGCAGTAATATCAATTTAACTTCTAAATTCTCTTTAGGGTTTTACATTTTAGTAATTGGAAACACCATGCCTAGTCATTTCTCTTCCTATATTATTTATTTCTATCTCCAGAGAAATACCTTAGGGACATAGGTCCTAAAATTTATAGGCAGTACCGAGTAGGTAAATAATACTTATTTTTATCTGAGATTATGTATCGTTTAGGGAATGAGCTCTATTTTGTCCACCTTGTGGTTGCTTGCAATTAGTGCCATATCTAGCATCGTGTGGCTCATTCAATAAATATTGTATAAAAGAATTTACCTATACTTGTGTTTGAACATATGTCTAACATGTAAGAGGGTCTTGGTGTGGGAATATCTATTGTCAACTCAGCATCTTCTCTATTCTGTTAAATCATGCTGCTACTGCCTATAGCAATTTTATCAAATCATCTCCACTTTCTTCAAACCTCCAACAGCCCCCAGCTCCTTGACCGTTGACTAGTTATCTCTACCTTAAAATATATAAAAAGAATATAATAATAAAAAATTCCCAGTTTTCTTGATAACAACCATTAATTTATTTATATCAGTAGCTTTCCTATCTTCTTTTTCATTCTATAAAGAAACTATTCCTTTTATTTAAGATTGTTACTTCCACTGTTACCTCCCAATGCATCATTTCTTCATGGGAAAGTTTTCTTGTCTCAGGTGGATTCTTCTCTTGAAATTTAAAAAAATGCTTATTTCTTTTATTAAGAGAAAAAGAGATGGAGAAAGCACTCAATGCCACATCCTCTCTACCTATTTTCTATTTCTTCCCATTACAACAAATTGCTAGCAGGAGGGAAGAATGGGGAGTCAGTGCTCAATGGGTACTGAGTTTCAATTTAGGAAAATGAAGTTCTGGAAATGGATGGTGATGATGGTTGCACAAAAATGCGAATATAGTTAATGCCACTGAAATGTACATTTAAATGGTAAAAATGGCGAATTTCATATTATGTCTATTTAACCACAATGAAAAAATAAGTTATTTGTGTTCAATATTACTATTTCTTCATCTTCTACTAACTCTTATACCCATGCCAATCTGGCTTCTGCTTTCTATCACTCTTTTGAAACAGATCCTATTAATGTAACAAATAAGCTCCTTGTTACTAAATTTAATGGACAGTTTTCAATCTTTATCTTAATTAATTTCTCAGCAGCATTATTTAACTCTTATCTTCTGGCTGAAATCCCCTCATCACTTGGTTTCTTGACTCTACACTGCTGGAGTTGTTTTTCTCTACCTCAGCCACTCCTTCTCTTCATATCAGATCTTTTTTATTTTTTTCCCCTGCATCTGACCATTATATGTTGAGGTTTCTCAAAACTCAATTCTAGACCTTCTTATTTTTATTTTTTCCCCTTTTCCTTCAGGTTTTTCATCAATGTCCATTGCTTCAACTACTAATAATATGCTGGTTACTATAAATATATATCTCTGTGCAGACTTTTTTCTTAGCTCTAGACACAAAAATCTACTTCCTCCTTGTATATCTAATTGGGATATCTCCATATACAAAAGTGAACTAGTCCACACAGCACCTCCCCACCCGATCCTGCATCCCACCCCACTCCCTAAATATAGACTTTTTCCAATATGTTCTCAGTCAGTGGTACCACCATCTAGCAAGTTTAAAGTTAGAAACCTGATACTTCTCTCTTCTTCACCTTATTTCTCAAGTAAAATCTGCCACCAGCTTCTTGGATTTATATTTCCTAAATATCTCTCAAATTTATTCCATCTTTTCACCTCTATCACCACCATCACGCCCAAAAACCAGCACCAGTCTTAACTCAAACTATCATAAAACCTAACGATAGATTTCAAACTAGTCCTCCCATATTCTTTTAGACCTTCCTCCAATCCAAAACTCCAAACTCCATAATGCAGCTAAAATAATCTTTTAGGAATGTAAATTTCATCTTATCAATACCCTCATTTAAAATCATTTAATGTTTTTACATTGTTCTGATGACAAAGATCAAAATCCTTAAAACAATTTATTAGTCTAAGCATGGCGTGTGCTTTATCTACTTTTTCTAGCCCTTTTGGACTCCTGCTCCTCCTGTGCTCACTCCTCCCACTCCCAACCCCAACCACCACCCTTTCTCTCTCTCTGACTTCCAGTTGCACTAATCTCACAGATTGAGACAATCACCATGACATAACTACCTAGAGGTCATTTCCAGTTTTTAATCATAGCCTAGAATTTATTGAAGCATGTTCTATTATTTATATAAAACTGCGTTAGAAGAAGGCTCATGGCTGGCATTATATCTAGTCTGCTAATTCAACATAGGTGCTGATATGGCTGATCTGGATATCTTACTAGCCAGCTAAGAGGGACATAGTGTTCAAATAGTACAGAAAGAGATATTCTTTTAGTAACCAGTGAGTTATTTAGGTGTAAGATGAAGTAACAGTGAGTATGAAT
The DNA here is from genome assembly GCF_000151845.1 of Pteropus vampyrus. Taxonomy (NCBI): domain Eukaryota; kingdom Metazoa; phylum Chordata; class Mammalia; order Chiroptera; family Pteropodidae; genus Pteropus; species Pteropus vampyrus. The sequence goes on along the minus strand of NW_011888795.1, from coordinate 4,177,504 downwards.
AACTATAGAGCACAGGCATAGGAAGCTCGTATTCAGAGAATTGAAATCCTAAGTAAGCACTTACTATGTGTTATGTACTATGCTATATCTTGGTCATTTCTATAGTGAAGAAGAATTAAAAGGGAGCTAATGTGATGAATGCTACTATAGAAACATCTAAAAACTTCTTCAGGAAATGGTGCAAAGAGTAACCCCTTTCAGAAGAATTCAAGAAGGATTTCTCAGAAAAGATGATATTTTAGCTGCGGCCTGAGATTAAACAGGAGTTTGTCAAAGGGAGGGCAGATGGAATTTTAGGTAGAGGGAAGAAAATACAGAGGGAGTCTATATTTAACCACGCCTTTAGCTGAAAAAAAGGTCTGCAAACCTGAAATTTTATCTTAAAAATAAACAATTATTTATCATTAGATAGTATTGGTAATAATTTTGTAATAAAATCTTACTACTTATGCTATTTATAATTTAAAAGCTTGGCACATTGGTCTCTTTCCCGCCAAATACGATGTTGCCATTAGGGTGACTTGCATCCTGCTGAAAGCAGTATGTCTGATGTGTAAGGCACAAAGACATTGTTTAAAGAAGCCTTATGATTTTGAACAAACTAGCCCAGCAGGGACATTTTAACCTGCCCTCCCTAACATGTACAACAGCCTGTGTTTGTAAACAGAGCCTTATTGCACTAGTGTGAGCAGACACAGAACAGTGTCAGCTCATTAATTGGGTGTCAGCACCCTGCTAGGAAGAAAGCTTAATGAGTCATCTTTTCATAAAGATCTGGAGCTCGAAGGAGGGGCAAATGGCTTAGAGAAAGGAAAAAAGATTTTTCCAGCAATAACTACGTGTATAGAAAAGCTTGAAGCCCACCTGTTGGGATAAAGAGAGAGCAGCATTTGGGAACTGATGGTTTCTCTGTATTCTGCTATTCAGAGGGAAACCTGAGTTTATTAACTTATAAATATAGTAATTACGAGTGCATATATTCATACTTATTGTGAATATAGTAAGTTGAAATTATTCAAAACACATTTTTGCATAAAGTTTATGAAATTTTTATTGTATTATGTTCAAAATATAAATATTCTACTTTCCCACACAAAATCTTCTATAACAAAGCACATGCTAACCAATGCTTGCATTGACACTTGAATATGTTCTTGATGCCTACAGCAAACATGAAAAAAATGTCAAATTTGTGGTGTGCTTTATAGTCATTACATATTTTAAAACTATTTAAGAAAAATACATTCTGAACCTTGAAAAAATAAGCTCCTTTCTTATTCTTATTTTCTAATTTATCCCAATATTAATGGACGAAGATATGCCAGGTTTTCATATAATGCTGCAGGCTTACAAGTCGTATTAGTTTATTATTAGAACACTATGTTCTTCTACCTTGGGTCATTGGTCTTATTAATTTGTGAGATATTTTAATATTAAAAGTGTTAGTCTATTGTTATATATTTCCCCCAATTTCTTGTTTATAGTTTTACTTTGCTCATGATATTTTTGCTCTGTAGTGAAAGCATATGTTTTCTTCACTAAACAGTGTTTTTTTCTTGAGAAGCAGAGCTTTCAAGTTTGTATTTTCAGTGCTTAGATTGTGCCTTGTAAATGAGGCAGCATTCAATTAATTTGGAAAAGAAAATTTCACCTATCTCTATACAGTTCACCCTTTTTTTTAAAAAAAAAATAGCTTTATTAGAATATAATTGACATACAATAAATTGCTCATAAAGTATACAATCTGATAAGTTTTGATGTGTGTATAAACCTATGAAGTCATCACATCAATCAAAATAGTGAACATATGATACATTATCCTCACAAGTTTTTTTCATTTTCCCTTTGAAATCTCTCACTCCTATTGCTCTCACCCACACATTTCTTAAGCAATTCCTCATCTATTACTATAGATTAATTTGTATTTTCTAGAATTTTCATATTAATAGAATAATAGCATATGTGTTCTTTTTTGATCTAACTTTTTTCATGTTATTATACGTCATTTTTGTATTATTAAGGACTGTTACAAATCTATATACAGTTGATCCTTAAACAAGGTGGGGATTAGGGGTACTGACCCTCATACAGTCGAAAATCCATGTATAATTTGACCTGCACAGGTCAAACCCATGTTTTTCAAGGGTCAACTGTACAATGATTTGTTTATACATTTGTCTACTGATGAACATTTGGGTAGTTTTGTGTACTAGATTTTGTATGGAAATATGGTATAATTGGAATGTCTAAGTCATATGTTCAATGTATGTTTAATGTATGTTTAATGTGTCAAGAAACTGCCGCACTGTTTTACAGAGTGGTTACACCATTTTATCTCCCCACCAGGAATGTATTAAATTCCAGTTACTATATATCTTTGCTGTCAAATAGTATAGTAGACATTTTAATAGGTGTGTGATGATATCTCATTGTGGTTCTAATTTATATTCTCCTAATGACTAATGATGAATATCTTTTCATATGCTTATTCACTAGTTATATATCTTACGCTGAACTGTTTGTTCAAATTGATTGCCCGTTTTTTAATTCAGTGTTTTTCTTTCCTCATTTTTGAGTTTAGAGAATTCTTTACGTATTGAGCATACAAATCTTTTGTCAAATATGTGACTTACATTTTTTTTCAGTGTCAGTAGATTGTCTTTTCATTTTCTTAACAGTATCTTTTGAAGAACATAAGTTCTTAATTTTAAGATATCTAGCTAATCACTATATATATTTTTAATATTATAGATCATGCCTTTAGTACTATAACTAAGAAAATTAACCTTAGGTCACAAAGATTTTCTCATTTTACTTGAAGAAACTTTATAATTTTAAGTTTTACATTTAAGTCTATGATGTATTTTAAGATAATTTTTGTTGCTAGGTATGGATTTAACTATTGTTTTGCATATAGATATCCAATTGTTCTAGAGCCATTTGTTAAAAAGATAGTCATTTCTCTATTAAGTAGCCTTTGCAAATTTGTGAATTATCAATCATCCATACCTGTGTGGGTCTGCTTCTGGACTCTCCATTCTCTTTCATTGAAACATCTGTCTATCCATTTGAAGTTGTCCCACAGGTCTTCAACTCTATGTTTATTCATCTTTTAAATATTTTTCTCTCTTTCTCTTTTTTTTCCTGAATACTTTCTATTGCTATGTCTTAAAATTCACTAATACAGTCTTCAGCAGTATCTATCTATTATTTACCTAATCTAGTAATTTTTTCCAGACATTGTGCTTTCCATCTTTAGAAGTTAAATTGATGTGTTTTTTATATCTTTCATTTTTTCCATTTAACGCTCATTATTTTTCTCTAGATTATTGTGTATATGAAATAGATTCATAATACTGTTTTTATGCCCTTGTCTACTAATTATTATCATCTGTGTCATTTCTGGGTGTGTTTCATTTGACTAATTTTTCTCCTTCTTGGTTCTTTGCATGCCTGGGAATCTTTGATTGGATATCAGAGATTACAAATTTCACCTTGTTAAAGACTGCATTTAAAAAAAAAAATATTTCCATAAATGTTCTTGAAATTTTGGGGGGATTAAATTGAGTTCTTTGGACACTGTTTGATCCTTTTGGTTCTTGCTTTTAAGCATTGAAAAATGTGTTTAGTACAGAGTTACTATTTCACAACTACTTAGGAGAAATCCTCTGAGTACAATCCTCAATGTCCTATGAATTATGAGGTTTCTACTCTTACTGGTGGGAAGAGAAACAGGAACTAGTCTATGCCCTATGTGAGTTTTAGAGGTTGTTTCTCCTAATTCTTTCAGGTGTCATGGCCTTGGGCAGTACTCTCAAATAAATACAGTTCAATTCATTCTCAGAACTTAGTTAAATCCTCAAGGGAACCCTTTATTGATCTTGAGTTTTCACTTTGTGTAGTTCTCTTTACTCTTGAACTCTGCTTTGTGAACTCTAGTCACCTTGACCTCTCTGGACTCTAAGATCTCTTTCCCCAATGCAGAGAGACTACCTGGCTCCACCTGGGTCCTCTTTCCTACGCCATTGCCTGGAAACTTTCAGACATTAAACTAGAGTAATTTTATGGCTTAACCTCTTTTCTTTCTCATATCAGGGTTTGCTGTCCTTCACTGGCTAATTTACACATATCTTTAAAATAATATTTTCCATTTATTTTACCTAGTGTTTTAGTTGTTTCAATCTTGAGAGTCTATTCGGTCTCTTTTGCTCCCTCATGGCCAAAAGTAGAAATCCTTCACAATGTCTTATTTATTTTGTGACTTTTATCAACTTCATTTTCTCATTAAATTTATGTGTAATAATTATGGTATTACTCACTGTTCTCAATCTTGATGCAATGAGATTTTATATTTTTTTATATGTCTACCATGTGCAAAACCTCAGATGCTGGGAAAACAACAGTGAATGAAACAAGCATGCTACCTCAGGGATCTGACAGTCTGAGAGATGGCTAATAAACACATATAATGAGTAAATGAGCATGAAAATAGCAGGCAAGAGGATGTCATAATTTAAATATAACAAGACTATTTACTTACTGTGTCATTTTGAGCAGGTCACTTAGCCTCCTTAAATCTAAATTTTCTTTAGATGAAAATGGAAATTATAATAGTACATGGAATATGTAATATTTTATGGTGTTTTGTGAAGATTCTATGAAATAATTTCTATAAAGTAACAAGTATGATAGCTGACACAAAGTAAATAGTGAATATTTACAAAAAATAAAATTAAATGGATATATGAGAGGATATGGTGAGAGGCCCACATTTTGATAGAGTATAAACTAGCATCAAGAAACAAAGTTTGTGAACCCAAAGGGAAATAAAAAAAGTCTGGAAGGTAAGTTGGAAACAACTTTTACTTCTGTTCAT
>NW_011888795.1:4169683-4172578 GCF_000151845.1 Pteropus vampyrus | reverse complement strand
TTTATATGTCTACCATGTGCAAAACCTCAGATGCTGGGAAAACAACAGTGAATGAAACAAGCATGCTACCTCAGGGATCTGACAGTCTGAGAGATGGCTAATAAACACATATAATGAGTAAATGAGCATGAAAATAGCAGGCAAGAGGATGTCATAATTTAAATATAACAAGACTATTTACTTACTGTGTCATTTTGAGCAGGTCACTTAGCCTCCTTAAATCTAAATTTTCTTTAGATGAAAATGGAAATTATAATAGTACATGGAATATGTAATATTTTATGGTGTTTTGTGAAGATTCTATGAAATAATTTCTATAAAGTAACAAGTATGATAGCTGACACAAAGTAAATAGTGAATATTTACAAAAAATAAAATTAAATGGATATATGAGAGGATATGGTGAGAGGCCCACATTTTGATAGAGTATAAACTAGCATCAAGAAACAAAGTTTGTGAACCCAAAGGGAAATAAAAAAAGTCTGGAAGGTAAGTTGGAAACAACTTTTACTTCTGTTCATTCTCGCTAAGAAAATTTCCTTCCAGAACTCTTCTTGTCTCCGACTTTTTATGGTTTTTGATTTAGCAAGGGCAAGTATTTCTTTGTAGAACTTAACTATTTTATTTATTTTTCTAATGCAAAAGTGATATGAAATTATACACATAGGTTAAAATAAGAAAAGAAAGAAAAGAAAATGTCTAACTTCAGAACTTTGATAATTTGTTAGAATGATACTGCTTGATTTTGGTGGAGGGATCAACATACTTTACCCTCATATTCAAGTAGAAAATAAATTTCTTCTTAGAACTTGAGTTCTAAGGTCACCACCAAGATACCCAACTGTCATGGTCACTGTCCTCCAATTATTTAATGAATATATGTCACATTCTGAGATCAGGGGATGTATCTGAATTTTTGTTTTATGTTCCTCACAACACTAAATATATTAAATAGAAACTTTCCTTCAATATTTTCCTTTCATTGGCACAACCTTTTCTTATTCACCCTTGTTTTCAAACATCCATATTTGGCTTATATAATAGCACCTTGAAAAACCTTCCTTTCCCTATCTCGACGTGACTCGTTCCTCCTCAGAACTGTGGCACATTCTCTGTTCTTCTCTAATGCTGTTTGCACTTTACCTTGTATATGTGTGTAAGTCTTATCTACTAGTCTGCATGTTTAGTCTTCTTTAAGCAGGATGATAATAATAGTGCTGATTCAAGCTTTCCAAATTACAAAGCTTATTCAAACACACATAATTTTATTTGATTCTTATTATCTATGGTATTATCTATGGTGCAGCAATTTTTTTTATCTCTATCTGAAAATCCTTTTCAAAATCCTTTGTAATTCAAAAGGCCTGCCTTCAAACTCAAATATACTATTATCTAGTAAAGTATACACATAGAGAAGTTAGCTAGTCTCTTAGAAACTTACTGTCTTTACATGTTGTACAAGAACATTACAATTAAATTATATTTTATGTTTTTGTTAGTACTTGGTCTATAGCTGTATTCAGTAAATTACAGTTATTATTGTCAATTGCACAAAACAGATAACTATGTTAAGTTTGAATTGTCAGTATATTTTAATCCAGCAGCCAGCATTTGCTTCTCCTCTCCCACACCAACATTCTAAAGAGAAAGAACATATAAAACAATATCCCAATCCTATACAAATCTGTCTTTGAATGTATAGTTCTGAATGTATCTGTGGTATCTTCTACATGTATTTAGCACTTAACGCACTGAGGAATTAAATACATATAATTTAGAATAATCAGGTTAACTAAATTCATTGTCCTTCTTTGATGAAGACAGTATTTCTAATCTATCAAAAATGCTTGTACTTTGAATCATTGCAATGGTTCTTGGTTACAAAAATATCACTATCTTAACTAGCCTGTGGTTTAGATTACAAGATTTGAGAAAAACCAGTAGGCATCTTTGTGGGGGTCAAATCTGTGACTCTAAACTTTTAGTATCAAGATGTATCTGAGGCCTTTCTCTCAGTGACAACTATTTTTTCTTGAAAGAGTTTATGATATTGACTTCAATTTCTTGATAGGCTGATGGTAAAGCATAAGTCTTAGCTTGAGTCGAAAGATTTGAATCTGAGTCCTTGCTGGTATTTTCCTCATATGAAAAGCTTTAACACATAAGATGGTTGTGAAGAATGTATAACATAAACAATAGGAGTGCTCCTTTGGTAGATTTTATATTTTTAAAGATCTTCTAAACTTTTAGTTACTGAATTCATAAGGCTTTCTAAAAAACAAACAAAAAAAAAAAAAGGAAAAAGGAAAAAAGAAAAGAGACAAAGAAAAAAAATTTTCATCCACCAGAAAGCATCACAAGAATATAAATGCCCATACTTTCCGAGGTCATACTATGCATAAAGTGACAAAATTCTCCAAGTATAGGTCAGGCCCCCTCAAGGCTCTTTTTTAAAGGTTTTGATTTAGGATTCAACTTTAAGAGTTATAAGAGGCAACATACTTTGTAAATTCCAGCTAAGTAAATTATAATTACACTCCAGATTCCAATTAAGAAATTTCAACATTGCTAAGCTGAGGAATGAAGCTTAAAGATACAATTAATATGAGCTTATATTAAAGGCTTTAGAGGAATTAATAAACTTTATAACAATAGATTATTACTAAATCTTGAACACAGACAACAGGCTCATTCTGTCAATAACTAGCAAAGCAGGCTACCTTCTACTTGCTGCTTTTGAATAGTGGTATTTTATCAAATAAAACCCTGTAACCAATGTAATTATGAAGGACTTGGATAATTTTAATGGAAAATAAAGAAAAAAGCTCTTGGAATTCCACAGATTAACATTTCCATTTAACCTTCAAATATGAATAATGTAAGTATTGATTCTGA
>NW_011888795.1:4166244-4169038 GCF_000151845.1 Pteropus vampyrus | reverse complement strand
ACGTGACTCGTTCCTCCTCAGAACTGTGGCACATTCTCTGTTCTTCTCTAATGCTGTTTGCACTTTACCTTGTATATGTGTGTAAGTCTTATCTACTAGTCTGCATGTTTAGTCTTCTTTAAGCAGGATGATAATAATAGTGCTGATTCAAGCTTTCCAAATTACAAAGCTTATTCAAACACACATAATTTTATTTGATTCTTATTATCTATGGTATTATCTATGGTGCAGCAATTTTTTTTATCTCTATCTGAAAATCCTTTTCAAAATCCTTTGTAATTCAAAAGGCCTGCCTTCAAACTCAAATATACTATTATCTAGTAAAGTATACACATAGAGAAGTTAGCTAGTCTCTTAGAAACTTACTGTCTTTACATGTTGTACAAGAACATTACAATTAAATTATATTTTATGTTTTTGTTAGTACTTGGTCTATAGCTGTATTCAGTAAATTACAGTTATTATTGTCAATTGCACAAAACAGATAACTATGTTAAGTTTGAATTGTCAGTATATTTTAATCCAGCAGCCAGCATTTGCTTCTCCTCTCCCACACCAACATTCTAAAGAGAAAGAACATATAAAACAATATCCCAATCCTATACAAATCTGTCTTTGAATGTATAGTTCTGAATGTATCTGTGGTATCTTCTACATGTATTTAGCACTTAACGCACTGAGGAATTAAATACATATAATTTAGAATAATCAGGTTAACTAAATTCATTGTCCTTCTTTGATGAAGACAGTATTTCTAATCTATCAAAAATGCTTGTACTTTGAATCATTGCAATGGTTCTTGGTTACAAAAATATCACTATCTTAACTAGCCTGTGGTTTAGATTACAAGATTTGAGAAAAACCAGTAGGCATCTTTGTGGGGGTCAAATCTGTGACTCTAAACTTTTAGTATCAAGATGTATCTGAGGCCTTTCTCTCAGTGACAACTATTTTTTCTTGAAAGAGTTTATGATATTGACTTCAATTTCTTGATAGGCTGATGGTAAAGCATAAGTCTTAGCTTGAGTCGAAAGATTTGAATCTGAGTCCTTGCTGGTATTTTCCTCATATGAAAAGCTTTAACACATAAGATGGTTGTGAAGAATGTATAACATAAACAATAGGAGTGCTCCTTTGGTAGATTTTATATTTTTAAAGATCTTCTAAACTTTTAGTTACTGAATTCATAAGGCTTTCTAAAAAACAAACAAAAAAAAAAAAAGGAAAAAGGAAAAAAGAAAAGAGACAAAGAAAAAAAATTTTCATCCACCAGAAAGCATCACAAGAATATAAATGCCCATACTTTCCGAGGTCATACTATGCATAAAGTGACAAAATTCTCCAAGTATAGGTCAGGCCCCCTCAAGGCTCTTTTTTAAAGGTTTTGATTTAGGATTCAACTTTAAGAGTTATAAGAGGCAACATACTTTGTAAATTCCAGCTAAGTAAATTATAATTACACTCCAGATTCCAATTAAGAAATTTCAACATTGCTAAGCTGAGGAATGAAGCTTAAAGATACAATTAATATGAGCTTATATTAAAGGCTTTAGAGGAATTAATAAACTTTATAACAATAGATTATTACTAAATCTTGAACACAGACAACAGGCTCATTCTGTCAATAACTAGCAAAGCAGGCTACCTTCTACTTGCTGCTTTTGAATAGTGGTATTTTATCAAATAAAACCCTGTAACCAATGTAATTATGAAGGACTTGGATAATTTTAATGGAAAATAAAGAAAAAAGCTCTTGGAATTCCACAGATTAACATTTCCATTTAACCTTCAAATATGAATAATGTAAGTATTGATTCTGAGGTATGCACTATGAAAGAAAGGATAGTGGAAAAGAAAAAAAAATGAGTAATTAAGGAAAAAAAATGCTTTGCTTCAGAGAAACTAAGGAGATATAGAAATACAGAGATATTAAGAGGACAAGAAATAAGGACTAGATTTTGGTTAAAAAGATAAGAATAATGTATTGGTTACTTTTATATACCTGGGTCACTTCCTATTAATATAGTAATAAATTGGTTGGTACCTTGAGACAATATTAGTAGTTCCACTCAGTAACTTACTTTTGTGACTGAATTTATCCAATTTGCTGACAAAAATTCAGTCAAAGAGCTATCTTTTAAAAAGCCCCAGCATTCTCAGTATTTCTCACATTAATAAAATTATATTTTTCTTTACCACCAAAACTGCCTTTCTCTGTGACTATCAAATAACAAATGTAGCAGGCAAATTGCTCAGTTGTTTACTTCTTAGGAATTTCACTTTGAGAAGTAATTGGGTAAGTACGTAAAAAAAAAAAAAAAAAAAAACCTTGCTATTTACTTATGAGTCCTTTGGAAATAAGGCATAGAGATAAAGTAAGCTAAAACTAAGGTCTTCTACCCTCTGTCCCTACCCAACCCTCAATTCTTACTCACATACAACAAATATTAACAAATTCAAAAGACTTGGGCCAAGAATAAGCTTCTTGTCCTCCTTTGGATTACTCTAAAAGCAGAAACTCATATAAAGATTATAGTGAAAAGGAAGGTGGGGTTTAAGAAGATAAACAGGGAAGGGACAGCAGACAACAAAGCATATATCTTTAAAAGTCATGTGTAGGCAACTGCAACTTAATTTCAGTGGGGAAACTTTGAGAATCAGTGTAGAAGACACACCCCAGAATTATTCCGCCTAAGGTCCTGTCTTGGACTGGCATAATAAAAAACCAAGACTGAGTGGCTTAAAAAACGAAAATTTATTTCTCACAGTTCCGGAGGCTGCAAAGTCCAATATC
>NW_011888795.1:4158678-4166194 GCF_000151845.1 Pteropus vampyrus | reverse complement strand
CAATTCTTACTCACATACAACAAATATTAACAAATTCAAAAGACTTGGGCCAAGAATAAGCTTCTTGTCCTCCTTTGGATTACTCTAAAAGCAGAAACTCATATAAAGATTATAGTGAAAAGGAAGGTGGGGTTTAAGAAGATAAACAGGGAAGAGACAGCAGACAACAAAGCATATATCTTTAAAAGTCATGTGTAGGCAACTGCAAATTAATTTCAGTGGGGAAACTTTGAGAATCAGTGTAGAAGACACACCCCAGAATTATTCCGCCTAAGGTCCTGTCTTGGACTGGCATAATAAAAAACCAAGACTGAGTGGCTTAAAAAACGAAAATTTATTTCTCACAGTTCCGGAGGCTGCAAAGTCCAATATCGAGGTCCAGGCAGTGTTCAGCTTCTGGTAAGAGCTGTCTTCCTGGCTTGCAGATGGTCGCTGTGTCCTCACATAGTCTTTCTTCTGAGCACAAGTTGACATGGATTTCTGGTGTCACCTCCTCTTGTTAAAAAGTACCAGCCCTACCCACCCTTATATTTAACCTTTATCATCTCCTCCCAGGTCCTATCTTCAAATACAGTCACATTGGAAGTTAGGGCTTTAAAACGTGAACTTTGGGAAGACACAAACATGTAGTCCATAATAGGAGCTAAGATATTTATACACCAATTCCCATCACATCAATACTGGCACTTCTGGAAGACCAAAAGAGTGAACAAAAGGGCTTCAGCAATCAGAGGAAGCCCTTAGATAAAGATGTACAAATTGTGGCAATTGGGAGTAGGGAAAGTATACACTGAAGATGTAAAGATAGGGGAATATGAGTGGATGTCAACTACTTCTTTAATATTTTCTGAATAGCCTCCTATAATTTACTCTCTTAAATAAACTTAGTCAAGTAACTGGAAATTCAGAAATTCTGGCTTCAATTTAAATCACCAATAGAAATGTGTAACAAAGATCAGTTTTTACTGAATTATTTTATTTTATAATTTTATTTTTCTTAATCATTTGTGCTTTCTTCATATTGTGCTGATATGAGATAAACACAAACCCTAAACTGCAGAATCAACTTCAAGTTTTGAGTTTTTTATAATAAAATAGGAAATCGTTTTCATTTACTCATATTTTCAAAGTGCATCTGAATTTTTATTGTAATTTTATTGCTTTCTGTATTTAACTTTCCAACACTCTAAAATCAAAACTATTGTTTTCAGTCCTATACCTCAGCATCTTGCTCTTGGGTAATATAATCCTTTGTAGTTATGGTTGTTTGGAAATTTTTCTTTTTAACATATATATGTGTTATACACACACACACATACACACACACACACACACACACGCGTGCGCGCGTGTGTGTGTGTGTGTGTGTGTATGTGTGTGTGTGTATCCAACTGAAATAGAAAAGTTAAGGGTCATTAGCAAATGAGGTATTTCAACAAATTTCTGAATGATAAAATTCAGATGGAAAAATGGACCTTAATGGCATTATGCTAAGTGAAATAATCATACAGAGAAAGACAAATACTTTATGATCTCATTTAGATGTGGAATCAAAAAAAGAACCAAAACATCAAGCTTAAAGATACGAGGAACAGATTGGTGATTGCCAAAGGAAGGGTAGTGATAGGGGGATGGAAAAAATAGGTGAAGAGGATCAACTTCCAGTTATAAAATAAGTCATTAGAATATAATGTACAGCATGGTGACTATAGTTAATAATACTGTATTGCGTATATGAAGATTGATAAGGGTGTAAATCTCAAAAGTCCTCTCTAAGAAAGAAAAAATTTCATAACTATGTATGGTGACAATATTAACTAGATTTACTGTGGTGAGCATTTCATAATATATACAAATTTTGAATTAGTATATTGTATACTGGAAATTAATATATCAATTATATTTTGATAACTAAAATAAAAATAAAAACAAAACAAAACAAAAACAGATGGAGGAATAGTTATGGATGTCAAAACTGCTGGGAAACTGGAAGCTAATGGTTAAATGACATTGTACAGAAGAGTTTGCTTCACACACAGAGGGCAATGGCAACAAGAAGGGGATCACTTTTTGATGCAGAATCTGAGAGAGCTTCGGGACTGTAGAGAGCTGGTTGAAAACATTTGACGGAAAGTATGGATAAAATTAATGATAGAGTTTTTGGAAACAATGTAAAGAAATAAAATAGAATTAAAAGTGATAGAGATACAGATGTGATCACTGGGTCTGCGTGACCCATATTTATGTAATCAAAACAGTGTAAACATTTTATTGATACACCACTTTTAGAAATAACCTATAAACGTAGGAGAGAAAACATAAGATTATATAGAATGCAAGTGTTATCAAATCAGAGAGGACAGAAAATTGGGAAGATTACCAGAAGTGGAGGGATGCTGATAACTTCATTTCACAGAGTGGGGAATTGATGGCGCCATCTGTGTTGACAGTAAGGAATAAATATATTAGGAATTTATTTAAAAATATATTCTTTAATACAATTCAAAAATCTCCTATCTATAATTCCAAAATCCTGAGAGCTCTGAAAATCAGAAGTTTGTTTTCCCCTAAACCAATTGGCTATGCACTTTTACCTGATCTTGACATAGTTGGTGATGAAATATGACCAGAATAACGTGAAGCTATCTATAGCTTTTATTTATCACATTTGTTATAGGTATCTATACATTTTTGCTGTAGAAATATTAAAAGATTTTAATTATAGGGTCTACTCCAGACCCTGACCCTGCAAAGGGTGTTATATAATATGTAATATCTATAAAGTAACACTTTTCTTAAATCTGAAAAGTTCTGACTTCCAAAATATATATGACCATTAAAGTTTTGAATAAGAAAAAATGGACAAGCATAAAAAATAAAGACTTGTACGGAAGTAAGAAATGCCAAATTTAAGAGATGGCTACCTTTGAAGGGAAAAGAAAGAGAATATGATAGAAAGGTTTATAAGAGGACCTTGATGTATTAGTAATATTTATTAAGCTGGGTATTGGTCACATATGTACTTGTTATATTAATTTATAGTCCCTTTTCCATGTCTATAATAGTTCATAATGATTAGAAGATAGCCAAAAAAGGAATTTAAATTAGTGATATAATCATATTGTAAGTACAAAAGGAAGAGAAGACAAAAAGGTAATTAATATCCCAAATCTTTTTTGATCATAGCAAGAAGACAATAACAATAAATAGATTTTTATTTTAAAAAAGGAATAGTTATGGAGGTAACTAATATAATAATGAAAATAAGCTAGAAGTCATTGCCTTTAGGAATAAAGAGTGAGAACGGGGCAGAGCACTTTTGCTTTTAATCATGTCCATATATTACTTTGATGGTAAATTTAAAATGTAATTTAAAAATCAATGAACATTGATGCATTTCAAAGAAATTATACAGATGAATAACATCACTTTTATAAAGCACAATTTATGCTCTTTTGTAATAAAATTGAGTCTATTAGATTCATCATGATTTAAGGAAAATGATCATTGTGAGAATAAAATAGAGTAGTGAATGTGAAATGACTGTGTAATCTGTAAATCATTATATATGTAGTTACATAGAAAATAGTATTTGCAAACAAAATACAAATTCTCCCCATTTAATAAAAAATAATCTCCTTTCGTGTAGAAACACAGTTTAACATTTTCTATTAAATTTAGATAATCTAAATTACTGCTAAATATTACTAAAATATATATATAAATCTTACCATAAAGACTTTTGGTGGTGGATACTTCTTTTCAACTGTTGTTGTTGCTGTCCTTTCCTTTCATCATTAAGAATCATCAGGTTCTTCCAAATCATCACCAACAGAGCTTGCTGCCCTCTCACTCATAAAATCTCTAGCAAAGTTATCATGAATTTAAACTTTATATTTCAGGGACACTCTATGTTATAATTTCAGAAAGGATTTATAAACACAATTAGGTGTCATGGCATTCTTCATTGCCCCCAGCCACATACTCTTATTTTTCTCCCTTATGCCACTGTGCTTGATACATCATCAACCTCAACTATCTACTCTTCTCTATTTCTTGTTATTTAAAAACTACAAGACCCAGTTCAAAGTGCCATATTGCTCACAATGCCTTTCTTGATCACTCTGAGAAATTTGTTTGGAGCTTTGTTCTAATTTGGAACAAAGAGAAAGAGACCCAACTTTTTCTCTATGGTCCATGCACAATGGTACTCCCCAATTACATAAGTGTTTGAGGACAATTTTGAGGTATCATTTATTGTATTATTTATTTATTCAGCTAGTCAGCTGACAAATAGAGCACTTACTATGTGCCAGGAGTAACAATATTTTATTTTCCATCTTTCTACAAAGAAAGTATAATATGCCTCACTGTGGAAACAGTCAAACCCTGTTACTAGGATCAGGTCATAAAGCCATAACAAAAGTAAATATTTTAGCTTTAGAATTTTAGCTATGATCTAACAGTTGAAATTTAGTACATAGAAATTAAAGAACACAGTTCTTGGAAAAAGGAAGATGAGCTTCACCTGCATTTTGACCATGAGACGTAGACTTAACCCTTTCTGATCAATTATTTTTCTTGCTTGAGAATTTTTTGTTTTAATTGTGGGTAAAATCCCTTAACATGAAAACTACCCTCTTAACAAATGTTTAAATTGTTAACTACAGGCACAATGTTGTACAGCAGAGCTCTAGAATTTAATTATTTTGCAGAATTGAAACTTTATACCCATTGAATATGTTCTGGAAGATCTTTGTGCTAAAGCATAAATTTACAGCATCAAAATGGCTAAGTATTAGAAACAAATAGTACTTTTAGTCTTCTGAAAATATTTCTTCCTAATTTTCACATTCAGTACTAGTATGAACACCATGGGAAGACATTTATTTATTTATCTATTAATTATATAACGGTTAATACTACATTGGTTATCTCTAAATGCCTTACAATATTTTCTTGTAAATATTACAGTAGCCCCCCCTCCTTATTTGTGGAGGATACGTTCCAAGATCTTCAGTGGATGCCTGAAACCATGCATGGATAGTACTGAGCCCTATATAAACTATGTTTTTTCCTATACATACATACCTATGATAAAGTTTAGTTTATAAATTAGGCACAGTAAGAGATTAACAGCAATAACTGATAATAAAATAGAACAATTATAATAATATACTGTGATAAAAGTTACATGAATGAGTTCTCTCTCTCAAAATACCTTACTGTACTGTACTGATCGTTCTTCCGTGATGAGGTGAGATGATAAAATGCCTATGTGATAAGGTAAACTGAGGTAAGTGATGTAAGAATTGTGATATTGCTTGAACACAAGCACTGCAATACAGCAACAGTCAATCTGATAAATAAGATGGCTACCAAGCGACCAGCAGGCAGAATGATATGCTGGATAAAGGGACGGTTCACGTTCAGGGTGGGACAGAGCAGGACAGGGAAATTTTATCATGCAATTCAGAACAACACGCAATTTAAAATTTATGAATTGTTTGTTTCTGGAATTTTCCATTTAATATTTTGGACCGCAGTTGACCACGGGTAATTGAAACTGGAAAGTGAAACCACAGGTAAGGGAAGACGACTATACATTTTACATGTTAGGTGCTCAATCAATTCTTTTCGTAATACAAGAGGAAAAGAGAAATAAAACATTCCTCTTCTGTCTCTTGAAGTCCATATTGAAACCTGACTCTTAACTTTTTTATAATCATCCATTGAAATAGGGATACTGGTGAAGATAATTTTAAGTTATTATAAAAATCATCTAATTTAAAGACATAATCTTTGGGGAGAGGGTGGTCATTTTAATTCAACATTTTCTTTCCTCTTTGAACTTTTTATCTCTTTGACCTTGCTCTTCAATATTTAAAGAATGACAATAATGTTCTGGCTTTTTAGTATATGTAAGTTTGAAAAAATTATTCTTTATTTTCATGGTTAAGAAACAAAAAGGCTGTAGGCAAGTAGATTCCTTGGTCTGGTTTATCTTTAGAAGTGCTTTAATCTTAACCCTGTACTACAATATGCCAAATCTTAATATTAGTCTTCATATTACTGTACATAGAAGATAGATTGATAGATAATGATGATGATAGATGATAGATAGATAGATAGATAGATAGATAGATAGATAGATAGATAGATAGATGATAGATAGATAGAAGATAGACAGCGGACAGACAGATAGGAAGGAAGGAAGGAAGGAAGGAAGGAAGGAAGGAAGGAAGGAAGGAAGGAAGGAAGGAAGGAAGGAAGGAAGGAAGACTAGTAACCATTGTTTAATAATCCTATCATTTCCATGGCTTCTTATTTAAGTTTTGGTACCTATTGTCCCCATGTCTCAGCATTCTCTTAGTGTTTTCAAGCAATTCTTGAATTATTTCCTGTTTTTTCCTCGCTATTTCATCCATGGTACTATTATCTGACCCCAATTTTCTCCCGGTTGTATATCACAGCACTTACCTTTGCAGTCCTACCTTTTAAATAGATTCATATCCTTTTCTAAAATAGCTAGTATAGAGCAATTTCTTTTTTCATAATTTTAACTCTCACTACTTACGTATTTTCAGGAAACTATGAAATAATTATTATTATTTAATGCAAGAAGCTATATAAAGGAAAATCTCACGATAATGCAAGAAGCTATATAAAGGAAAATCTCACGATAACGACACATCTATAATGTATGTTAAATTTACTCTTACATGTACAGCTCTATGTAATTACCAAAGTCTACAAAGTGCAGATAGATTATCATGTAGCATCTGATGGCTGCCCTTATGCTGCAAAGTGAGTTTTCAGAAATAATTTCCTGCCACATTCCTGACTGTATTTGCAGGCTGAGTTGATCCCCTTCCCTGCTGTTTTCTGATCTGCCCCGGGTTACTAACAGCCCCAACAGACAGACTGGCTCAAGCTACCTGCTGCTCAGACACAGATTAACTCACTACCAGCCATATGGACTAGCGACTTCATAAATTCCTCTCCTTTTGCTTCTGGCTCTTAGAAAAGTTAATGGACAGTTTTCTGGTGGAGAAAAAAACAACCTGGTGCTGTGCAGGCTGGGGAGTAATCACCTGCACCGGACACAACTGGCACCTCCATCTGCCTTTCTGCCGCTATTTGTGTGAAGGGAATGGATTACTGCCTTAGGTGCTACTCCTGCGCTGCGTTGTTAGCCACTGCCATTTGTCTCAATTAGAAAGTCAAATGATTTAACATCTAATTCATATTTTTATTATTTACAATAATTACTGAATGCATTCATTGTTAAAGAGAGTCTCAAAATATTTCTAGAGTTAAAAGAAATATAAATTATTTTGATCTATTTTGACTAGCACATTAAATCACTTATGCTTATTTTTAAGTGCAGTAAATAAATCCTCTAACAAATAATGTAGTGAATTTGTTTGGATTCATTGTGAGTTAGTTTCCTTTCTGTGCATTAATTCCCTCTGAAATATCTGAGTTTGTAAAAGTGCATTGTAAACTGTACCAA
>NW_011888795.1:4150502-4157898 GCF_000151845.1 Pteropus vampyrus | reverse complement strand
TTTTTATTTTTAAATATTTAATACGGGTAGGAATACATCTTAGTTGACTTTGTATACCACTGTCTATCAGAACCTCACATTATTAATTACAATATAAATCTTTAATTGTGGAATTATTGAATAGGAGCAACTAGGAATAATGGAGACTTTTGTGTCCTATTATAATAGGAGGAGTTATTACACTGGCTTGTTATCTTAGAAATCAGAACAAGTGAATAAATTAGTGAGAGAATAAATGAACTGTAAATGCTTATGAAGTCAAACCATGTCTAATATTATGAACAGTAATCCCAGTTAAAATTTATTGGGTCCAGTACTTAATTTAAACTATGTATGATATTTCCCCTAAGTTTCAAGGAGTTTTTGGTTAAAATTTGCAATTGGCCATTGACTATGTTATTTTTAAATGATCTTGATGTTCAAAAATAATCTACAGCTTCTTGTTGGAGAAGATTGTATGCATCCATTTCTCCCTTCTCCTCCCCAATACAACTATAAACCCTAGAAATAATTCAGGAAGCAGCCAAAGAAGGATGATAAAAGACGGAAGAGGAAAGCCAAATGATTTGACATGCAGGACTGGTGGAGCAACTTAATGGTACGAAAGCTTATGATCCCCTTTATCTGCCCTCGCCACCACTCAGAAGTAGACCCGGGAGTTTCCCAACCCCCAATCAAGTAGCAGAAGGCAGCCTGGCTTGATTCATCGCTTTCCTTGATTAAACAGAAATTCACTGCCAACACCAGGTAATTATGGCACCAGGAGCAAGGGGGTTCCCAAGTAATAACAGCCAGGGTAATTTTTCTTCTTCCAAGACAAGTCTGAGACTCTTTTCTCCACCAAGAGGTATTGGACATCCACGCAGCAACAGCAAAAGGAATGCTGTCACAATAAGCAACGCAACTAGGGATACCTTTTGATTCTGGTCGGCCTGAGATCCACTTTTTAAAATAAGAGTGATGTGGTCAGTTGGGCAGCGCCAGCAAGTGGAACCCCACTTGTTCAGAGGCATTGGGGTAGGAGTGGAGGAATCTAGTAAGGGAAATCCCACAAGAATGCTCTCTGTCTTCCACACACAGGGAATCACACTACAACAAACTGCTGCCCACAAAAGCCTCTTCTCCTCAGAAGACTTGAGACTTACCTCCCCCCATTGAGAGACACTTGGCAGCCCTGGTGGGGAACCATCTCTGCCTTCCTCAGGCAACAACTGCAGGAACCAGTAGGAGCCTTGGTAGTACCAAATAATCTTACCAGATAAAAATAACACTGCAAACTCTGAAATTTAAATCATCAGAGAAACAACAGCCCACAAAAGTATGCCAGGACTGGGGTGCTAAATCTAAACAAGGTGACTGCTAGAATAAAAGATTTTAAAAGATCCAGTGTCTCCTAACATAACAGACAAAATATCAAGGATGCAATGGAGAGTTATGCAATCATATTAGGAACCAAAAAAAAATCATGACTTGAATGAGAAGACTAACTGGCACCAACACCAAGATAAATAAGATTTTAGAATTTATAACAAGGATTTTCAAGCATTTGTCATATGAAAAAATAAAAATTTCAGCAAGAATGGAATGGAAGTTATAAAAGAAGGAAATGGAAATTATAAAAAAAGGACCAAATGGAAAGAATAAATCTGAAAAATATGATAACGATATTAAAATATTCACTGATGGGCTCAATGGCTCTTAGAGATGACAGAGGATAAAATTAGTGAGATTAATAGAATTCACTCAATTTAAAAGGAAGAAAATAGACTGAAAAATATATGAAGAAAGCATCAGGGACTTGTAAACAATAACGAAAAAAATCTAATAATTGTATCATTAGAGTCCCAAAAGTAGAGAAAAAATAGAGTAGAGCTGAAAAAGTATTCAAAGAAAGAATAATTGACTTCTCAATAATATGTCTTTTTAGCAAAAGACATACACCCACTGATTCAAGAAGCAGAATGAATTTTAAATTAAAAAAAACCTGGTATGTACTTAAATCACGTATTCTGTCTAATGAGAACTAGAAGAAAAATCATGCTAAGAAAAATCATAATTAAACTTTTGAAAACTAAAGACACAGTGTCGAAAGCAGCCACAGATGAAGGAGGCATTATCTATAGGGGAATGTTAATTTGAATGATAGCAGATTTCTCATCCGAACTATGGGGGCCAGAATGAAGTGGCATACAATTTTTCAAGTACTGAAAGGAAAAAAAAACAAAAAACAAAAAAACAACTGCCAACCCCAAATCCTGTGTTCTGTGAAAATGTCCTTCAGAAATGAAGTGAAAATGAACACGTTCTCAGGATAAGAAAAATAAAAGAACTTTCTGATAACAGACCTGTTTTGCTAAAATTGGCTAAAGGCAGTTCTTAAGCAAGAAAAATAATAAATATATAAAAAGGAAAAGAAAAAATTTTAGAGCACCGGGAAGGAAGATGGATTGAGAGAGAGAGAGGAAAAAAAAGAACTATTAGTTTATACAATAAACTATCATTTTTATCATGAATTCTATAAATCATATTTAATAATTGAAATAAAAATCATATGTAAATGATATTCAAGACAATGATATTTAAAAGTAAGGAAAGTAAAAGGAAGAACATGGAAGTGTGATTTCTTCACTTCACCTCAGTGGTAAAATGTTCATACCAGTAGACTATGAGAAGATTATGTATATATATATATATAATTTTTTTTTGAGAGAGCATTATATTCAGAGCAACTAATACAAAAACTGTGCCAAATAATGCAGTCAAATATATTATCACATATAGAATAGAGGAAACCCAGCTAAAATTGGCTGAGCTGGGATTTGGACCCAGGAAATTTAGTTTCAGAGCTGTATTTCCTCTTAGTAGTTAGATGCCACATATTTGCAGAAATGAATAAAATAGCTAACACTACTGTCCATAAACCAGACATGAAATTAAATAGTTTGATGGATTAGTTCACTTAATCCTAATAATGATCCCTTCAGAACAGTTATATCTATCCCCATTTACAGCTAAAAGTGGGAGCAAAAAGAATTTAAGTATTTTGCTCATAGGTTAATATTAATTTTTAGACATGAAATAAAAACTGAATTCTTAATAAGTTCGCTGATTTCTTCAGAATTAACATGCTCATTCTAGCTTTGGGTATTAAATT
This sequence comes from Pteropus vampyrus, assembly GCF_000151845.1. Taxonomy (NCBI): domain Eukaryota; kingdom Metazoa; phylum Chordata; class Mammalia; order Chiroptera; family Pteropodidae; genus Pteropus; species Pteropus vampyrus. The sequence goes on along the minus strand of NW_011888795.1, from coordinate 4,154,744 downwards.
AAAAAAATGTGGATTTTAACTCAATTTGAGTTTAGTGTTCACATATTTAACTATTACCCATGCTGCCTCCTAAGCAGACACTTTTATTCTTTCTGTAAGAAAGTACACCTAAAACAAAGTTGACTATCTCCCTATCCTAATGTTTAGACTTTGTAATGGCTAATTTTACGTGTCAACTTGAATGGACTAATTGTAAAATATTATTTCTGGGTGTTTCTGTGAAGATGTCTTCTAAAGAGATTAGCATTTGAATTAGTAGGCTGAGTAAAAAAAGAAAGATCTCACCAAGGTGGGTGGACACCATCCAATCCATTGAGGGCCTGATTAGAACAAACATGCTGAGGATGGACAAATTCACTCTCTGCTTGAGCTGAAACATTTATCTTCTCCTGCCTTCAAACATCGATGCTCTGGACTCAGGCTTTCAGACTCAGATCCTGACACCCTACACACACATACCCCACTCGTCCTCAGGCATTCGGACACAGACTAAATTACACCACTGACTTCTCTCCAGCTTGCAGATGGTAGGTAATGCGACTTCTCGGCATCCATAAAAATGTGAACAATTGGTATAATAAATATACGTATTTATTGCATATATAATATATAGCCTTACCAAGAAGGGGGTAGATATACATATATATCTTCTGCCTATTCCGTTTCTCCAAAGAATTCTGACTAATACAAGCTCATAATTACCCAGAAGCTAGAATGAAAGTCACATGTTAATTCTAAGAAAATCAGAGTAAACTAATTAAGAATTCAGTTTTTATTTCGTGTCTAAAAATTAATATTAACCTACCACTTGAACTTGGCCAGTTGTCTACTGGCTCTCAAGGCATTTTTACTCTGGTATATTGACTGACTATTTAGGTCAAGAAACACTGCATTTTCTGGTTTAAAAGAGAAGCCCAGATCACTTTCTGTTTGGAAACCTTTTGTTCTTCAGCAGATTTCCCCTACAGCAGTCATCGATTTCTCCCTACTGAAAACAGCTTGCTAAAGAGCTGACTACCCTAACAGCTTGCCCTGAAACACACTATTGTTAGCTTTATAAACTGTCTCACCTGGGCCTTTCATGACTCTTTTGTGTACAGACCTTCAAGAAATTAGTCACAAGGTCTTTGTGGTAGCTCAAAGCTAGACGCCATTGTTGTATGCCAAAGGGACAAGCCAGATGACAAAAATATTATTTTTGAGTATTTATTCTTAAAGCATTCAGAAATATTCCATAGTGGTGTGTGAACAAAGAAATAAAAAACTAAATGTTTTTATTTGGCCCAAAATACAGTTATCTATTTTAGCCCAACTTTGTTGTGGCAAAAGAACTCTTAAGTAAATAAAGCCTCACATACATACAGTCTACAGATTTATGTAAGAAGCTATGGAGGAAAAGAAGGAGGGAAGAAGCTATGGAGGGAAGACAGATTACATAAAATCATGTAAGACTTATGATTTAAAGAACATGGTGTTAAGATATTAAATCCTATAATATTTTTAAGAAGAGAGAGCTGCTCAGATCAACAATGATTAAAATACAGCAAAATTGTGAAATACAAATCTCTCACCGTCTTTTATAGCCTTGTAGTGTGTGTGTGTGTGTGTGCGCGCGCGCGCGCGTGCTTGCACGCACGCACACACACACACACACACACACACAGTCAACAGTCAAGAAAATTCAAAAAAAGAGTTTCACTAGTCAATTCAGCTTGAGGTAATGAACAGGTCAGCTGGTAGTGTCCATAGGCAAGCAGGCTTGCTATTCTCTAGCTAAGCAAAGCCACTGCCTGTGCTCTGGAGTCAGGAGCAGTGCTGCTGACTGGGCTCCACATTCAAGTGAGTTTCTGGGTGGGCTCCTTGATCAGGTGGCGCCGCTAGCTAGGTTCTGTAATCACCTCTGGTCAGTCAAGATCACAGACTGTGCTCTTCTCAAGCTGGTGCCACTGATTGGACTCTGATCTTGAATAGGGCTTTAGACTGGGCTCCCAAATTGCTCCTGGTTGGGTGGAGTCTCAGGATCTGTACATCATAACCAGGTAATGCTGCTGGCTAAACATAAGGTCTAAGTGGGACCTGTGACAGAGCTTTATGGTTGGATGGGACCTCAGCCTGTGCTCTGTGATCAGGCAAGATGTAGGCTGTGACCTAAAGTTGGGTGGGGCCACAGGCTAGGCTTCATGATTAAGTAGACCTCTGGATGTTCCACTGTTGGGCAAGATCTCTGGCTAGACTCTCTGGTAGGGAGGGGCCTCCAGCCGTATCCTGCAGTTAGGTGGGACTGAAAACTGTGCCCTGCATTCCTACCGGTTGCTACCTAGGACATCTTAAAGGCTGGGGCTGAGGATTTACTTTGTGATTGGGTGGAATCACTGGCTTGGCTCCTTGCCTGAGAGAAGCTGTGTTCAGCAATGAAGCAAGACCATAGGCTGGGTTCTACTATAGGACAGTACCACAAACAAGGCTCCAAGGCTGCCCAGGATCACTGTTCAAGCTCCCTGGTTATACTGGGCCAGTGGCTGTACTTAAAGTTTGGCAGGGCTTCTGGTATGGCTCTTTGCTCAAGTCAGGCTTCTTCCTGGCAGCTTAGGTTCTCTGGCCACACTTCTTAGGTGTGACTATGGGCTATACTCAGCAGTTGAATGAGGCTACAATTTGCTTCCCTACCCAGGTAAGCCTAGAACAGACTCCACAGCCTATATGGGGACCTAAATCAGGCAAAACTGCCAATCTAGCCCCCTGGCCGGAAGAGGACACTGCCTTAGCTCTGTAAATGGGCAGAGTCACTGGCTGGGATCTTTGCTTGGAAGCACACTCTGCAAGCAGGAATGTGGTGGGTCAAGATCTGAGCCCTGGTTACTGTAAGTCCCATTTCCCTACTATAAGTCCCATATAAAAACTTAAATTCCTATTTAATTCCCAGTGATGAAACCCCATGGATTTCCCCAGTGATTCTCCATGAGGAGAGCTCTGAGTGGGCTTTCTGGGAAGTTTCTCATAGTGCAGGTGGAGCTGGATGTCCACCTAGGCTTTCTTTTTGCCCCTGGAAAAACTGTGGACCTAGCAGGGGCTTTCTCTGTGCAATGCAGTGCTGGTGTGAGAAGAGTAATGGGGTCAGAATGCAACTGCTACGCTTTCCTTTCTAATGTGATCCTCTCAGTCTCTGTGGTTTAGGGCAGTGATCCTCAACCTTTTTGGCACTGGGGACCAGTGCTCCTATGAGAATCTAATGCCTGATGATTTGAGGTGGAGCTGAGGTGGTGATGCTAGTGCTGAGGAGCAGCTGCAAATACAGATGAAGCTTTGCCAGCTGGCCTGAGGCTCCCCCTCTGCTGTGTGGCCCTGTTCCTAACAGGCCACAGACTGATGATACCAGGTCTGTAGCCTGGGAGTTGGGGATGCTTGGTTTAGAGGGTTGCTTCAGCTTCATCTCCAGGTTCTAGGATTTCACAATGCTGTCTTGTTTATGGATAGTTGCTAGTTGGTTTTCTTGTAAGAGGGATTGAAGTCAGGAATGACCTATGCCACCATCTTGATGATATCACTCATCTCAATGGAATTTATATATGAATAATCATGTGTATGAAGCATATAGTTTCCAGGGCTCTTCTCTAAAGAGAAACTATGAAAAATGAATAATAGGTGTTCTGGGTGTGGCTTCCTTGCTACTGGTCTCCAGAGGGTATTGGATATTAATAAATCTGTGACATAGGGTAGGGTATTGTTTGGATTGAAGACGGCCTTCTATAACTGAATATACACTGATTTTAGGAACAAGAAAAATGTCTACAATTGTATCTTGAATAAGGTTGTCATCCCAAGAGGTAAATAAAGGTGAAACATGAATCAACATTTATCTAGGCAAGCACTTATATATAATTGTATAAAAAGAATTTTGTACCCTTAACTAGACACTAAAAATAAATTAAAAGATATGTTTGATTTCATTATAAACTTAAATTAAAATTAAAATTAAATATCTGGATGAGTTATTAATCACCAGACAAGTTTCTTAATTTTACTTTATTAGAATGTTTTTTTCAGTTTTTATATAAACTTCTCCATATAATTATCTATATGCCACTATTAAATTCAGTTATTTTCAAATACACATGAAATATTCATGAAGATACACACAAAAATAGGAAAAAAGCTCAATAAATTTTTAAAAATTAAAATTATATAGGCATGTTCTCTGATCAAAAATTAATTAGATTAGAATCAACAAAAGAAAAACATTTG
>NW_011888795.1:4148008-4150452 GCF_000151845.1 Pteropus vampyrus | reverse complement strand
AAATTAATTAGATTAGAATCAACAAAAGAAAAACATTTGAAATAAAATCTCCCAACTTTCTAAAATACAATATTTGGAACTGAATGAAAATGAAAATAACCTAGCAAAAAAAGAAAAATATAAAACCAATGATGTAAGCCTTCAACTTAAGCAATTAGATAAAGAACTAACTAAACTCAAAGTAGAAGAAAAAAAGTAGTAAAGATAAGAACAGAAATTATTAAAGTAAAATATGAAAAGAAAATAGAAAAATATCAATCAAATAAAAGCTAGGCTTTTTAAAAAACATATAAATGTGACATGCTTCTAGGCAGGCTGATAATAAAAATAAAGCTCAAATTACCAATAATAGTAATGACAGATGGATACCACCATAGATCCTCAGACATGAAAAGAATAACAAGGGAATACTATGAACAACTTTATGCCAATAGATTTGACACCCGAAATGGACTAAATGTTTGTATCCCTGCACCTCCTCCCTAAATTCATATGTCGAAATCCTCATACCTAGTGTAATGATAATAAGAAGTAGGCTCTTTGGGTGGTATTTAGGTCATGATGGTAGGGCCCTCAAAAATAGAATTATTGCCCTTATAAGAGGGACACCAGAAACCTCTCTTACCTTCTTTTTCCACTATGTGAGGATATAACAAGAAGACCGCAGCCTGCAACCCTGAAGAAAGTTCTCACTAGAACCCAACCATGTTAGCACTCTGACCTCAGACTTCCAGGCTCTAGAACTGTGAGAAATAAATTTATCTTTCTTATAAACAATCTAACTTATGGTACTTTGTTACAGCAACCAGAAATGACTAAAATAACAACTTAAATGAAATGGACAAATTCCTTGAAGACAAATATAGTTTTTAAATGGTAAAAAAAACACAACTATATAATCTAATTCAATTATAAAACTTGAGTTTATAATGAAAAGCATTTCAAACCCAAATGGGAATATTGAATCCTATTAACCTTTTAAGGTAGAAATAATACAAATCCTTCACAAATTCTATCGGAAAATGGAGGAGAAGTGGAAACTTCCCAAGTCATCTTACAATAATAAAACAAGACAAAGACATTACTAGGAAAAAAAACAACTGTAAACTAATATCCTGGATTAAATAGGATAATTGAGATTTACCCCCAAAATGCAAGATTGGTTTAATATTCAAAACTAATGTCATTTACCATAATGACAGAATAAAGGTGGAAAAACCTCACAATTATCTCAGTGTATAGAAGTGTACCCTTACACATGTACACATGTACAAAATGTAAAGGTACACAATCACTTGGAAAAGAGTTTGGTAATTACTTAAAATGTTGTAAATACATATATATGGTATGACCCAGCAATTCCATGTCTAGATTTCAAGTATAAAATGAAAAAAAAAAAAAAAAAAAAAGAGTCCCCTCAGAGATGTATATACAAATGTAAATAGAAACTTAATTTACAGTAGCTCCAAACTGAAAACAACCAAATGTCCAAAACCAAGTGAATGGTTAAATAAATTGTCATATATACATGAAGGAATAATAAAAGAATTATGAATACATGGAATCACATAGATGAATCTCAAAACATGCTGAAAAAAATAGTCAGACACAAGAGTATATATTGAAAGATTTCTTTCATATATAGTTCTAGAAAAGGCAAAACCAATCCACTGTGATCAAAAACAGATCAGTGGTTATTTTGGATTTGGAATTGGGGTAGATTGACTGCAAAGCAGCATGAAGAAACCTTAGGATGTAGGCAATATTACATATCTTGATTGTGATGATGTTTACACCAAAAATGCATATATTTGCTAAAACTCATCAATCTGTACACTTAAAATGCTTCTATTTTAGTTTATGCAAATTTTATCTTAATAAATTGATTTTAAAGAGCAACAACTACTATAAAGCTTTATTGAGCTTTCTCAATGTCTAAAGCTGCATGGTCAAGGTCTTACATGGCTCCTCTCTTTTCACAGTATAATAAAGCTCTCCTCATTCAGGTGCCAGCCAGCCCAGCCAGTTCTCCTCCTAGGGTGCTGAGCTCTTAATGAAACCAGAGGCTAAAAGGTGAGCCCAAACTGCCCCACAACTGCTTACTCTGAAAAAAAAAAAGGCACCAGCAGCTCTCCAAGGTAATCCTCTTAAAGATGTAAATTTACAGGAAACATTTTATGTGGAGTGCCTTCCCAGTTCTGACATTCTTGTAGTGTCTGCTTTTTTTTTTTTTTTTCATTCTGATATTTCACTTTGTTTTTAATCCTTCTCAGTATGATGATAGACTTATAGGCTGGTAAGGCGGGAAAGTAGCAAGATTAATGAATTAGTTCATTCAATACCTAATAAAATTTATCCAGCCTGGAACACTTTGTGGCCAAAGAGTAGTAAATGGACAAATAGGGCTCCTAAGAGATGAAAAAATATGCAAATTGGAAGAAGAC
>NW_011888795.1:4124473-4147008 GCF_000151845.1 Pteropus vampyrus | reverse complement strand
GCTATGCTATGGAACCATTTCCAATATGTCAATGTTTTTGAACTGAAATAAATGGAGATAAAGTAGTAAAAGTTTATTCTATTTCCCTGGGATGACACTGGCAACAGGTTAGGTCTCCATCTGAACAGCTTCTATAAGCATTCGTGAGTCAGCCTCTGCAGTAATGTTCCCTCTTGTGCTAAGGCCTTGTCATCGTTACCAAAAAGCAGAATTGTCCCTGCTACTTGAATAGCTTAGTAACTCAATGACAATCTTCAGTGTTCTCTTTTGTGTATTCTTCTTAAATGTGTTGCACATAATGGCTATGGATTAAAAGAAAACTACTGGCTGGTAACCAAAAATCTACCAAATCTTAACCTGGATAGTACCATCTTGAGAAGATTTATTCTGTATAAATTAGTCTACAGATTAAAACTGATCTTCAACACATTTAATTAAATCAAATAGTATATTGTGAATTTTCAATTACTAGCTCACTATTCATTAAAAATGAGAGATTATTTTTCTTTCCAGCCTAATGTTGATTAGGAAATTAAGGGAAATTAAATTAAAGGAAAATGTTGTAAAATTTGACTCTCCTTAGAATTTATGCACCGTCAACACACACACACAAAAACTTATCCAATTAAAATTAATGAAAAATAAGATAATAAATTGTGAAACAAAATGATGATATAAAAAAATCTAAGAATTTTTTTACAAAGTTACTGAACACCTAAAATGATCTTTATATGAAAAAATCTTTAATTACTGAGAGCAAAAGAAAAAAAGAAAAACCTTTAAATATTCTTCTTAATAAATGACAGAAAAGAAAGACATTTATCTTCAGATATATGTTTTTCCTGTAACCTAACACAAATTAGAATGTATCCAAGGACTTCTTGAATACACAATAGAGTAAATACTAGCTTTTTTGGTATTATGCAGCATTTGGACTAAAAGAATAATTCTTGTACAGACCATCTGTATAAGCTCAGGAGCAATATTAAGTGATAAATTATTGGAGGTATGTTTTCTGGGGATTGAAATCAAGGGGTCTAGGAAGTTCAATTTTAATCCTAATCATTTTAAAGTATAGAAATAGAACTTAAGGTCTATTGGAATATTAATGTAGTCATTTGTTCATCTCCCTGAAGTATCAGATATCTTACACAAACTTTTGCAAATGCTATATTGGCAATTCACAGCAGAATTATCCGTTAAATGACTGCTGTGCTGATATTCTATGTGGTTGACTTAAGTGAGAGTTTGTGTTTGTGAAATTGAGGAAAGTAAAATTATCATTATCTCTTTTTTTTTAAGAACCAGGTTGTGTTCTCACACAGATATAAAATGTTCTTGTTTTATATTATTCAATGGTGCCACAGTGGTCTTTTGAAATAGTTTAGACCATATGAATTGTATTGGTATATATTGACGTGTGTGTTTGTGTACATGCGCACATATGTATGTTAGTCCATCTTTTGAAGCTTAAGTCCACAATATAATTTCCCCCCTTGTGATTATTCAATCCAGAGTATAGACTGGGGGTTAAAGGTGGGGTACAAAATAAAACCAAGGAATGGCTAACAAACTAATTAGCTAAAATAAAAACATACATTCTCTCCCTGGCCCCCATGGCTTATAACCCTATGGAATGAAAAAGTAGGTCCTCCAATAACAATTTAGAAAATACTCTTCCCATTTATCATTCTCTCTATACCTCTTGTTTCATATTTTTTTCCTTCTCTTTATTCTTTTGTTTCCCTTTGTGTCTCTTTATAACAGCGTTTCCTTTTCTGCCATCTTTCTTTCATCCTCTGCTCCTGGTCTTTCCCAGATGCTCAGTGTCTCTTCTAAATTACCCCCATAAAGATGTACAAGCATATTGTCCAAGAGTTACCACTTGTTAAATGCTTTTCATATGCCAGGCAAAGCCCAAATAGTTTTATATGTATTTATCTATTTTATTCTTACAACATTCCTATGAGGAAAGAGCTATTATTATCTGCATTTTGATCTATGAGGAAACAGGAGCACATGAAGGTTACATAACTTTCCAAGGTCATACAGCTAGAGACTGACAGAGGCAGCTTTTCTGCATCGTAAGCCCACACTTTTATTCACTACATCACATAGCATACTTTTGTAGTATGTGTTGTACTTTTTACCATAACAACATTGTATATCCTTTCTGCATAATTTCAAAAGCAGGTGAATCTGGGGAAATAGTCACAATAAGCTACCAAAAGATTATGTCCAGTTGGACACACATACATACACACATATAATTTTCATGTCTATATAACTAAGTTATCATCCTTTGTCTATGATCATATTCTATTTTAAATAACTTTTGACCTTGGGAAATTTTTTTAGTTTATTTACAAACATATACTTTATACCTTTGTTTTAAAAAGCCAAATGTTAATGACAGATAAAATTTCACATGAAGTTGGTTGAAAAACAAAACACACTGAATCAAAGTCTTGGCTTCAGATTCGTGTCTGGGACTCTTTGACTGAATAGATCAACGGCTGAGGGTTGGAGATGGAGATGCACTGTTTCAAACTGACTATGTCCCTCCTCATCTTGTACCAATACCTGTAGTTCCTTAAGTATTTATAATAAATTTAATAGATTACATTGGGAAAGAGAGGTTAGTTTTCTGCCTAAGAGTGTAAGAAAGGCACTCTCCTTGACATTATCACCATAGGTAAGGTAGCATGGTGCAGTGAATGAAACTTGGATGTTCATACCATTACACATGGATTTAAATAATACCCATCCCCCTTACAAGTCATGTAAACTGGACCAAGTCTTTTTGATAATTTTGTCTTGGTTTCTACATCTACATTAGGATCAAAACTTCTGATAATATTTATGCAAAATAAAAATTTTAATTTCATTCCTAAACACGCAAAATGGCAATTTACTTACTGATTTCTCTTTTACAGAGTTTGAGGACAATACATTTAATTTTCTTGAGTTAAATTTTCAATTGTCATTATATTATTAGACAATTATCTTGGATGAAACAGTTATTCTTAATTCAGATAATAGGAAATAAAACCTCTACGTGTTATCCAGATGTCTTGATAATTAAGTTATTTCCTTAGGACAAGAGAAGTTCTTTACTGAAATATAAACAGTAAGCAGTTTTTACTAATATATTGTGAATCATTACATACATACATACATACATACATACATAAATAAGTAAATAAGTAAGTAAGTAAGTAAGTAAGTAAGTAAGTAAGTAATTGGATTAGAAGGCTTTAAGGCAGTTTTAATTAAACAGAGAATGGACACCTTCAAAAACCCAAAGTCAGGGTTATGCTTCCCTCGACTTCCTCTTCATCTAGTAGAACCTTGAATCTAAGAAGATAAAATAAGTCCAGAGATATGAAAGACCAGCATCAGCCAATCTAGGGAGCTCCCTCCGGGAATGCAGAATTTTAAATAAGGGTCATCATAATGACCCTTTGCAAGAGCAGAAAATAATTTACTTTTCTGTCTAGAACTTCAGAATGATTGAGTGAAGAGATCTCAGTCTTTAGTTGGCAGGACTCAGGCACATGCTGAGAAGCCCAGGAAAAGTATAGGTATGAGATCTCCCAAACCCCTAGAAAATGGAGTCCAGGGAGGTTTCAGACAGTCTGGTAGTTATGTTAGATCTAACTGGTATGGGCAATATGCTTTTCCATGGATCTTTTCTACAGCCAAATCTATTCAAATATTTTTTTTAAGAGGGGGAAAATATAACAGTGATTATCCCGCCTCCCTTCCTGCCTCCTTAGGCTTTTTTACCTGTGCTTAAACACCTCCAGTGACTAGAAGACTCCCATCCACAAAGGTAGCCACCCTAAAATAGGACCTCTCTTGTTATTTCAATTGTTTCTTTATACAATTTTATTCCTTCTCTATATATAGGGGTGGGTTCTAAATACTAGATGCCTGAAGAGCATGGTTAGAAGGCCTGAGAACAAGGATAAAGACATCAGGCATTTGATTCACAGAGAAAGGATAAAAGGTTTCAAAGGGAAGAAACATTTAAAGATAGAGGTTTTTGTACTTAAAAACAAACACAAAAACATTTGTAACCTAACCATTTACCAAGGATAATATTCACAGAGCAATCTCAAAAAGAATGTTCTTTGTCTCTACTTCTTGATTAAATCTCTCCAGCAGCTCAAACTTAAGTTTTATTTAACAATTTATATATCCTTGCTATATATTTTAAGTTTAAAGGGTGAGAGGATGGCTATAAACCAAAAAATTAAAAACATTGACTAGAAGTCTGTATGATTCTTGAAGGTATAACTATTATATTAATCTTTATTGAGTCAAATAAGAAAGAAACTGAAACATCAAATGTACCATATGCTAAATACTAGTTCCATATCACTTTATTTTTTACATTTATAAAATCTGATAAGAATTCCCTCTGATGAAGACACTTCAAAAACTGTATTGATGAATATCAAATTCCCTAAAAACTTAATTGCTTAAAACAATAAGCATTGATTATGTCAATCTTTCCCTTGGTCTGGAATTTGAAAGTAGCTTAGCTGGGTGGTTCTGGCTCAGGGTTTCTCATGAGGTTTTGGGCAAGGTATCAACCAGGATTACAAGCAGAAGCTTGATTGGATCCGGAAGATCCACTTCCAAGATGACTCAGCTTCAGAAGAAGGCCTCTTAGTTCCTTGCTAGTTGTTGACAGGGGCGTCAGCTGTTTGCTGCCTATTGTCAAAAGTCCCCAGTACTTATATCACATAGACTTCTTTATAGCCTGCTTGAGAGTACTCATCATGTGGCAACTGTCTCTCTGCCTGCTACTCCTGACTCTTCAGCAAGGGATCCAAAGCAGCATGCAAGCAAAAAGCCATAGTGACTTTTATACCTAGTCTCTGAAGTATCATAACTTCCTTTTTTTTTATTAGTTAGAAGTGAGTCACAAATTCCATCCCACACTCAAGAGGAAGGAATTTAGGCCCCTACCTTTTAAATGGTGTGTCAAAAAATTTGTCTGCATACTTAAACCACCTCTGATGAGGATGCCTCAAAGCTCAAGAGACTTGAAAAAACATGCACCACCTTAATATTAATCAGGAAAATGAAAATTAACAAAACAAAGAAATACCATTTCATATTCATCAGTTTGACAGAAGTTTGAATCTCTGAAAATAGCAATTGGTAAGAAGAGTGTAGAGTATCAGTAGCTCTTACTCACTACTGTGGAGGGTTACAGTTATTACAGTTTTAAACCTACATACCTTATGACCTAGCAATCTCTTCTAGATAATATACCTAAAACTCTATCACAAGCAAACAAAAATAGTAAGTATATTATGTTTATTATGGCATTGTTTATGAAAGCAAAAATGAAAGAATATAAACACCCATCAATGGGAGAATAGTCACATAAATAGTAATGTATCCATGCGTGTTATTACTATACAGGTATAAGAATTAATGAGTCAGAGATACATTTATCAATATGGATAGAATTTAAAAATAAGATGTTGAGGTTTTTATTTTAAATATAGATGCAGAATAACACCCCGTATAAAGTTAAAACAGTCAAAACTATGTATACATGCATACATATGTGTACATATACATGTATATTAAACATGTGTTTTATATATATAAAATTCAACTCAAATGTATGATAGAAAATATAGAAATGCTAATGGGAGTGATAGAGTCCAACTTCAAGACAGTGGTTTCTTCTGGAAAGAGAGAAATGAAATGAGTCAGTGAAGTTTACCAATTGATTTCAAAACTGAAATCTGAATTGGTTTCTTTCTTTAAAATTAAAAACTGAAAATATTAAATATAATAAATATTTAAATTGGTACAATCCAATTGGGTTTATTTAAGAACCTCTATAATTTCTTAATATTCATAATATAAATATTTTCAAAAGAATATTAAATAGGAAAACCAGAAATTTTTGCCAGTTGCACTATAGATTCAAGAAAGACAGGATTAGAATCTTGGATTTGTCACTAGTAAACCGTGTAAACTGGGGAACCCTATTTCAGCCCTTCATATTTTTAATATAGCATATTTTGTGATTATAAAATGATATATTGGTAGAGGAACCAATAAATACTAAACAAATTTTTACTGATATTAATTTACCTCATGTCAGTTTTCTCTCTTCTTTAAGTGTCACATTCATTCTTCTGTTGTGGACTCTACAAATCACATCACTCCTATTAACTATCTAAAATTCATAATTGTGATCATTTCCACAGACTGCCGCTCTCTCTGCACAGGTATTTTTCCTCCACAAAAAAACAATGCATGATACTGTACAGGTATATCAGAATTTGCTGAAAGGTTGGGATAGCTAAATAACATCAGAGAGGTCAGTTTTAAGTGTACTATGTAAGACTTTCCCATAATTAGAATGAAAGGCATCAAGAGAGTTATACCTTTCACTGAGGAAATCTCACAGCTGTCTTCAGTTCCTCTCTCAATTTGTCTTCAGACACCATTTGGAAAGAACCCAAGCAACACAACTTCTTCTAATTTCCATAGTATAAATCTCTCTCATCTTTTTAAGGAAGCCTACTATGTTCCCATTAGATCTGGTTGCCTTCCAGGACCTATTCTTTTTCCTTGATAGTTTTATTTACCCATTAAAGAACACATTCTATGGTTGTCGCTAGGACAGTTCATGGTGGCCTTTGGCATTCCTAGACCCACAAGGTGGTAAAGGGTTATGAGGTTGCTTAGATACTCCAAGACTTAGAGAGAATTCCAGAGCAGGCACTAATACGCCAAGTAAATTTTTTTTGAAAGTGTGAGCTGCACATAATTTTGGTGCAGCTCACAAATTCTTCATGTCCAGCAGGTAACCTATTTGATCTTTTACAAAAACATATACACTTACACATATGCACCTAATTTCTCAAAGATATATATAAGCATAGCATTTAAACACGTTTCGTGGAAAACATTTTCCTAAAAGCCTCTCAAATATGTGACACTATCTGCATCACAATAAGGTTGGTATTTTATATCATTGTTGAGAAGATTATTAGCATTTTGCATTTCTCTCATCCCTCTCATTGCTCATTCATGCCAGATTTAAGAAATAAGCCTTTTTCTAGGCCTGGTGATTTCTATTTTAGCCATGAAAACACCAAGCTAAAGATTTTTAAATGCCACTTACAAGAGCTTAAGTTGTTAGATAAGATTTAATCTCATAGCTTCTGCTGATGACAAGGGAAAAAGGAATTTTTGGGGGGGTGGGGGGCAGGATGTTCTTTAATTGATTGTTATTGTTGCTGTTGTCATCATAATTGTCATTTATTATAAAATCAGTACACTTTTCATTTAACTTTATGAATAGATTCATTACAAATTTTTATGCAATGATTTATATTCAGGATAATTTTATTCTTGTATTATTTTTCCTTTTTAAATAGTTCATATATATGAATATGCCTAGAGATCTATATATGGTGGTAACTGAGTAGGATTCAAGAGATTCACTTTCTAATCACTTTCTAATTCAATTGTCAAATCAAAGAAAGAAAAAGTATTTTGATAAGTCCCATGTACCTATATATCATGGTTAAAAGAGAGAGGGAGAAAATAAGAGAGAGAGAGAAGAGAATTAAATGTGATAACTTGATGGAAAACAAAGATGCATTTACTCTTAATCAAGCCAAGACCTGGTGTCAGTTTTAAAGCCAATTGCTATTAGCAAAAAGAATCTGTCCACCAAAAGGCAAACCAATGAAAATCAAATGGATTAGATTGGATGAATGCCATCTTCACTTGGACACTTCAAGTGAGATTATTCAGGTATACTACTAAAGATATTGTGGCATGAGAAGCAAGAGCTCAAAAATTAGACTCTGCTTTTAGAAACTTTGGCAACCAATCATCTTTTCTTTTAAAAAGTAAAGTTTTCTCCCGCATAAAATATGTTTCATTGTAATTTGCAAAACAGTCATCCCTTAAAATTAAATTATTGTTTATCACTGGAAAGTTAATTGAAAAACATGTTTTTCTCAGTAAATAGAATCCTGTATCATGCAGGCAATAAACATTCTTGCTTGAAAGGAATTCTTGCAACTTCTTCTAAGACTGCCATGGGAATAAAAAAGAAAAAGAAAAAAAAAAAAGGAGAAAAATAAAAGCCTCGCATTGCCCTCTAGTTGTGTCTGGCTTAGGAGCCAAATAGGATTTTGTAGCCCAAAAGGTTTCTATTCACTTCTAAATTTAGCACTCAAAAATTTCCCTTTTGGCATATCATGTTCCCCATATCCAAGCGCAAGCTATTTCTGAGGAATACTTGTGTCAGTTGCTCCTTGTTAGCAGCCATAGATAATCTGCCCCACTGGACAATTGGCAAAAGTTTATTTTACAGTTCCTGGATGCTAATACGGTGTAGGATGAAAGTGAAAAGAGCAATTGGTATATAACGAAGTACACAAAATGTGGAATGAAAATATTTTCGAGTGCAATCTGTGGGTCAAGTCTCAGAGGAAAGTAGCTTTTATGACATAGGACTGTCTTTAAATAGGACACCGTTTTGGATTCTTTGCTTCTTTTCTCGGCAATAGGGACTATTTCCAGAGACCATTTCCTGCAGATAAAATTTTACACACCCTTCTATGTGCTCTCACAGTATTTTTCTTGAAATGTTGTAACAATAGATTATCAAGCCATGTCTTATAAATTTTGTTGCTTTTATGTCTGTCTCAGCAACTTTTCAATGAACTTTTTAAAAAATTAATCCCTGAAGTCCTCACATAGCCTAATACGAGGCTTGACCTATTGTATTTGTTTTGGAAACATTTTCTAACTAATAAAAATGTTTCCCCTTCTTCCTATTTATCAATCACCTACAACTCCCAAGGATTTGGTGTTTAGAACGAAGAAGATAATTTACAGGTAACGCCCATTCACAAATCTACAAGCAAGTGCAATCTCTATACCTGGAGTGAAATGTGGTGGGTGGGAGAGAGGGGAAGGTAAATAGATTGACATTTTATTATCTCCTTTATGCCAGGCCCATTATATAAGTTAATCTTCCCCTAAATCTTGTAAATATTTAATACTACCTTCACTGTTTTAAATAAGAAATTAAATTTCAGAGAGACAAAATCACTTGCCCCAAATATGCAACTATTTTATGTTAGATATGGGATTCGAGCCTAGATGCTTGACTTCAAAGCATGGGATTTATCCACTAAAAATAATATGGAAGAGGAAAAAGTACTATCATTGACAGATAAACCGAAGCAAAATATGCAGAAATATATGGAAATGAATTTATACTGAATGAGAATCTTCCCTGAATTCTTTCCATATCAGAACATTTTTTAAATTTGAATGCAGAAACTACATTAGAGTGAGCCACAGCCAAATTTTACACATTTAGTTGCTTAGAATTTAAGTGAATAAAATCTGCCTTATCTTTTCTTGAAGCAATTCTTTTAACATTTACTCAACAAAATAACATGATCTTGTGGGACTTGGTTACTTAGCATGTATTCAGTAAAAAAATTTTTTTTAACATTCTATAAAAATCAAATCAGAGGTTCTAAAAGAACATATAGTATAAAGACACTCCTCAGAAATCTCCTCTCTTATGTGGGATTGAAGAGGAGCAATTTTCTTACCAATTCTAGAGCTTTACACAAAGAGTCTGCTTCTCAGTAGTTGAATTAGGATTGTAGAAAATATTGACAAATTCTTAGGTCATTAGAAATTAGTCCATAGTTGAAATTTTTGTAATATAAGCAAAATGCACTCACCTATACACACACATACACATACACAGATACAGTCCCTTCATGGAGGACTGTTAAGGAAATTAAGCATTATGTAGAGAAGATCACAGAGCAAATGTTAGAGATATAAAACAGTGAAGATCTTGGCCCAAAACTCCTGTTTATTCTGCCCAAAGTGTTTTCAAAATTCAATATGTATAGTAAGTTTGATTTTAGAACACTTGTGTAAATCATAATATCTCATAATATCCCTATGAATTAGAGTAGGGTTCACTTTTCATGACTGAAGTTCACAGAAGTAATTTTTTTTTTTCCTTTGGGGGAAAAAAGTGGAAGGTATATAAATGAATGAATAGATAGATGATTGATAGATGATAGATAAATAGATAGATCATACATTCTCAACAGGACAATATCACCCCCACCCCCAGGAGGTGGAAACTGATTCTCGAAGGGACAAAAAAAGATCTTACTTTTTAATACATAACTCAGACATATAGTACATAAACAGATATACAGTGTATAAATGGTATTAAATTTCATGGAAAAATAATTAGGAAAAAATATCTTAATAGGCTCCTTAGGGAGGAAATAATTTTAAAATGATTAAAACACACACACACACACACAGAGGGGGAGAGAGAGAGAGAGAGAGAAAGAGAGAGAGAGATGAGGCAGGATGTGACATGCATTATCAGATGTTTACTAGATATTTAATCATTTTCTTATTTTTCTATTCTTTGGGATACAAGAATTTGCTCTCAGCCTGGATGAAGGTTGAGGATTAAACTCATCTTGTGTTTGAAGAGTTTCCAGTTGCTATGGATTCATGCTCTGATCCCAATGGATCACCAAGATCTATTGTGAAAGATTAACAAGATTTTTGGGTTGGAGAAGAGAATTATCTCTGAGAGAAGTAGGAAGGCAAAGTTGGTCAGAAGATGGAATGAAGAAATAAATGAAAAGCATTACTAAACGAGAGTCTCAGAAGCTCAGGAGCTGAACTGAAAAATTTGCTCAAATTCGCTCAAATAAGAGGAGATTTGCAGTCCATCAAGAGTCAAATAAATGGATCTAGTAAACAGCACTGTAAAAGATGACGTTCGAGTCCAGGGGCCAGTTTGCTTTTCTTATTTGAAACACAATATATTTTATTTGTCTGATACTCTCTTCCTGTCTTCTTTGCCCATTGGACTCATTTATCCTTCAAGAACCATCTTAATGTTTCTCCATGAAACATTACTAGATGCCCACAGTGGACCTTAATTTCTGACTAATATGTGATTACCCTGCAATATTCACTTAAAAGAGAATTTATTATATCTCATTACCATTGTTTATACCCAAAGAGAGTGACCTCTTTAATGTGAACTGGATTTTATTCATCTTGGATTATTTGTTGACTACTACATATCTTGACCATAATGTATGACTAAGACATACATCACTTGGTACCTGAGCAACTTAAATCAATTATAGCCAGGAGGAATTAGGCTAAGCCTCAAACTCCCTAATCTATTCATAACAGTCAGCTGAATTGAGAACTGGTAACTCCAAGGTCTCAAAGAAGAAAAAGTGGTGTGTACACACACACGCACACACACTGGATGGTGCAGACAGCACAGCAGATAGGGATACCATCTGCTTGCCCCTCAAGCAGGACACTTACATTCTGGAAATACCCCTGAAGAATGAATATAGCTGGTGATAGATGTGATATCAAGGCTTTCTCTTGGTCTATGTGCTACTGGGTCCTCATTTTCAGTTGCATATTTAAAATGCAAAGCATAGAAATTCAGTTGGGTTTCAAAATATAATCCTTATGGCAGTGTCCTATATAGTAAAATTAGAGTTATTTTCTTTCTTGTTCCTGCTACCCTTATATGCCATAGGGACATGATATTCACTAAAGTGTTTCTCCAAATTTTTTTATATCACAAGTAAGGGATTATTTATCACTAGCTTTTTGCTTGTGAAAAATTATTTCTTGTGAAATGTGGTCTTAAATTTTATTGACGCATTTGCCAACCGGAGCTTGTTGAAGCACAATTTAGGACCACAAGGAACTAAAATCTTCTTGCAGTTAGCAATTCTTAGGAATAGAATATTATTATTCTTTTTTTCTCACAAACTTGATATTTGTGCTACATAAATATGTAGCACAAATATAAAATTAAGCATGAGAAGAGAAATAAGGAATTCATGTTACTAGTCATAGCTAGGGAAAAAGGAAAAAAATATAATTAATGCTGGGTATGGAGTTGATTAAAAATATATTTATAGTTTTTTCTATTAATGAAAGTCTGAGTAAATGTTAGTACTTAATAAAGCTGAGTGATTGGGTCACTGATGTTTGCTATATTACTATCAATTCTTGCCTGTGTATAGGAAATATTTAACCATAAAAATAAAGTTTTCAATAAAGAAATTCCTTAGGCAGTGTATTATGGCCAGTACTGATACTTTATTCAATGTCTTCACCTTATCTTCTTTCTGCCTAATCTCTCTAATTATTTTCACCTTCCTCTGAGCAACCTTGTCCTGCAGGTAGCCTGGGCCTCTCCCCATCTGTAGGGAATGAATCCAATTATTGCCTTGCCATTTAGGCAAAGTAGTGTAGTGCAATTTTGATCAATGAGAGGGAAGGGAAATCTGAAGGAATTCTGGGAAAGTTTCTGATTTTAAAGACACATGACAAAACTGATCGCTTTCCTACTCTGGGCATTGCTATTTACATGTGATTCTTAGAACTGCTGTAGTTATCCTAATAGCTGGGGAGACCAACCTTGAATGGTAAGTGAATATACAGAGAAGGCACAGCAGAAAGATGGGAGAGGAGTAGGTTAATCATTAAATTAACTAACCATGCAACTCTTCTGATAGTGTGAGATAACAAATACTTGTATTTCTAAAGCTATTATTTAATTGAGACAGCTAAGAACTTTCTAATACATACTAGTTGTAGACTTATTTTTCTACTGGGATGGTTTACTTAAGATAAATTTCCAAGAGTAATTACTCTTATTTGTTCTTGAAATAAATTTTAAAATTACTTTTTTTAATAAAATAACTTTAAAATTCAACAACCTCGAAAAATGCAAAGACTCTGAAAATAATGATTATAATAATAATCATTATGGGTAACAAATTATGTTAAAACAGGTTGAGCTATTGATCTTCTATCCAGAAAAAATATCATGGATAAGCCTGAACACACAATATTGCCTAAAATATCAAGGACGTATAGGCCACCTGGAGCCAATTTATTATGAATTACAGGTTAGGACTCTCTGACAGAACTTTAAATAATATAAAAATACTTTTACGTTAATTATTTCATCTAATGAATGGATAAGCTGATTTTTAAGGAAATTCCGTGCCAAATCTTATTTTTATTTATAAATATATTTTTCCTATCTTAGCAACAGGTTTGGCTGTGAAGTTAATGTAATACAAACTCACTCCTCAAAATCAAAACCACTTTATCCCTCTGCACTGATTTTCTTTTAAACATTTTTTTAACTCCCTAGTCAAAAATTTCTTATGTGGGTACTATTCTTTCTCCAGGCTCTTATCTTTTTAAGTCAAAGAGGTTGGCTCTAGAGTTGTTGGCAAACACCAGCCATTTTTAATTATCATTAGCAAATTGTTGAGAACAGAGGAGATAAAGGAGTCTCTGGTTGTCAGAGCCATTAATGCTGATTAAAATAGGCTGTGTGGGCTCATAGGGCAAGTTTGTTTATTTTGAAGCATTCATACTGTAAGGAATCCAGGCCAGACTTTCTCATTGCCATGGCAATATCCAGGTCTTCTTGTGTATATGATGGGTAGCATATGCTCTGACAACAAAAACATTAACCTGGTCCAAAATTGTGCTTGGATAAATAAAAGGGGGTAAAAATGAAAAGGCACGTTTACTTGTGAACATTTGATGAATCTAGTCTCCTTATAGCCATTAAAACAGACTTATTATATAGCCACTCTCATCCCTACTTTCACATATTTCTTCCTATGCACTAATATTAATAATCATTCAGAATGTGTTTGAACAATCTCTTTAGTCTTTTTCCCTGAGTGTACTGGTAAAGATCTTTTATCTTATTCATTGACTCTTTTTATTTTTAATATAGGGGTTCTTAACAGACAACCAAAAAGACAGTGATCCAAACCTCATGGGGACAGTAAAAAAATTAAAAAAGTATTAAAAGACAGCTGAGCATTTACGACACCTACGATGCAGTGTTAAACACTCTATGTATATGATATCATTTAATTTAATCGTTTGAACAGTTCTATGAGATGGGAAATTTTGTACTCATTTTACATAGAAAAAGATTATAACTTAGAGACCCTAATCAAATAGTTCAAACACACAAATATATACAACAAAATCGAGATTCAAATTCAGATCCACAGTATACTGACATGTTTCTATGTTTAAATATATATGAGTGTGTGCATTCTACATCTTATATTTATTCAATGTATAGGTATGTGTTTTGTATGTATTTCTCCTCTCTTTTTCTCAACTCACCTTACAAAAAGCTAAACCTCTTTTTTTTTTTAACTATGGTACAATCAACATATAACATTACATTACTTTTAGGTGTACAACAAAACCTTTCAATGTTTGTAGACATTAAGAAATGATTGCCACAATAAGTCTAACGTCCATAACCATACACAGTTACAAAAAAAATTTATTTTGTGATGAAAACTTTTACATTTACTCTTAGCAACTTTCAAATGTGCAATATGGTATTATTAGCTATAATCACCATTGCATCTTTTTAAAACTCTTTACAATGTTACCCCAATAAACTTTAAAAAATTAAAAAAAAAATAAATCTCTTTATTCATACAAATGAATCTTTATGTTCAATATGTACATATGTGGTTAAGTTACTCTGTATTTCATAGAATGCTTTATCTCAGGCTGTAAGAATATATAAAAAATGCTTTTAAACTTTTAATAAAGTCTATTTAGAGACTCATCTTTTCCTTTCAATTTAACACACAAGCATTATATTTTTAAACCAAATAAATTTTGCATACTAACTATACATATATTAATGTGTAAAACTGCTTTTTTTTCTGTGATTTTTTTTCATGGGTCAAAATGAATCTCTTAGCATTTCTCTGTCATCATTCCATTCCAACAATGAAAAATGCATTTCTTCACAAACACACAAATCTTCCCTTTCAACACTTTGTTTTTACTTCAAATATTCAGGTTATTGAAGGGATTTGTATTTAGATTGTTATGATTCAGATTACTGAGGGAGATTCGAGTCTGAATAAATATCAAAACCGTGAGACTAACTGATGCTAAGTACAGCAGCCTCCGCCAGCTGCTGTTTGCAGCCTGGACTACAACAGAGCACCTGAAAAGGCTGATTCAGTGCTTGAAGATCTCATTGCTCTTCATGTTTTCCATACAATTTAAGACAGATGCTTTTCAGAGCAAGTAAATATATATATACATTTTTTTTTTCATTTTTCGTTAATTTGATATTTTTTAAAAGTCTCTCTCAACAAATTTACTTTCTTGTAGGGAAAAGAAAAAGCAGTACTTCTAACGTCCCTGTTTCTTATCTCTCATACATTCAGGTTACAGAAGAGGAATTGTCATCTCTGTTCTCTAATTCACACTACAGGGAGCCAGAAATAATGGTATTTTCCACTTGAATGCAAACCAGTCATTTATCTGGACGTCCCTGAAAGGACTTAATTTGCTCAACTAGTCAGTATTCTGTCTCCGTTAAAGGATCCCAGACGCACACTTGGACTTTCTTTTAACTCACGTTTTTTCCTCCAGTTTACCCACACCCCACCTTCTCAAGCTTTCCCAAGTGAGAACTGGCTGCCAAGCCCTCCCCTTCACCTCCTTTAGGCTATTATTCTGTGCTCTAGTTACCACAAGCACTGTGTCTCAAACCTAAGGACACACATTTGCCTAAAATAAATAATAAGCAGAAGGAACAGACAACCAGCTTGTTTTGCCACCTTTTCTGAGAGCATGATGTAATGCTGATCTATTCAATAAGTGCTGAGACTGGCTGACAGACATTTAGAGAATCTCAGTGGTGAGAGATGAGGAATGTCCCAGCAAGGCCTGGCAGCAGAACCCAAACTAACACACAAGAGGCTTTTTAAAGGCACAGTGGGAAGAATTTTTAATGTTTCCATTCAGAGGGAGATTTAACTGCACATTGACAAACCACCTAGACATTTTGTTGTACTTGGAGCTAGAATATGTCTTTTCTGTTTCTTGGATCCTCACACTATTCTGCACAACTCTGAACACGATCAATACTATTAAACCGCAGCTCGTTCTATTGGCATTTCTTATTTTCAGCCTGATTAAAAAGAAAGAAAAGAGGGAATTAAAACAATTTGAAGGAGTACGTTTAAATTAAATAACAGTCTATTATCTAATAATGACTGTCAAATACTATAGTTTATAGTTTGAGGGTCTTTAAAGAATTATTTTGTAAAGGTCTTCTCCAAATTCAATACATTTGGTAAATAAATTAATTATATTTTAGGACCAAGGGAGATAATAAAAGAAACACTCAAGAAGGTGACCAATTAAGAGAACGTTATATTACATTTATATATGTTATATGTATATAAACATGCATATGTGTATATATGTAACACAAATATATATGTATGTGTTAATATATGTATTTTAACAGCATAAGCAATGTGAAATTACATATCATTCCCACTTACTGTGCTTCTCTGTGTCTTAGACTCCCTTTTGTAAAATAAAATTGTCAAGCTAAAGGTCTCTAAGTTTTCTTTCTAACTTTAGAATGAATCTGTAAGCACTGAAAATTTTCAATTCCACAGATATTAAATGTAAGAAGTTGATATAAGGTGACATGGTTACAAAAATCTTTATGTAGGAAAAACTCAAGCAATATATCGAAGAATGAATATAATGTGCTACAAACAATAGAATGGGAGGAAGTAAATGTTTGTGTAAATAATTTTTCAAAAGTTTTAGCTATCTGGTAGTAACAAATATATAATTTAAAAATTTAGTGGTTAATGGAGTTGGGAGAGCAAATAATTGCTCTAATGAAAGAGAGGACCTGTTTTCTGCTCTTTGTCATTGAAACCAAGGCAGTGTCAAGATTTCCTTGAGAACTAGTAGAATCTTAAATTGCCCCAAGGAATAAGTTAAAGTCACAAATTTGTGTACTTGGTAGAGATACCTGGGAAGTTTGAATTATTTTTCAGCTGATGATCTGGCTCTGGAATCAGGACTGGTAAGAGTTCACTGGGCTCTGTGTTCAAGAATTAATGATATAAAGTCTACAAACTTTGGAGATCACCGAACAAGTCCTCCTTTTGCTGTCCAGCTTTATTAAGATAATATTGACATATTACAGTTTTGTAAGTCTATGGTATACAATGTGTTGATTTGCTATACTTATACATTGTAAAATGATTACCACCATAGATAGCATTAGCTAACACCTCCATCATGTCACATAACTTCCATTTCCTTTTTTTGTGAGGAGAATGTTTAATGTTTACTCTCTTAGCAGCTTTCAAGTATATAACACAATGTTATTAACTACAATTGCCATGCTGTACATTAGATCCCCAGAATTTATTTGTCTTATAAATGGGAGTTTGTACCCCTTCGTCAACATATCTCCATTTCCCCAACCCTTTCCCCTACCTGCCCTTCAGCTCCTGGTAATCATCATTCTACTTTGTTTTTTAAGTGATCATTAAGTCTACTAGATATCTCCAAATTGATTGAATCTCTACAGTAGGTAGTTCGTCTCTTTGCTCTGTAGTTCATCGAATCATCTCAACTGAGAACCATTAGAAGATTCAACTTAGAAGAAATACTCAGGAAAGAAAGACTGGTGGCAATCAGATATATAACCTAAGAATGATTGTCATGATATATTTTTAAGTAAAAAAGGATGGTTTATAGAAGACAGAGTACTTCATGATTATGCATAGATACAACATATAGATCCTACAAACTACCAGTGTTAACATGAAATTGATCTTTGGCGTGCTTACAGAGGAGAAATTGGTAACAGGATAGCATGAGATTTCCCAGAAGTAGGAAATGGTGATAATAAAAAAACCAGTATAGGATGAATTAGTTGTAGCAGCTAAATTTCGAATTTTTTTTCCATAAAATTATTAACTTTATGGATATGTGGTTTTATGAACAATTACTAGAGACAGAATGGAAGCATAGAAAGAATATTGGCCTAATTAGGAATCCAGCTGAATAGTCATGTGGGCTGTGGACCAAGCAGGTATTATGTGTAGGAGCAAAATCCCAGGCCAAACCTTAGACCCAAATATCATCAAATGGACAAAGGTGTTCTAGCCAGGCAGTAAAAATGTCAAATTGAAGTGAATAAATGTATTCCCAGAGACAAATACAAGGTTGAGGGTTAAAATTAATGGGAGTAGAGTGAAGGTAAAGGAACGAGGATGGTCATGCACAAGGCTGCTGAGAGAATCCATCCAGAAAGCCTGGCATTGCTTCTGCTTATTTCTGAATGTTCAATATGCATATGATTTAAATCTCTGACCACAGCTTCTGGCAAAGGAATAATATAGGCATATCCAAAATTTAATAAATACACGCTATATGCGAGACAAGCCAAAGAAATAAGGGCTGCATGAAAATTCATATAGATGAATCCATAATTAACTGAGTGAACATTTCTGAGAAGTTACTATTGAATCTTCACATCAACCTGGAGGAAGTGTTCCTTGTGGTACATCTAGCAATCTATGTTCACTTCTGCCGCATTCAATATTTTCAGTAATAATTTGAATGAAACTATTAGAAAGGAGAACTATAATACAAAAAAAGGCTGTAATGACAGGCAAAATAAAATCCTATGTTTAAGATAAAATATTTAAAATTCTGTACTAGAATTCATTTTTGAGAGAAATAGGAAGCTCTAAATAATAAAAATTATATGTTGCATCCTTGCGTTGAAAGATTCAGTATCGCAAAGATATCATTTCTATCCAAATTTATATATAGACTTAATAAAATTCTAATAAAAAAATCCAGATTTTTTTCTTCTAGTGTTTCTTTTAGAAATTGAAAAGTGATTCTAAAATACATATGGAAATGCAAATGATAAAATATCCAAAAATCTTGGTATAAAACAAAACATACTAAATTTGATATAAAATAAGTACCTTCTGTACTAAAAACAAGACACGAACACACACACATGATGACACCATACAACAGAGGGGGGATAAGAAAGACATGGCCTTTCCATACATGGTGCTGGTTCAATTAAATATTCATATTTTAAAAATACGTGAGAATTGACCACTACTTCACACCATGCTCAAAATTCAACTCCAGAAGAATTGTAGCTCTAAAAGCAAAACAGTAAAATAACAATAAGAAAAAAGCTTCTAGAAGATAACATAGAAGAGGAACTCATGTCCTTGGAGTAATCAAAGTTTTATTAAGCAGTTTTCATAAACATTAACCATAAAACATTAATAAATTAGGCTTTGTTAAAGTTGAAAATTGTAATTCATCAAAAGATATTAAAGGTGAGAGAAATCAATTGAAAAACTGGGAAAATACTTTCAATACACGTGTCCTACTTGTATTGAAACATAGAAAACTACAAATGTATAACAAAAGGATATAAAACTCACTTAAGAAATGGGCAAAATACTAACTAGTCAGTTGAGAAACAGGATTACAAATTTCCAATAAGTATAAGAAAATGTCTTCAAATGTTTAGTCATCAGGAAAGTACAAATCAGAGCCACAATAAGCTACGACTATCCTCCCCCAAAAATAAGATAAGGCACCATGTGTTAACATGATATAGTGCAAGTAGAATTCTCATACACTTCTGCTGTGAACTTAAATGGGTACATCTTGAATATCTTTTGGCAGTATTTATTGAATATCTTGAATATCTTTTAGGAATATTTATTAAATCTGAATGTTTGATGCTCTAAGACTAATTCTACTGTTATGTATAAGCTCAACAAAAATTAGTGTTCAATTTCTATAGAACCTAGCAACATGCCTAGAGCTGGTTTTCAAGTGACAAATAGTTTTTTGCTGCAAAAGGCATAGCTTGCTCCAGAAGTTCATGTCTGTATTGTAATCTCTTATTGAGGCTTTCTAGAGCCTCCACAAATCATTATTTATTATGATGGGATCTACTGGGCCATATGACTCACTGTATTTAAAAATAGTGTCTTTCAAGTTACCCAATAACTAATTACAACAGTATTTCAAAATATAATATACGCTTCCTCCAGAACCCAAATAAATTTGTCCCAATGGAGATGTCCCATCTGACCTCAGGCCATTGGAAAACTAAATAGTTTATTATATGGTAGGCCTTTGAATCTTCATGGAGATTATCTCCTTCCCATATATTTCCTACTAAGCTTTCCAGAGTATTTTATACAAAAGTTGATTAAGACATCACTAATTGTACAGCATGATATTCTGTAGGAAGCCAACATGATCAAAATAGCACAGACTTCGGTGTAACAAAGAACAGGAATTAACATAGCCATTAGCAAGACAGTGAATGTATATGCCTTTCTTCCCGCATAAATATGAACTGTTCTTGAGTTTCTTTACTGATAGAGATCAAGAATAATGCATTCCTCAGACTAATAGTGACAGACTAAATGCTAAATATTTTGTAGATCTATTACAGTAAAGCTACCACATCTACCAGAGAAATCACATTTGAGAGTGTCTGTTGTTTAAGTATATAGTAGTTTACCATGATCTACCACAATCTATCTGATTTTTGTAGGAGCCAAACAGATCAATTAAATAAATAATGAGGACTCTAACATCTGTGTCTTTTAAGTGTTTGTGTGTAGAACTATTCTCTTCAATTAATCCGAGGACATATCACTTCTGTTTCACTATGCTAGCTAGAAAGCAAGGGTTGAGGGAGCCAGCTTTAGAGGCTTTCACTTGACCCTCTCTATCACGATGGTTCTTCCTAAACAGCTCAAAGAACATGAAGCAAGTGAGGGAGCAAATTATACAGAATCTGGGGACAAAGCATTCCAAGGTGCTTCAGAAACAAAAATTCTTGATTTTTGAATATGTTTGGAGTCTTTAAGAATGCCAATGCTCAAGTTTGGTTGAATGAGCAAAGGTAGAGTGATAGTGAAGATTTTATCACACATCTCACACAAATCCGTAAGTTAAACAAATTTTAAAAATTATTAAGAATATTAAAGATTAGAAAAAAGTAAATCTATTCACATACATTCTCTTATACTGGACAATTGGTAAATGCACATTAATTTAAGCAAATATAGAACATTCGTAAAAACTGATGGCCTTAATAAACCATAAAGCAAAACTTGCTTTACTATAAAAATATTATAGAGATTACATTCTATGAAATTAAGTTAGAAATATGAAACATTGGAGAAAATTTCTCAACCAAAAAAGTACATTTGGAACTTTAAAAAAAAGTGTTTTAAATAACAGATCAATTAATACATCATTAAGATTAAATAGAGCTTAGAACTAAAAAGGAATTAAAAGACTATATAATAAAGCCTCTGAAAAACAAAGCAGTAATGTAGAAGGAGAAATAAAAGTCTTAAATAATTAGATTTGGAAAAAAAGACAGGTTAAATATTAATGAGCTAGGCATTCAAGATAAATAGACAAAAAATAAAAATAGAATAAACCCTAAAATAAAAGTAAGAAGAGAAAGTAATGTATTAAAGAACTGGTCTACATTTAAGAAGGTGAACAAATCAAGAGTGATTTCTTGGGAAAAACTAGTACAAATTTACAAATCTCTGAAAATATAAGTGAAGAAAAAATCAGATTTGGCAAATAGTTTGTTTCATTATCTCTGATCAAAGGGTAAATCCTCAAAAATCCTTAAGAATAGTTTATACAAAGGCACACTCAATATTCTAATGCTCATCCCTTTTGTGGATGAAAAGGGGGCTCTA
The DNA here is from genome assembly GCF_000151845.1 of Pteropus vampyrus. Lineage (NCBI taxonomy): Eukaryota > Metazoa > Chordata > Mammalia > Chiroptera > Pteropodidae > Pteropus > Pteropus vampyrus. The sequence continues at coordinate 4,125,271 of NW_011888795.1, read as the reverse complement.
TAATAAATCTAACAAGTCCAGTGACCAAAAGTAACCACACAGGGTGATCTGATCATAAATTCCTAACTGGGCAGGTCTCAATGGGTGGAGAGTCACACCCCAGACTTACGGAAAGGTTTATCTTTGCCCTAAGCCAGCCCTGTCCATTGTTCTTGCACATCTAGGTTAAAACACCTTTGAAATGATAGAGTAATCCTCTTTTTTTAGACCCCTTGAAGGTGTAACCACTCTCAAGGGAGCACATAATCTTGTTGGCTATCCTGTACCTTGCTTTTACCCACCTTCATGCAATCTTTCTTAATTCAGAATGTATAAAAGAAACTGCAAAACTATCATTCTCTGGAGCATTTGAGATCTTGCTTTCTGGCATGTCATCAATTTGGCTCAAGTAAACATAAAAATTCTCTACAGGTTTGGATGTATGTCACTATTTTTATGGATATTAACCAGGTCTCTTAAACATATGAATTAAATTTTTCTAATAGGCTCATTTGTTATTAATGAAGAAACCAGAAATATGAAATAAAATGATGCAAAATACCTCTCAGTTACAAATTTGTCTTCAGCAACTGAACATATAACCAAAGTATAAATGTATAATTTATAACTGATAGGAAAATTTAGAAGACAAAATTCCTTAAATAACATCTTAATTTTTAACCCTCTTCAATTTTAGATAATCTGGGGAAAGTATTTAATTGCTCTTTTAAGACCAGAATAAAATTTGCAGTCTTGTTTAACATACTTACTGTTATTTGGGTTCAAAATTGAATATTGCAGAGTATTTTTTTTTTTTTT
>NW_011888795.1:4100404-4123528 GCF_000151845.1 Pteropus vampyrus | reverse complement strand
TATAGCTATAGCTTTTCCATGAAAATTATTTTTTCTTTTTAATATTCTCATACAAATTCAGGAGGAGGTATAAAGCATGGAGTGTGTGTGTGCAGAGGAGGAACATAGAGACAATTAGTTTTTCTTTTCTTATTAAATATAAATTAAACAACTAAGTACATTAGTACCACTGCACTTTTTTTTTAAAGTAATTTAACCTACCCTTTTTCTGAACAAAATGGGAATGAGTTTGTAAATAACCAACATTTAAGTGATTTTGGATTGGTTCATTTGCTAATTAATACTTAAGAAAGTAGAATTCGAAAGACTGGCAGGACTAAGGCAATTTCAGAGTGTTTTGCCTGCAGCATATTGATGCTTCTGCCTTTAGCTCCATTTCTGAAAGACAAGGACAGCCACAGAGTCATTATTTCATCTTCGGAAGAATATTACGCCCATCTCACTTTTCTTATTTCACTACCTGGGCTCACTCGCCCAGTGTACATAAGAATTTTAAGAATAGAAACCCAGAAATATAATTCGGTAGGCAATTTTTAAATCAGTATCTCAAATCTCTTCATCTTTCTTAGCATTAGAACTCTTTCAATTTTTTTTTTTTTTCAAGGAACTAATTTGAAATGAATTTGAGTCTCAAAAGCTGAGGTAGGGAGAGGCAATCTGTGCCAGTGGCTGTGTAGGGGGTAAGAAATTTCTATTCAAATAAGGGTGAATGCAAGTGATGATGTTTAAAAAAAATGTGGGAGGGGTTCAAGGGAAAGTTTAGCCTCCAGAGTAAATTGATGGTTTTTATTCTGAGCATTCATTATGCCAAAGAATTCCATGTTAAAACAAAATGGAAAATAGTTTTAAAAATCAGATAAACGAAGAACTTCAGACAAAATCTTAAGGCTGAAGCCACATTGAGGGTAAAACCAATAAAATTATTAAATTGCATCTTCTAGAACAAATAGAGAAAGGTTCTAACCAACTCTGCTAGCCTTTAAGAAAAGATGCTTCTAACTGTGCTCCCACCCCAAAAGTTGAATTGTGTTCAGAAAGGCATTTAAACTACTGTTACGCAATCTCAGACTTCCAAAGCAATGGATCTTTTTTCAAATATCGTCATGGTTTCCTGAGAAACTTTACAAAAAAACAAAAAACAAAAACACTCAAACACCTACTTTGGCATTTATTTGATGTGTGTGTATGTTTTTATGTGTATATACATATGTAATGTACATATAAAATAATGTGATGTGCGTGTGTGTATAAAATAAAGGCAATTGTGAACACTTGATGACTCTTGGGTATTGAAAAGAAAAAAAAACTTTACCATTTCAACAAATGTTTACTGGACACTTATATTTGGGAAATCACTATGTTTGACACAGGGTCCCTGAACCCAGGAAGTGTAACTATGTAAATACTTTTGTGTTATAATTGTTTTTAAGTGGCAGGCTGACCCTGCCTGACCATTTCCTGCTCAAACGAGTTAGTTCCTGACTGCATCCCACTTCCCAGGACTCTCCAGCTGACAGGGCAATCTGAAAACCCACTTAAATGATTAAGCTGGTTTCCTTATAGTTTGGCAGCCAATCAATGTTCTCCTTATGTTCTCCTTCATTTTATGGATTATCTATAGCTGTGTAGGAATGCAGAAGTACAAAATTGTATAAAACTGCCCTCTATGTTACGATCGGGGCTCAGCCTTTGGATAAGAATCCACTGAGCTGGTGCCGGCATCAATAAATGCTGTTTCCTGCTTATAGCTCGGTGTCCCATCTCTCTGTTAGAGAATTTCACATTTCTAATTACATTTCTTAAGTTGAAATATATAAATATTGCTCCTACTTTGAATTGAGGTTGTATGGGGGTGAATTATGTACTGTATGGATTATTTTTGTCACTGTTGGGGGCGATCTAAGTCCATCGTTGTCCCAGTAGTACTGGGGATCTCAGTCCTTTCCGCTGACACAGTGAAGAATTACAGATCAGCGAAAATTAAGAAAAATAAGATTTATTGAAGTATGTTTCAAGAGCAAAAGAGGCTCCACCAGAGAGGGCTGTAGCTTCGTAGATGTGGGGAGGTCTTTCTCATATCTGAGTTGCATTGGTGGTTATAAGAATGGTGCTAGCTGATGGATGTGTGAGGTCATTTTGATTGACAGTTGGCTGTTATATAACCTATTGTCAACTGTGCATGTACCTTCCCAGAATTCAGTATGTTATAATTACATTCATGTACTTCCGGGCATATGCATGGCATTATAATAAGGATATAATGAGGCCGAGGTGAAAAAACGGTCAGAGTACTCCTTATTGTGCAAGTGTTTATGGCTGGACTAAACTGGTTGCTATACTATGGTCATTTATTTCCTTGTACTCCAGGATGTAGTGGTACTGTTATTTTAAAAATTAGTTTTGTTTTGTTTTTTTCTGGAAGGTCCTAGGGGCAGCCTTTTTGGTTAGGCTGTCAGTGTTGTCATTTCTATGGTTACAGAACTGGGCCTTTGCTCCTGTTGCTCTAGGCTACCTAACTACCTAACATTTCCAGCATATTTCGTATGGTAAACACCTGGGAGGAACAATCTGTTATTTTTTTCATGTGTGCAATATTTTCATTAATACTAATTGTGAACTTTGAAGTATTATCAACCACATAAACTTAACAGTACAATACAATTTATGATAGATATGCTTTCGCATATAATGTTTTCACTGAGTCTCACAACAGTTTCTAGAATAGGAAGACCACGTAATGTTGACAAGAACATTGATGGGTAGAATATTATAATTTTTTCTAGGTCTTACGATCTGATCATAAGCTACTGAGTAAGGACTCAAAAATTTAGACTGTCTTACATCTGTCTTATTGATTTTTTGAACACACAGAGCTGGCTGCAATCCTACTGATAGCTCATTCTTGCAGACTGCATGCAGTCTCAACTTTGAGTGTTCTCAAGAAGAGACAAGAGAGACATCAGGCAACCATACTCACTCATTCATATCTTTTACTTCAAATGATACTGCTAGTTCAATCTTCTTCCCTCCTTTCCTTCCTTTCTTTCAAAAATATTCATTTCAAACTGATGCAATGATTCAAAATGGAGATATAGCAATGAACACAGCAAAGTTCCTCCCTAACAGAATATATAAACTTAGATAACAAGCAATAAACTTATAAGTGTGTAATATGTTAGTGACAAATATTATGGAGACAAATTAATAGAAATAAGGGAGTGTTAGCATGTTGCCATTTTAGAGTGGTCAGGAAAAGTCCTGCTGAGGTGACATTTGAACCAAGACCCAGTGGAAGTTAGGAAAAGAGTCTTAGAGAAATATGGACAAGAGAATTCCAGGCAAATAGTACAGCAAGTGCATTCCAAGAATTAGAAGTGTGTTCTCAGCTTTTGAGGAATAAGAGGAGGCTAGAGATCTGGAGGGGAATGAAAGGCAGGACAGAAGTATGGGGGAAGTGATAGGACTAGAGTGCAGAAAGATAGCAGAGGGTCTTGTAGGACATTGTAAGGACTGACTTTTATTGTGAATGAGATGAGAAGCCACTAAAGGATTCTGAACAAAGGAGAGACATTATTTTTAATTAATACATTTCAGGGATCACTATGGCTCTTGGCTAGAAAATGGCTTAGGGGGCAAATTGGAAGCCTATTAACTTATTGCCACTTATTAAGTGGTATTTTGTGATATATTGCAACTACTATGTGAGAAAAAGAAGCATGTAAGGCTAATTTGCAAGGTTTTTGACCTAAACACAAATGGAAGAATCCTTAACTGAGATGAGGACTGTTAGAGGATGGGTTTTAGAGGACAACCAGAAAGCCCTTTTTAATGTTAAATTTTAGGTGTTTATTAGGCATTCAGGTAAAGATACCATGTAGATAACTGAATTTTGTTATATTTGTTTCCCACCCTTTGAGATGCAAGCGTCTTACAAATAAGTCTAGAGTAGATGCTACTTGTGCACACTAGGTCCAATCAGCATAATTTTATCAATTTAATCGACCAGTATGATGTCTTTTGGAAGGGAAAGTTTACTAAAATCTGTGTAAACTAAATTATGACATAGAGCTGGAGAATTGATATACCCCTGAGGTAGAACTGTTAAAATGTAATTGCCAGCTGAAATCAAACAGCTTATTTACTAACAGGTATGAGAAAAAAGCATTTTCTGTATTAATTGCTGCATACCAGACACCAGAAGATGTTAATTTGATCAAGTGATGAAATCACTCTAGTACAGCAGCTGCAGTTGAAGTCATCGGCCAGGTAAGCCAATAAAAATCTACTGTCATTCTCCAAGATCCACCAGTTTTCTGCACAAACTAGATAAGAGAGTGGAATGGGGATGTGGTAGAAATCACCATCAAGTCCTTGGTGATGGCACTAATCTTTACAATCCTTTCAGGAATGCAATATTGCTTTTGGTTCACTATTTTCCTAGATAGAGGTAGTTCTAGTGGCTTCTACTTGGTCTTTCTTACCATAATAACCTCCACTCCATGAATCAAGAAAATAATGTGCTTATTATGCCAGTTGTTGTGTACATCTATTTCATTTATGAATTCCAGTACTGGAAAACAACCACAGAATCAGTTTGGGGACCTACTGTTTCACAAAACTGAACTAAAATTTTATCAATAATTTGGCCTTCATAAGCCCTGCTCTAACTAGTAGATCACAGTGACATTTAGGGTCTCCTTGAATTAGTGTCGGTTCAGAGCCACTAATCTCTGATTACTTCCTTTCTCTAATGTATACCCTGGTAAAAGGCTGTAGGTAAATTTGGGGAAGGTTGAGAGAAAGTACAGATTTTTGGCAAAGTATCAGGGTCCTTCCTTAAGAGGATCCAGCTTCCCTTCAATTCAAGAAGTTCTAGGTCTGTAAAATGATTCAAATCTGGAAGTAGATTGATTGGCCATGACTCTGTTTTTATAATTCAAGTTAGACTTTAATTCACTTGACCTAGCACTCTTCCACTTATACAGAACAAGTAAGAATTTAGTAAACAATCCATCTATTTAACTAGCCAGCATCACAGGTCTCTGCCATTCAGATTATTCTGATTGCTGCTTTGACTATTCTGTCCATATGGCAACCACATCTACCCTGACTTTGGTAATTAAGTGCTGCTCCTTGGTTCCTGATACCCCGAAATCCAATTATCCCCATTGCATTTAAGTTTCCTAACTCAGTGGCAACAATCTCCACTATAATTTCTGACTTATAGAGAAGAATGACCACAAAGTTCTTCAAGGATGCTGGGACTCTCCTTGCAAATTTATTTCTCAGTCATCTTGTAAGGTGTGAACTTGGGACTCTCCAGGAGTGATGAGCAGGTCTTACATGATAAATACACTAAAATTTCAATTCCCCAAAGACTTCGGATCCTTTAATCGTATACTAAGTCAATTCTGGCGTTTCAGCTTAATTTAGTTCAGGCCACCTAATGGTCTACGTTTTAGCCAACCAACTAACCAAACTGTTAGAGACTTTCTAACCCTCTAAGCACCAATATTAAATTTAAAATCTAGGCATGGTAGGCCCATAAATTCAATAAATTCAGCCCAATTCAACTTTATGTTTCATCATTACCCCATATCCTTCATATTCATTCCCACACATATACCCTGAATTTCTGTCTGCACAAAGTGGAGAAAGCATGTAGTTCTTTCGGAGTGTAGCACTCCTCTTCACAGGTCACATTTTGTACCTCAACTTTCAGGGTCTGCTGAGATTTGAGTCTAGTTACAGATCTAGCAGCAAAGAGGAGAGGGAGTGAGGGAGTCTTGAAGAGAATTGGTAGTGTCTTGCAATTATTTCAGGGGAGGGCATTATAGTGTTTTTAGGCAAAGCAGAGTTAATCTTAGATGGTAATGTAATGGCAGCTTCTGCTGGCAAAGAAGACTCATCACAATTTAGGATTTAATGTCTCTAGTTTCATCAGAAACTTCCCCTATTCCCATTTTGAGGGCACCATTCTATCCCAATCAATACCCTTGTTTTAGCAGCAGAACTCTGTGAGCTTGGGAATTCAATTTGCATTATAATTCAGCCATTCTCAGGATGAGGTTCTGGGTCTAGTTTTCAACAATTTCAACTCTGCAGCTATAGGAGATAATGGTTTCTTTCAGGGAGGACATAGAAAGTTCCAGATTATTCATGAGGTTCTTGAACTGAGAATTTAAATTTTGAGCTTAATCTTTTCTTTCTGTACTTTGTCCAGCACAATTAGGAGTAATCAGCCAATCTTATTATATTCATTGCCTTGACAAAAATGTTCTAAGTTATCAAATACATCACATTCCTATAGTTATGTACATACACATTCAATCTCCCCTCTTTTTCTGTATGTATACATATGAAACTTCAGTAAAAAGAAATGTTTTTAATTTTTTTAAGGATTTAAGAAAATCTCTTTTGGTCCTTGAATATTGTGTGTGAAAATATTGTTTTTGAAACTGTTGCAGCCGTCATGTAACTAAAAGGAGGTGTGACTTTGAAGATGGAAAGAACCTGGACTCTTAATGACGTGGTTGATTAATTAAATCAACTATCAAATGCCTGATCCCTAGACTTCGTATTACACTAAATTACAAATATTCATATTACATAACTTCTTCAAGTTGAGTGTTCTGTTACTTGCCTTAGATTATTTTAACTGATACACATATTGTAGAGAGTTGACAGGAAATATTTGAGTCAATACATCTTAGTGCAGGAGAAAACCCTTCGGCATCACACATATTCATAGGATATATTGCTATAAAGCAAGTGTGTGGCTGTGCCAGAACTAAATCCAGATAATCCTGATCACAAGTTCATTGTTTTCTTCTTGCATTACTATGTGTATGAATATCCTAAATTGTTCTGATATCAAGGGTCTATTGCTTTTATATGCGTGCTTACCTTCAGTTGTTACCGGAAAGATGACCTGAAATCATTTCTAAAAAAGATTTTTCTAAAATGTAGATAGTGCTTTCTAGATTTAACATTGTCTCATTGCACCAAAGAGGTTAATCCTTTTCTCCATATTCTAACATTACATAAAATAAAAATTTTCCAGTGAGCTTATACTGTTTCCTAGCTATCCATCTCACAGATGCATTGTCCAAAACTATCATCTTTTTCACCTAGAGCACATCCATCTAGTTCTATGAAAGTTGCAAAGATAACCCAAGCTTAACTGAAATTAGTTTTTTGTCACAGTTTTCCAATTTGCCAGATGTTGAGGATGAAGATGATTGGCGGAGTGTGGCTTGTCAACTCTTCAATCAAGCACACTAAAATGTAGAAAGGTTGATGCTGTGATAAACAACATTTTTATGTATTATATTTTACTTATAAACAAATGTTGAAAATTTTAAAAAGTCATAAATATTCAACATAGTTATGTCGTTTGTCTCAGAAATTTTGAGAAATATTTTTGCCTGCTTTGTTGAATTTTCCTATTTAGAATATTATACAAAAAGAGAATTATGGAATATCAGATACGATTTAAGAGATCACAAAATTCAAGCCCACCATTTTAAAGTTGAAGAAACTGAGGTCTGACAAAGCCCATAGTCCCAGAACTGGTCAGAGATAGAGTTGTGATTTGATGTTCTCATTGTTTAATTAATGGTAGGTACAATATCAAGATATTATTTAATTTGCTCAAGTTCTTTCAGTTAAAACATGAAGAAGCCAGGGTTAAAAGACAAGTCTCTCTGACTCCCAAGTTTGCACACACACACAAAAGTAGTTGACATACAGTATTATATTTGCAAGGATGATGGAGATAGAAATGGGAATGCAATCCTGGGCATTTTCAAAGTAATGATTGTAGTAGTGAAACATGGATCCTAAGCTGGTCATGAGGGAAGATAAAGTAGAGCTAATGGGTAATGAAAATATGAAGGCATTAAAGATTAGAAGCCAAGGCTTGGTTAAAGAACCATTGTAAGTATATAGTACCTGTTAGTAGTCATTAAAGGTTGAATGGAATTAAATAAAATACCAAGTTCAGAATTCTTGTGTACTGCCAACCGCAAAACTTAGCACTGAATAGTAATCAGTGGAGATTACAAAACTAGAAGTGTTAAAAATTGGAGTCTTCACCAAGGAAACCATTTCACAGGCCAACATCAGAAACTTTACTATGTACAATGAAAACTAAAGTATTAGAATCATGAACATATCTACTTATAAGATATTGGATTCAAGTACTCATTAAAAAATTAGCAGAAAGAAGCACAAGTAAATATTTTGATTCCCTTCATACTCCCTCTGCATGTGGAAAGCAATTTAAATTTTAGTGTTCCCTGTACTTCAGTTATAAATAAGTCATGGATGTAATGTATATCATAGAGACTATAGTCAATAATATTCTTATAAATTTATACAGTGAGTGATGGTTATTAGACTTATCATGATGATCTTTTACTTCATAAGGTATATGAACGTTGAATAATTATTGTACACCTGAAACTAATATAGTACTGTATGTCAAACATATATATTTAAAAAGTTTTTAAGTTTAAAAAAATAGAGAAGTCAAACAGCATTAAGCAGGTACTTTCCTAGCATTCTGTGTTAAAAGAAGAAATACTCAAAATGTACGTAAAGAGGAACTTTATATTTGAGAAGAATCATGCTAATTTTTTAATTGGAACTTTTTAAATATATCCATATCTGAATCCCTAGTCCTACTCTCTTGAGTATTTTTTCCGAATTCTCGAACTCTTGAGGCCTTTCATTGCCATTTTAGTAAAGTTCCAGTGTCACCCTATCATGCCAAATCACTAAAACCAGATGTATAGATCAATAAAATACAATTGGAATTTCATGAATTTAAATTCTCACATTTATGATCAACTGATTTTTGACAAGGGTGCTAAGATAATACAACGGGCAGAGGCCTCTGGATCTTTGTGGGCAGTTTTGTTATTACTAATTCAATATCTTTATTTAATACACATAAATGCAGAATTTATCTCTCTTCATGAGTCAGTTTCAATAATTTCTGTCTTACTAGGAATTTGCTCATATCATCTAAGTTATCTAATTTGTGACATACTGTTTTTCTTAATATTCCCCTTTATTATATCATTGTTAAATATAATATATGCATATGTATTGCAATCCAATAATACATTGCTATAACTATTAATGTATATGATTTTATGTCTATTAAAAAAACTGATGAAAGAAAAGTATGTATTTATAGAGTTTGTTATATTCATGTTCTTATTTAGCACTTCTGATCTCTTCATTTGTTCCTCTGGAGTCAGTTTGCCATCTGATGCTATCTATTTCCTTTCTCCAATACCGCTTTGCTCCCAAACACTTCCTTTGTGTTGTTATTGTCAAATATAACACATTTTTGCATATTATGGGCTCAATATTATGTTATATACATATTATTTTATAAAACTTTTAATTAGTTGATAAAAGAAAGAAGAATAAATATGCATTTATACTGTCTTTTATAAATACATAATAAACTTTAACAGTGCTCTTTGAACATTTGGGGTAATTTGCTTTATCTTAAAGTACTTCTTTTAGTATTTCTAGTTAAATGATTCTTTTAGCAAAGAATTCTCTAAGTTTTTACCTGGGAATGTTTTTATTTCACCTTTATTTTTGACACAATTTCACTAGATCTAAGATTCTTGGTTGACAGTATTTTTCCTTCAGTTCTTTAAATATTATCCTGTTGCTTTCTGGTCTTGGTTGTTTTATGAGAAGTCAGCTAATTATTAGAGTTCCCTTGCATATAATTTGCATATAATTTATTAGAGTTCCCTTGCATATCATTTTTCTCTTGCTACTTTTGAAATTTTCTCTTTGTGAGTTTTGGCATTTTTACTGTGATATTTCTATATGTGGGTCTCTTGGTATTTATCTTGACTCATGGAACTTTTTAAATATGTAGATTAATGTTTTTTGTTTAATTTAGAAAATTTTCACCAATATTTCTTCTGCGATTATTTCATTTCTGTTCATTTTTTTTATTTCTTTAGTCTCTCTATTTTTTTGGATTGCATATCTCTTGTTCTACTTGCAGTTGCTGATTCTTCTTCTAGTTATCTACTCTACTCAAATCTACTTTAATGAATACTTCATTTTGATTATTGAACTATATTGAACTATATATGAAATTACACTGGTAATTTCCATAATTTTTACTTGATTCTTTTTTTTCTATCTCTTTATTACTATGCACTGATCTATTGTCATCTTAGCTTTCTTTATTTCTTTAAGTATGGCTTCTTTTAGTTATCAAATATAATTATAATGCCTCCTTTGAATTATTTGTTCATAAATCCTACATCTAGGTTCTTTCACAGGCAGTTTCTGTTCCCTGATTTTTTTTTTTCCTGTGTATGGGTCACACTTTACTGTTAGTTGCATGTTTCATAATTTTTTTTTTGTTGAACGTTCTGATGTTGCTCTCCAAAGGGTGCAGCTCTGTGCATGCACAGTCACCCTGGGGTGATATTTGTTTTAGCAGGGTTCTCTGTCTCTTACAGCCAAGTCTGATCTCTCTACTTAATTTGATGTCCCACTCAGATTTTTAGATCCTCTAAGTGCTGGTTGATTGCTCTATTGTTTTCAATAATGCCTTGTGGCATAAATGAGATTACAGACTGATACAGATATACCCAAGTAGAGATAGTTTTTGAGACTATTCTTTGAGATTTGTTTTGACCCGAGGGAGATTCTTCTTAGCTGTCTCTTTCTATGGTTTCTCTGGTAATCTACCTGCCCTCTAATTTAGCTTTTTATCTATCTCAAAGCTACCAACCTCCTTATACTGCTTTGCACCAAAAACTCCATTGCTTTCTTTCTTTTCTTTCTCCTTGCCAGCCATACCTCTGACTTTCAGCCTGCAACTTCTAAAGAGTTTTGCAGGGAACGTCAGATCCTGCTTTCACTGTCAACTCTTATTGTGAGTGTTCCTCAGCTACTACTTCTGTCTCTATGTTCCTATCTGCTGTACATTAAAAAAAAAATTCAGGCCTCCCTCAGCTGCAGATGACCTCCTATTTGTAAAACTTAAGAAGAGGGTAGATTTATTTAAACAATGTTATTTTGCATATAGATCCACAAACACACACAAACTTTCTCATCACCTTCTAATTATCCTCTAAATGAAATTTGTTGAGTTGGCAAATCTCTGAGAAAGTTAATGGGATATCACTCCTGGGATGGATATTCTAATGTAATACCGTGAATCAGTGAGAAAAATACCCCTTTTGTATGGTTGAGTAAAGAAAAGATTTAAAATTTTGAGGCATAATTTACTAAATTGGTGCAGCAAGATTTTGGCATGTGTATCTTACAGCTTTGAATAAAAAGGAGGTGGCATTAAGACCTTGAGAATTTGGGAAATAAAAAAATTAGAGAAGGTAATGAAGAAAAAGGGGCTTAGGATAAGCTATTAAAGAAAGCCAAAGAAAATCTCCAAAACAGAGCTCTGTTGCCTGCCCTAGGATTGTCTTTATTATTGCTATTTTTTTTTTCACTAGCTTGTCATGGATAATTTACAGGAAGAATGTAACCCCAATATCTATCCTAGGTACTTTGAAGTGTAAGATATATCTGTTTTATATTCAGGCTATGGGTTCTTCATCAAGTCACTTAAATAAGAAAAAAAATAGTGGGTTACGTAGTGATGATGTATGTGGGAAGTGATATTTTAATAGCTAGTCACATATTAACCTGAAACTTAGGGCACTATGCATAGGATGAGGCTGATGGCATACTTGGAAGTTCTAAGAAGGCAAGTGTGTGTGTGTGTGTGTGTGTGTTGGAGGTAGGGTGGATGTGTACAGAAAACCTGAAAGCATGAGAAAAAATCCTGAAAGTCCACTGTGAAATAAATTTGGGTAGGAATGCTGGAGTTCTCATCTATTCCCCATCCCCTTCCATTACTGAATATGAAAACTGAACTAAATGAGAATCACCTGCTCCTTAGGACTGGCACAAGTTGACTATAACTTGCCTTCCCTATAGCTTTACCATCTAACTCTACTTACTCCTCTCTTACTCCTCAGTTCCTTGATTCAATCTGAAATAAAATATGGAAATCTGGGGAAACTCCAATTAATTACTGTATCTCATTCTGAGACCTTTTTGGCTCATGTATTTCAGACATCAGGTGGGCTCTTTATCTTGATTTAGCTATCTTGTGGATGCTTTTGTCAGTCCCAAGGATGCTAGAGATCAAAAGAGTGATGTAATGTGGCGCCTATCCACATTAGGTTAAGCTGTTAATGAAAGCTACCCAGTAAATGTTATTTGGATTAAGACACTTCCACACTAAACCTTAGTATAAGCAAAAGCTGCTCATTTGCAGTGTTTCCATCCTTTATCAGGAATTCAAGTCTTATGTCCATTTTATTTTTTATGTAGTTTTCTGAGAGAGTAGATTAGCCAGATAAATTATCTAAATAATTTACTTCATATTGTGCATTTAAATCACTTTATCAAAGGAAAGATAGTATATTGGGTTATTTGGTTTTCTCCTTAGCCCATTTTTCAAATAAACTGTAAAATGGCTCCACCATGTGGTTGAAATATGCATTTTGTTCTCAGAAATCCAACACTACAACAGTACAGTGAATCAGACTAGTTAATGTCATTCATTAATTCATTCAATAAGTATTTATTGAGAGCTTACTATGTGTTGGGCTATGTTCTTTACATTGGGAACACTGTAATTAAAGTGAATGCAGTCTCTACTCCTTAAATCTCACATTTACTGTGTATCTTTGGTTAGGCAAACTATGTCAAATATTAAAATTAATACAAAAACATCTTTTAATTGTGGTTACTAAGTACAAGAAAAAGTGGACAAAATAGGTTTTAGTTCTGGCTTTGTTATTGACTAGCTGTGTAAAGATATTCACTTTTCTTCTATGAGACAGCTTTTCCTAGGTTGTATCAGATAAATGGCTCCTAACTCTGATGATATGAAAAAACAATGAGGGTGTTTTTATCAGGAGAGAGAGAGAGAGAGAGAGAGAGAACCTATACTAACACATTCCAAAGTTTGCCTACAAGACTGAGTGATTTATAGCCACCCTGAATATTATCTACGGTCTCTATGAGTCTACCTACAAGTAAAAGTTAAAATCTATTGGATTAGATGATTTCTGTTGTACCTTCTAGCTATAATAATACTTGGTTCTTAGGGTGAAGAATAATTGATAAAAGAATCAATCACAGGGTAAAGAGAGATTTTATATTCAAAGCTCCTGTTTTCAAACCTTCTCAACCCATCCACTGAATGCTAATAATGGCTGCATTGTAGCACCATTGCACCTTATTGCCACTTCCTACCTGCATGAATAAAGTGCTGCATGAGTGAGGTGAACCTATAATGTATTGTGCAAACAAGACACTTTTGAGAATAAAGTGACAAGAAACTTGTATCAATAAATATTCTTCTCCTAAGTTTATTGTAAAAATTAAATTAGTTGAGGTGTTAAATGAGCTCAGAATAGTGGTTGGCACATAGTAACCACCCTATAAATATTAGGTCTTAATCTGTAATCATGGGCAACTAGCTGCATGTATCTACTAGTTTTCCTACCATTTCTTCTCTTCAATTTACCTTTCCACTCTATTTCACAAAATATTTTTGTGAAGTACAAATATTTGGTTCCTTTCTCTCCTGATGAGCATATAAATGTGGTTTCCATTGCAAACAGAAGAACATACATATTCTCTTTAATTTGGACTCTAGCTATATTTCAAACTGTTTCTCCCTATCTATCCTCCCAACAGTTATTTTCAACTCAGCTACAGTTCTTTCAAGCCCATCTCCACCCTTGCTCCTTGGATATCATTCCTCCTAAATTTAATCTATTGAAATCTTCACATTTTAAGTTTGTGTTCAGGCTCTTCTAGATAACATCAAACAGAAATATGTCTTCCCTTCTCTATTTTAACAATTATATTGATATTAGTTATAATTTATTAATTGCATATTAAGCATCATGTGCTCTTCTAAGTAAGCTCTTTACGTGTCATCTCTCAGCATGTCGAAAAGAGAAACCTCGAGACATATAGCTACAATTCAATGCACAGAGCAGTAAGACATGACAGAAATTAAAGCTGTGTGCAATGCAAGGCATCTTACATTCGCAGTTGAGCATGTGGGCTCTGGAATAAGACCACTTGGGTTCTAATTCTGGCTCTATAATTTACTAGTAGTGTGACTTTGGGCTTGCATTTTTTTAATTTCTCTGAAACTGTTTATTTATTTATAAAGTTAGTTACAGTGACAATTTTCACCTATACGATTATTGTGGCACTTAAATTGTGAACACCTCAAACAAAAGATTGATTTTTTTATTTTCTTTGCTGTGATTCCCACAGTGTAACCTCATGTACTGCCTACACGAGAGGCAATACCATGTCATCCAAATATTAGATATCACTATAGGCTCACTCTGATTATTAATAGAAGGATTTGTGGATGTTTCCTGGGCAGAAACATGGAAATTGCTGAGAGAAAAAAATCCTCGAAAGGAAAGTTTCTAAATTCAGATGTAGTCAGATTTGGGAGCTACAAGCTGACATGAGTATCCTAAATATGTGATTTCTTCAGATAACTCTCTGTCTTTTTTGCTGTGTGTCCATTTGGACAACTGCATCATTTTTTTTAAGGGACAATTTCCTGACAAGACCATAAATTGATTTTCAAAGGTTACAAAGTCCTTCACAAACTCATTAAGAAGAGACTGAACAAAAAGAACTGCAGTTGGTTGACAAATGGTTTCAAAACTGCCCCATGACAATAGCGTACTGTGAAATATCTTTTGTTATTCAGGATGAAATAGGGCTGTGGCATGTGGGGCAGCTGTGGTAAGAGAATGTTAAGTGAAAATTTCTACTGTGGAGGTTAGATCCTTAAGGTCTTTATATAAATAAAGACAGTTTCATTGTGTGATTATTTTTGCCTCTGACTTTTCAAAGTGTTGGACCTTCCCTTACTTCTGTGTATAGTTTCATGTATCTAAGGAAAATATCTAGGGATAATTCTCAGCATATTGTGCTGGACGAAAGCCATATTAGTAAAGTGAAATGCTTCTGAGGATATTATCCATCTTCATGTGTAAGCTCTTTCCAGTCAGGCAGACAGGGTCTTGCTATTGTTCTGCCTTCTTTTTCTGCTAGTTTTCTCCTAGTCTCTGCTTGTTTCCTATTATGAGTGTACAGATAATACTCAGCTGAAAAATCAAAAGGACTTCTCTGACAATCCTCTAAGCCTTCATCTGTGCAGTTCTCTCTTCTCTGGTACTCTGTCACCTGCTCTAACAAGTTTCACCTGTCTAAACTTTGAGCTCTGTTCAAAGGACTAAATTCTGTCCTCGATTCATTAAGAACTTCAGGTTCTATACAGTTTCTTCTTTCTGAGTTTAGCCTAGATACATATTCTAGGCATTAAGATGGTGAGATATTATGGCTTATCTTATTTACTTTCTCTCAGGTATAGTTCTGCATAGTCATTTATTTTGTCCAATTATCAAGTTGTTTAAGTGTAAAGATAAATCTGTTCTTTATTACTCCAACTTAGCTCAAGTGGAAGGTTGCATTAATATGTATGAGTTTTTTAATAATTAAGCAGATTTAATATTGTTTTATTATGTATTTTTCCATGTAGTATGGTAATTCACATAGCTTGCTTCACAGTCTAAATCTTTCTTGATTTTATAAGGAGGTGCTATCCCTCTCTGTATTAAATCTTAGGGGTGGGAGTATTGTGTGTTTTAAACATGAAACAACACAATACAAGACATGAAGTTCAGAGATTGTAGAATTTTCTGCTCTAGATCGCCTGAGTTTGAGTATTACCCAGTTCTGTTCTGGCCAGTTTAAAGAGTGAGGAGATATAACGACTTTAGTGAAAGGGAATGAGAAGAGATAAAGTTTAGGAGAAAAAGATATACTAGGTAAAATGAATATACTCTTAGTTCATAAAAGGCAAACAACTAATTATGTATCCTTCACATTGCCTAATACAGTCCCTTATGTATAATAGTTGGTTAAATTAAATTGAAAATATGGAAAAAATAATTTACTTATGATCTTGTGAAATTTAGAGCAAGAGCTCTATGAACCCTTGATTTTAATAATTACTTTAAAATGAGGATGATAATGGTGTCTTATTAGAAATGAAACAGCCTTAATCACAATTACAATATGCTTTGAAATGTTTTACTTACATTTGGTCCGAAGTGCATGTTTTGAGAAATTTTAATTATGAAACTTAAATCTCTTTATGGCAAAAGGGAAATTTGCATCTTAAGAAAAATTCAAGAAGTGTAACACATATTAGTTTATGTGCTTTAAAGTATTAATTAGTGAATATATTAATGGCAAGTCTATGAGATTTACCCTATTTATGAGCTACTTGATCTCTGCTTTTGTAGTTTGTAATTTGCAAAGAATGATTATGGGTAAGTGCTCTTTTCCCCTTTTATTATTTTTTATTCCTCTTCTTTAAATTTTCAAATATATATAACTTTCATAATCTCATAGTGAAGGATGTTTCTCTATAGCAGCCTCAATTATCACAAAGGAAACAAAATATGTTTTTCCTTGTAAATGTGCATGACAAATTTTCTAAAGTGTTAATATCATGATCTTTGAGCAAATGATTTACTTTTTCTTTAAGCTAATATTTTTAATGATCAGAAGGCACTCACTCCTGTCTGTTAAAACAGAATGGCATGGAACAAATTCAAAGCAAACAGCATTTCCTAAAACAAATATTTTTGATGAAAGGGATAAATGATATGTAGAGATAAATGTGGACCTAAAATGATAACATGAAAAACTGTCTTTTATTTCTACTTTTTCAGTTCAACTCCTCAAGCACTGAGCTATCTTTCTAAAGTTTTATAAATGCTTTCAAACCACAAATTAAACAACTTCTTTTACAAAAGGAATCATAAATATAAAAAAAAACAAATGTAATAATAAACATTTTAAATATTATTTTCTCTTTTCCATTTATTCATTAGTGAATCTTGTATTTGGTGCTATTTGCAGGCATATGCTAGGTGCCTGCACTGTAATGTTCAATAGTGCTTTGAGTTTCTCTTCTTTAGTAGATTTTAAATCTTCATGAGGTCACAGATCTTTGACCTATACGCCTTGATGCTTTCATAATAAACAATTTACCTATTTATATCTACCTTTTTTTTTAAGCATTTGCCTTTCTGAGGAGATCATATCTTCCTTGAGGACAGGGGACTTGTGAGTTTTGTTGTTTCCGCAAACCCAATACATAGAACAAAGCCAAAAACAATCCAGGCATATATCGGCATTCAATAAATACTTATTAAATAAACAGATGAATAAATGCAGTTTTCATAAAACTTTTTATAAATGTGTTCCTCATCTATTCCAGTCTTTTTCTTACTCATGAGGAAGTTGGACATTAAGTGATTTGTCCAAGGCCATACAATGGGTTAGTAGCTTCGAAGTAGAACTTGTGGCCCTATTCCTAATAGCAAACACTTGCTATTAGACAAATAACTTTTATTTTAGATAAGTTTTGCCATTTTGGGTGCCTAGTCTAGAGGGAAGAATAAATAGCACCTACTGTGAAACTGAACTACTTTGTTAGCTATAAAAAGATGAATAAAGCATGCTACTTGTTTATGTGACTTTGGGTCAGCTACTTTCCCTCTCTGGATTAAGATATCCTTATCTGTAAAAGAGGCGTTTGTAATAAATATCTTGAAAATTCCTTCTTATTTTAATATTCTATGATTCTTTGATTCTTTTTATTCAATTTATACCTAAGGAAATTGCAATGAGAGCTAGAAAGGGCCTTGGTAAACTTGTCTAACACTACAGAAACTTTTAGAGAGAAAAAGACTTCCCTCAGAGTCACATGGTCAGAGGAAGAAATCTAGCATGAATCTCAGTCCTTTACAAATCAGTCCAAGATATCTTCCTTCATGCTACAGTACCACCCAGTAATCACCTTGGTGAGTTTTAGAGGTTATAATTTGTTAAGCATGATGTTTACTGATTTAATATTCTCCTTAAGAAACATTTTTCTACCTTATTTTTAAAATGAAACATAAGTGACTGATTTTTTGGACATGGTGTTAGGAAAGACAAAGTTCCATCTAACTGTAATTGTTTCTTATGAAATTTTAATCATGCCCAAGTCTTTGAAATTGAAGAGGTATTTTTTGTGTGTGTGTTTATTTTTTAAATACAACTTACATAGCACAATGAGCACTGGGCTTGGAGTTAATAGACAAAGTTATTTGACCTTGGGCTTCATTTGTGTCCTCTCTTTAAAAAAAAAAATTACCTATCAATTTTACGATGTGGTATTTAAGAGTACATGAGACAGTGAATGAGAAGCATGGGACAGCAACAGTTTGTAAACACTAAATTTGTTAGAAATTAAGTCATTATTTTGAAATGAAAACAAACTCTTAGAAATATTTGATACTGTAATGCAAAATATAACTCCATAAAGGTAAATTTATTACAAACGGTCTGCAACATGGGTTAAATTTTCTTGAGCACATGAATATAAACGTTAAGAAGACTTTCAGCCAAAAAATTTCATATTTTGAAATTATAGAATTCCATATTTTGTTATTCTATAATTTCAAAATATGGAAGGCACAAACACATTCTTTCAGTCCCAATTGAGTCAATTATTTTCAGTGACCTATATGATTTTCATGCTATGTTCTTAATGAAATTTATTCTGTTTATAAATTTTTCACTTTGGGTATTTATTGAGTAATTAGTACACACAAGCACTTAATATATCTTGTTGGTAAGATCCTTTTATAACGTGTATCTCTATAAAGTATGTAATTAATTCTGCATTGAATTAGAGTTATATCTTTCTCCCTCATTAGATTTTAATGACCTTTAACGAGTGTATTCATGTATTTTTTTAAATAAGCCTATTTAAATTAGCCTTTAAGAAAGTTTAGAGATAATTTCAGACATCTATTTATTTTATAAATTAAGAAATTTAAAAAAAAGATGAAAGGTCAAATGTAGCAGATGCTGACTACAAAGAGGCAATTCTATCTTTTAGAATTCTAATTTTTTCCTCCATTTATCAAATAGCGATATGTTTAGGAAATATGAGCCATCTACTGGCCCAACAGGTGAATGTAATCTAAACCAATCTTTGTAATCCCCATTTCCTTTGCCAGTGATTAATTTAAACATATGCAGAAAACAGTCCTGGTCAGTGATTTATGAGAGAAAGTCTGTCAGAATGTTCTCCCAATAATAACAGATAAGGAGAAAGAGAGATAAAACTGTCGTTCCTCCCTCTCCCTCTTTCCCTCTCTCAACCTGGCGTCATCACGTTACTGAATTAACAAACAGCTTTATCTGCAGATTTATTGTTCTATAAGATTATAAATTTCTTTGGTTTTTGCCAATTGAGTTTTGTTCTTTGTTACAGCCAAAATTATCCTAATCGAAAAGGAATTTATATAGAGCAGAATTGCATCGTTTGGTGACGAAGGCATAGATCAGGGGTCCCCAACTCCTGGGCTGCAAACTGGTACCTGTCCAAGGCCTATTAGGAACCAGGCTGCATGGCAGGAGGTGAGCAGCAGGCGAGCAAATGAAGCTTTATTTTTGTATTTGCAGCTGTTCTCCAGTGCCAGCATCCCAGCCCCAGCTCCACCTCAGGTCATCAGGCATTGGATTCTCATAGGAGCACCTGTCCCTGGTGCCAAAAAAGTTTGAAGGCCACTCTCATAGATGATTATGGTGAATAGGGAATTTTTACTGTTTCAAAAGAAAAAAGAATGTGTGTTGAATGGGGACAATTGAATAAGATGTCTAAAGTTGATGTTTATTATTATTTTTTGCTACCCAAAATCATATCTGCTTTCCTGTCTGAGGAATCCTCCCCTTATAAAGCAGAGACATTTTCCAGTTACGGAAGACAAAAAAAAATTCCAAATACTGATTTCCTTGGGCTTACATGACCTTGTGTATAAATCTAAATCTAGACTCAGAAACCAATAAAAAAGATAAGGAATCCATTATTTGCAAGGGAGACATTCTGGTGAGAATAAATCAAGGAGCCAGTATTGATGGCGTTAACGTTAGAATCTGTGGTCTCTCATAGTATATTCATGATAATCATTCAGTGACATGATTTCGGCCTTATTTTGACTTCATGGTTTCTAACACTAGATCTCCAGTCGTTTTGGAGCTGTACAATATCATTTTT
Organism: Pteropus vampyrus; assembly: GCF_000151845.1. Lineage (NCBI taxonomy): Eukaryota > Metazoa > Chordata > Mammalia > Chiroptera > Pteropodidae > Pteropus > Pteropus vampyrus. Next base: position 4,103,289 of record NW_011888795.1, on the reverse strand, counting down.
CATTTTCTTTTTCAGCTTAAATTAGCCATATTTAATTTCTGTTGCTTGCAAAGAAAAGCCTTGATGTATTAAATGAATTTCTGAGAGTTTCACAGGAAATTATTAACAGAATTCGAATAGTCAGATGAGAACCTGGCTCCTGATTTAATTTAATTGAAACCAGAGATCAAAAAAAAAAAGACACAATCTCAGCATTTAAAGAATTGATTCTTTATAAGGAGGCAAGTCATGCACACTAGTACCAGAAAAGTAAGGCAGTGTGGTAAGCTTGTCAAAAGAGAAGTATGGACTGTGGCATGCCAACATTTTGAGTGAGAAATCACATCCTTGAAGAGAGTAGGGGTGGTTTCCAGACAGAACGGAAATTTCATTTTGAAAATCTTTTCAAATATCTAATTGCACAGGCTTTAGTAGAGATAAAATAACCAGTGTAAAGGGACAAATTAAATTCAGACAAAGGCTAATTTATAGTGGCTGGATTAAGATATCTGAGTATTCTTAGAAACTAAAATTGCTTTATGAATTGTATCTGCCCTTTTAAAAGCTTGTTCCTATCTCCATCCCTGACTTGTAACTCCCAGAATACAAGAAGTCAAACCTTGAAAATATTCACTTAATTGAACCATCAGAGCACTAACACAAAAAAGTGACTATTAAACTCATAAAAGTTTTCTAGTTAATATTTTAAAACTTATTCTTCATAAGTACTTTGAGCTACCTGTTTCAATACATTGTGATGCCCAAGAAGTTATGCAATTCCCTATTGAAAAGGAACTCACTGGTGCATCACAGTAAAGAATCATTTTGCATCTTAAAATGAGCCCCACCATAGGTTGAGGATCATAGAAGTTCAGAGTTGAAAAGGAATCTAAAAGTCTTCTGGTCTATTGGCTCCCATGACTTACTGTACATCAAAATCACTTTGGGAGCTTAAAACATTCTAGGCCTTACCCTAGATTAATGCAGCCAGATTTAGGAACCACTAATTCATCTAGAATCAGCGGCACAAACTTCAGCACAAAATAAGTTAAAAATAACAACAAAGAATATTAATTGATCATCTTAAAGTATATAAGGAAAATAATTTTTGGTAAGTTCCTAAGAAGTAACATAAAGGAAGAAAGGAAGGGAGTAGGCAGACAGCTGGAAAGTTGGAAGGACACGGGCCATTCCAGTGTTCTTTTGTTTTTAACAAAATAGTAAGTGTAGCTAACTCTAACACAGTTGAATTTTTGCTGCATGGAAATACATTTATAAGACTGGAAAACAAGTTGTGAAAGTTAAGAGAGAACTATATAAACTACTTTTCTGCTGTCATAGAAAAAAGTCACATTACTGTATCAGAATTAGCTGTGGAAAGGAAAAAGAAGATCAGTGAGAACTATGTGATTCTCTCAGAAAACGCCAAAGTTGAACTGAAGAAAAGTAGTTAAGATGATAGGAAAAAAATATGGCGAAATGCCAGCCACACTCTTTCTCTCTTTGTAGAGGGTTCTCTAGCTATTATTTCATTGTTAAAATTTTTCAGCCATTTTATATGGTACTCATTTCCAAGCCTACATGTTAAATATCTGTTTAGTTACTAGAATAGAGAAGAATTGGAAATACACATTAAACTTCAATGCATTTCTTTCTAGAACGGAATCAGTGATAGAATACTAAGCTCCATTTTTCAGCACATTCAGAGTATTTAGAATTTGCCAACTATAAAATTGAGAATAGGATGGTAAAGGATTAAATTTCCCAAAGATTCTCTAAAGTTGTTACATTTCATTTTATTATCTTAATGAATGTGTAAGAAAATCATTCCTTTTGATCATATGCATAAGATAACTACTGAGTCTTCTGACTGAGCTACACTAAGATGCCCTTACAAGACAGAGGTTTTCCTGAAGACTCATGAAAAACATTATTAAATAGTGTTCTTAGAGGACAACTTTGCTGTCCAGTTATTAATTCTGTTGCATTTTTCCAGAAGTCCAGAGAATGTGTTCTACCACTAATTAAATTTAATTAGAAAGCATAAGTGGCATAAACAGAGTAAAATAGCTGTTTATTAAATACCTACCATGTGCCCAGAACACACAGAAATTCCTAGAAGTTTGCTATTTGGATACAGGCCAATGTTTTTAACGTGGTCTCCATAGATCCAGCCTTTCTATTTATATATCATCTTGGATCCCAGTGCCTTGCGCTCTCAACTTTAGTAATAATGGTATAGTTTTCTTTCTCAAATTTTTACCACAGGATCTTTGCATGTATTATTCTCTCTGTGTAATATGGTCTTCCTACTACCTTATTTCACCAGTTAACTCCTAATTATCCATAGGCTATCAACTCAGATTTTTTTTTTCAGAGAAGCTTTTTTTCAGAGAAACCAGGTTGAGTTTCTCTGTTAGATGCTTTATCCCTCTTCAGTATTTTCTTTACCTACCATACTGTAATTTTGCATGTGGTTCTAATGATTATTTCTGTAATATCTGTCTTCTCCATTATATTTTTTATTAAACTTATTGAGCTAACATTGGTTAATAAAAGTATATAGATTTCAAATGTGCGATTCAATAATATATCATATGTATATTGCCCCAAAGTTAAATTTCCTTCTATTACCACATGTTTTAATTTTTGTGGAGGCAGATCCATGTCTGTTTCCCCTTCCATTTTATTTCAGGTGTTTAGCACAAAATCTTGTATGAAATAGACATGCAATAAATATTTGTTAAATTAATTTACCGTATAATATTATACCCTTGAGCAGATTACAAAACTAATTTAGAAAAAATTAATAACTTGTCAAAATTATTTGACAATAAATATTGGACAAATGATATAAAGCCAGATTTTCTAAATCTAATTTCACTGGTTCTACAAAAGTCCCTCTT
>NW_011888795.1:4086720-4100354 GCF_000151845.1 Pteropus vampyrus | reverse complement strand
CTTTCTCTCTTTGTAGAGGGTTCTCTAGCTATTATTTCATTGTTAAAATTTTTCAGCCATTTTATATGGTACTCATTTCCAAGCCTACATGTTAAATATCTGTTTAGTTACTAGAATAGAGAAGAATTGGAAATACACATTAAACTTCAATGCATTTCTTTCTAGAACGGAATCAGTGATAGAATACTAAGCTCCATTTTTCAGCACATTCAGAGTATTTAGAATTTGCCAACTATAAAATTGAGAATAGGATGGTAAAGGATTAAATTTCCCAAAGATTCTCTAAAGTTGTTACATTTCATTTTATTATCTTAATGAATGTGTAAGAAAATCATTCCTTTTGATCATATGCATAAGATAACTACTGAGTCTTCTGACTGAGCTACACTAAGATGCCCTTACAAGACAGAGGTTTTCCTGAAGACTCATGAAAAACATTATTAAATAGTGTTCTTAGAGGACAACTTTGCTGTCCAGTTATTAATTCTGTTGCATTTTTCCAGAAGTCCAGAGAATGTGTTCTACCACTAATTAAATTTAATTAGAAAGCATAAGTGGCATAAACAGAGTAAAATAGCTGTTTATTAAATACCTACCATGTGCCCAGAACACACAGAAATTCCTAGAAGTTTGCTATTTGGATACAGGCCAATGTTTTTAACGTGGTCTCCATAGATCCAGCCTTTCTATTTATATATCATCTTGGATCCCAGTGCCTTGCGCTCTCAACTTTAGTAATAATGGTATAGTTTTCTTTCTCAAATTTTTACCACAGGATCTTTGCATGTATTATTCTCTCTGTGTAATATGGTCTTCCTACTACCTTATTTCACCAGTTAACTCCTAATTATCCATAGGCTATCAACTCAGATTTTTTTTTTCAGAGAAGCTTTTTTTCAGAGAAACCAGGTTGAGTTTCTCTGTTAGATGCTTTATCCCTCTTCAGTATTTTCTTTACCTACCATACTGTAATTTTGCATGTGGTTCTAATGATTATTTCTGTAATATCTGTCTTCTCCATTATATTTTTTATTAAACTTATTGAGCTAACATTGGTTAATAAAAGTATATAGATTTCAAATGTGCGATTCAATAATATATCATATGTATATTGCCCCAAAGTAAAATTTCCTTCTATTACCACATGTTTTAATTTTTGTGGAGGCAGATCCATGTCTGTTTCCCCTTCCATTTTATTTCAGGTGTTTAGCACAAAATCTGGTATGAAATAGACATGCAATAAATATTTGTTAAATTAATTTACCGTATAATATTATACCCTTGAGCAGATTACAAAACTAACTTAGAAAAAATTAATAACTTGTCAAAATTATTTGACAATAAATATTGGACAAATGATATAAAGCCAGATTTTCTAAATCTAATTTCACTGGTTCTACAAAAGTCCCTCTTTTTAAGGGATCATATTATCAGTTTAGGTTTGGGCATCGGTAGATATAAGGAAACTATCCATTGTCAATGCTCTTCAGCCAAAGACCACCAAGAAAATATTTGTATTGAACAAGTTAGTTTTATTACTCATTGCGTTGAAAGAAAATGTACACCAAGGAAAGGATCATGGTGTATTTCAAGAAGTTAGTAGAAAAAATGTTTAAGTATAGCATTTAGGCTTTGATTTGGAGGAGGATTTGGGGTATAGTTGGAAGAAGTAGAAGTTTCAGAAGGCAAGACAATTCTATGATTGCGTATCTTAATAAATCTTATCCATATAGAGACTAGAATGATGATAAAATTATAATTGCTAAAGAAGCAGTAGTCATTCATTTAGACCAAGAAAGAGGGAGTTTGGAATTTTGTGGATGGCAGCAGTGACCGCATTTTTGTTTGTGCTTATACATAATTATGAAGCAATCTTGTTTTTTCTCATTTTATAATGATCTCATGTAACTTTCTCTGGGGTTGGTTTTAGTAAAATTGTTTATATTTAATAGGAGAATAACATAGATAGTTGTGAGTGCCAGGTCAGCTTCTGAATGTCAGGGGCTGCTCTTTCTTGCTTTCTCTCACCACTATAAAAAGATTCAATGCATTTGGAGATATGGGAGAAAGTTCACAGATGGAAATACAAATTTGAGATTAATCAGCACATGATCGGTCCCTCCTTCCCCTTAGGAAGAGAGAGGAGTAAGTATAATGCAGGAACTATTGAATGACATTCTCATTTAAGAAAGAAAAGAAAATTGAGGAAAGCAGACAATGGTATATCGTCAGAGCATCACCATTGTTATTTTAATAGTTTTAATAGTTTTAATAGTTTTAATTATTTTTAAACAAGCTTTCAGGAAAGAATATCATTGCTTACTAATATACCTAATACAATGATTGTGGTTGATGCAATGATTCACTACCCATATGTACCCTTCAAGAAAATTGATCTTACTCCTTCAACTTCTGAAAACATTGCCAGAGGAAAGTCTTTAGCTGCTAGCCCCTCAAAGAGGTTGCCTGGGCTAACCAAAAATGACCTAGTCCAAGGTCATGAGCCCTCCCTTGGGCAGCATGTTTTCAATAACTGATTGGCGTGGTGTGGGTGGGTGTAGAAGGGTCTGCTCCTCTTATCCCATCTCAGGAAAATTCCGACCATTCATCCCAGTTTCAGAACTTGTGCAGTTTGGCTAAAGCCTTTGTTGGAACTATTAAGTACAACCTTTCTCTCTGCGCAGTTTTACTTCCTTTCCTTCCATTCCACAGGGGTTAATCTCAAGAACGATCCCTAATAAACTTCCTGCATACTACTCTCCGTCAGAGCACACTTCCCCAGGGAACCCAAGCTGCCACAGTTGGTATCAAATGTGATAGGAGAAAGCAGACATGGGTATGGAATCTTAAAGCTGGATAATGAGGACTCACCACCCAGCTAGCAATGATGACCTCATCACTGGTGATAGGCAGTGCACAGAGAGCCTTGGCACGCAGTAGCAGTGCAATTGTTGAAACTTCGCCCACTGGTGAACTGGCATATTATACCAATGGAAGGGAATGCATTAGAGCAAGGCGTCTCAACTTCAGCACTACTAATATTTTGGGCCAGGACAATTATTTGTTTTAGGTGACTCCCCTATGCATTGTAGTAAGTTTAAAAGCATCCGTGGACACTCTCCACTAGATACCAGTAGCACACTTTTCTACTCCACTCCACCTCACAAAGTGTGACAATCAAAAATGTTTCTCGACATTGCCAAATGTCTTTTTTACTTTCATTCCTATGCTTTTCTTTATTTAAGCCTTCAACTTACATGTCTCCTTCATTTGTGACTGTCAATTTCCTACCTGTTCTTTGGGTCTCTGGTCCAATGCCAACTCCACCTAAAATCTTTTTAGATGTCCAAGATGTAATTCTTTTTGCCATTTCCCATTTACTCTTAATATCTCTATATAATCTGAATGAATTATACTTTACTAGTACTAATGGGGCCCCACTTACATGAATGTCCCCTTCACTATGACTCTGAGCTTCCATATGTTTTACTTACAGAAAATTCAGTATTTTACAGATTTCTCCTTGGTAACATCTCATGAAACTCGATGGTGCTTTTATCAGTCTTGGTCATCTCTCACTGTTAGTGCACCTTCCAGTGAATTAGGAACTCACAACCTTTGATGACCACGAGTTCAGTAATTAAGCCTCAAACACAGACTGATTGCCTTCACATGATTCCAGTGGTTCTGGTTATGCCGTATCCCTCATGGTGACTTCTGCTGCTTGATTTCTCTGTACAAATATTTGCCATTTCACTGAAGCCAATGTTACTCTTGTGCCAAGAGGAGAACATTTTACCACTTTGCCTACCTGAATGTCTCCCATCAAAGCTTGGGCAAGTGCTTGGGTACTATTTTATTACAACTCTCAGTGGTGTAGGTTTTTCAAATTACATATACAGCTACTATTCCTCAGGAAAAACACATGCTGCAAGTGTTTCTGGGACAGAAATTATTTCTCTATCAGCACTTCCCTAAATTCAACATCAACACTCGTCCTTGATCTTTCTGGCTAGTGCTGAGTAGCCCTTTTTCCTATATAAGAGTTCCCTGTCCTGAGATCCCACCTTGCATTTGTACTTCTTCAGGGCTGTCCTAGCACATCAATCATGTATAAATATCCTTGAAATTCAAAGGTGGTACGTAGAGCACAGAAAGGGTTCAGCTTATCAATTTAGTCTGGGTGTTCAGACTGTCAGAGTTCAGTCTCTTTTTCTTCTCAGGAGATGATTTTCCTCAAACAGATGGTGATGCAGATGGTTTTGTGTGGGGAGAAGTTCATTCTAATTCCTCTTGTTAGAAACATATGACCCACAGTTCACATCGGGTAATGATACTTAGCATGATTTAACTTAATGTGACATTCTTTCTATAAAACTCTGACAATACTAAGCACGTTGATTTGTGTTTGCTTGGAATATAATAAACATTATATTGACTATATTAATTAATATTATTAATTATATAATTATAAATGTTCTTTATATCCACATATATTAATTATATTTAGAGAATGGGTCTTTTTACATGAATATAATGACATAAGATATTTCATAGATGTAGAGCTTAATATATTTAAGATAATTTTAGCAAAACTCTTTAATAGATTATAAACTGCAACTGACCTCCTAATAAGTAAATAACCAATATTTACTTATTGACAGATGTGGCACAAAATCCAAATTTCCTGACAGCTAGCCCAGGGCTCTTGTCTCTGCACTGCATTGTCTCTGCATTTCTCTTTTTTGATATGGCCATGTTTATTTTTTTATTTATTTTTAATTTAATTCAATTTTATTTTAAATTAAACATTTTGTTTTGAGATGATTGTAGATTAACACTCAGTTGTAAAAAATGATATGAGATTCCTGTATCTTTTACTTAGTTCCCTTAATGGTAACATCTTGAAAAACTTTAATATTACAACCAGGATATTGACATTGATACACTCAGTATACAAAACATTTCTTCCCTTCTGATATGAATGCTTTTTACTTCCTATTCTTGCCTTATTGAGCTGCCTACTCCTGGCACTTTGTTTAAGAGAACTGGTGAGAGCAGACATCTTTTCTTTGTTACTAATTTTGAGGGGAAAGCATTCAGTCTTTATTAAACCATTACATATAATAATTGTAGATTTTTATGGATGCTCTTTATCAAATTGAGGAAAGTTCTATTCCTATTTTTCTGAGAATTTTTGTCAAGAATGTTTAATTTTTTCAAATTTTTTCTGCACTGAATGCTATTTTCATGTGCTTTTAGCCTGTTCACATCATGGATTATATTAATTATCAAATACTGGACTAGCCTGCATCCCTTAAATAAACTTCATTTGGACATGGTATATAATTACTTTTATATATTGCTGCATTCTATTTGTTAATATTTGGTTAAGAATTTGTATTTATTTCCTTGATCGCTAATGGTATTGAGCATCTTTTCAAATGTTTATGGACCATTTGTATATCTTCTTTGGAAAAAGTTCTGCTCAGATCTCTTGTCTATTTTTATTTATTATTATTTTTTAAATTAATTAATTTAATTTTTATGGTGACATTGGTTAACAAAATTCAATAAGTTTCAGCCGTACACTTTAACAATAATGCATATATGTTTATACTGTGTTCACCTCCCATAGTTAGATTTCTCTCTGTCACTACATATTTGACCTCCTTTACTCCATTTACCTTCCCTCTCACTCCCCGCCCCTACTCTCTGGTAACCACTAGTCTATAGTTCATGTGGTATGGCCATGTTAAAGCTATGATTTCCATCTTTTCCTATACTACTTACTGTTAGAAAAGTTAGTGGTCAAAATATGACCTCGCAATTTAAATCATTAACCCTTTATTCAGATTTGGACTAATTAGTATATCTTAAAACTATATAGACATGAAATGCAATGAATAATGTGGAAGACATATTTCTGTACAACATCCCACATTATAGTGATTCATAAACAGTAGAATAGTGTATCTATCCCTCTCTTGAATTTTCATGACATTCTGTTTATTTCAGCCTTGTAAAATTTTTCTTCATTTCCTATACTTATGTGAGCCTCTTGAGAGCAAAGGCCATGGAACAGTCATTATGCTGAATACAATAGATAGCATATAAATTTTTTTTTACTATCGATAAAGAAAATTAAATATATGGTACAGAGGATAGCTGGTGAAACTTCATTCAGTTCTTCTCATTTAAGACAAAATATCCAAGGATACTTACTTGAATATATGTATATAATTATGTATGTATGTATATATGTATGTATGTATGTATATAATTACTTCTAAAACTCGCCAAAAGAACTTAGTGATTTTCAACAAAGAAATAGGAAGGTTGATGCAAGGAAATTGGCACATTACAAATATCCTATAAAAAGAAAAGGATTTATAAAGTGAAACACAACCATTTCTGAAAATACTAGCAAGCAAATTCAACTACTAGTAAATAAGATTTATAATAAAAGAACAACAGGTGATGGAAACTTTTCATCAAGATTTATCTACAAATGATTAGGACCCAAACTCCTTGTTACCTACCTGCTTAAGTCTGGACACAGAGGCGAGGATATTAGTGTAGACTTCCAGTTCCCAAGCTAAAAAGCCATGGGGCCTCTCAGTAAGGCTCTAGCCTAGAAAAATCATTCTGCCCCTTAGAGAACTCTGAGAAAATTCTGCCACATAAAAAAATTTAGAGTTTTTGTTATCTCTAAAAGGAAGTATTTATCAACTACTGTGCCTGATTCAGAGCACATAAACCCAGTTTTGTTGGAAAAGTTATTGAATATATGAGATTCTACCTTTTCTTGTAAAAAGACCCCTCAGCTTGGGAAAGATATATATGAAATAATCATAGAAGACAAATATCAAATCTTATCACATAGATTCTTTAGTAGTGTCAAGACTTTCTAAGATCTTTAAGAGCCCCCTCACTTTTTTTTTTTTTAGTTTTAAACTATGGTTCCTATGTGTGCTTTTCAGTAGATCTTCAAAATATCTGATTTCTAATTCATTGATTCATAGAATCTAATACCTGAAAGAGACCTAATCCAAACCCAAGATTTTTACAGTTTAGGACTATATATATATATACATTGAAAGAGAATGCGTCTAGGATTCCAAAACTTAGATATGGCTTTGACTTGAGCCTAGGTCTTTCGATTGCCAAAAAATTTCTTCAAGTAGAGAGAATACAAAGAGACAAGAGAACAATGACTGCCTTGTTTTATAAATGCAAAAAAGACCAGAATGTTTACAGTATTTGTTGACAAATGCATACTTTATCAGTGTTAGTGGCAGACACGGGAAGCTGTGTTGCTCCCTGTTCTGCAGCATGTGATCTCTGAGGTTACTTGAAAATACTGGCGATACAATGTATTTCCTGCACCGTGTCTAAAAGACTTAAAGAATTACAGAAAGCAATGCTGAGGGGCAACATCTGCTTGCATAGGTCTGCTTCTGAATAAAAGGAGTTTTGAAATAAACCAGGCAGGTTCTTCTTTAAAAATGTCATTTCTTATAACTCAGGTTGATTTATATCTAAGGATATTCTTAAATGTGACACTGTTTTCAACAATGTGTTTCCATGTTTCCACAGTTCCTAGAGATGAACTGTGCAATTCTACAAGCCTTTTGGACCTTTGTTCTGTATGTTCTTTGACACTTCTACAATGTCTCTGGTTGACTATAAATAATACATTTTTAAGTTTTACTAATTTGAGAAATAGAAAACAGAAAGACTAAAATGTTTTCAAGAGTCAAGTTACTGAAACAAATCCATTCATCTGGACTTATGTAATAATTTTTATTATTTACTTAGAAAAGAAAAAATAATTTTAAAAAGGCACAAAACAATAAATATTATGAGTGTTTTCTTCCGAGTACAAAGTTATTTCTTTCTTCAAAAAAAAATGAGAAGATTCCATTCATTCTTTCATTTATTCATTCATTTATCCTTCTAATAAGTTTGTTGAATGCTCATCAAGAAGTGTCAGAAATCTATTAAACCACTCTAACATAATGATATATCCAAATTAATACAATAAAGTTCAAAAATACATTGAGATATAAACACAGTCTTGAGGTTAAGACTTCTTAACCTTGAGGTTAAGACTTCTTAACCTCAAGAAGTCTTGTATCCATAATAAACGACATCTTTGAGGAAATCTATATAGTTTGTTTTCTTTTGTGTAACTTCTGTCAATAAACTATTTAGAAAGGCACTGTTTTAGAAAAACCTGATTCATAATAACTCTGACATTAGAAATCAAGGGAATCTGGCAGATGTGTGTGCAAAGTCATATTCTTTTTCTTTACCTGTATTATTTTTTCACTTTATTTTATTGTTTGTATAGTGATAACTATATCTCTCATTAAGGAATAAGCTAATAAGATTAAAATATATGAAAGAGAAGCCCCTGACAATTTTAGTTACACAATAAATGCAGACACAGTCTTTTTGGAATAATAGAAATTAATAAAAGTGAAATTCATTTTACAAGACAATGGATTTTCAAGTTTTAACTGATTTCTTAGAATTTACTTTTAGTATTTTTTTTTAAAAATCAAGTAAAACATATTATGAATCTTAACACATTTAGAAGATGAAGTTAGAGTTCTCAGATATGATTAACTTGACTATCCTTTATGTAGTTAAACAACATATTTAACGGGTACAAAGCAGCATGCCTGTGTCCTCTCTGACTCCCTTTTGTTAAGATCTGCCATTCTTCACCAATGCACTTTGCAAATGACATTATTAATCAAGTGTGATTAGCTTCATTTGATGGATAAGGAGCCCCCAAAGGAGGAAGGGATGTATTTGATTCTTCTATGATGAATTTGTCTCAGAACCTGAGTCAGACTCTATTATACTCTTTCTCCTCCCCCTTTCTCTATTGCAACTGAAGTTATTGAAAATAGTAAAATTATTTCAAAACACCTTAATGAGATTTTAAACGAATATGTAATTTATTATACAATTATATTTGTATTCTTTAGAGAAGGGATGGTATATTTCAAGCTGCCAACTTTTCTATAATCTGTGCTAGTTTGTGGGTTTAGATAGGCTATGTATCAGGCTGGTGGTAGCAGGTCATCCATCTGGGTGTCACCTGTAGCAGTTTCGGGTACTGGAAATGGGTATTAGAATTAGAGACAGGAAACTTTGTTTCTCTGTAACATGGGGAAAAATCATTTAATCTCAGAGAAACAGGAATGATAATATCTTTCTTGCTTCTCCATAATGCAGTTATGAGGAACATTTAATATAATAAGGATAAAAGTCATTTGCAAACTTAAGACACTTTCTAAATGAATTTTAGGCAGTATTATTAATTAATGGTTATTAGGAATAAAGTTAGTATAAGTCAAGGGTGATACTTTACATCAGGCTCAGAAGTCCTGTCAATAATTGAGGACAAACACAGTAGTCTGCCAGAGATGCTGCAAATCAAAGACCCCACCTTAACTGACTGAATTAAAGATCAATTTCAAAGTAAAAGACTTGACTTAATTCAGGGATGGGAAGACCACTGGATTCTATATTTGATTCCCTGATCTCTTATATCATCTATGTGGGCTGAAGAGAGTTAGTGTCTGTCATCGACTCTCAAAAAAACAGAGTGTGAGCAAAATAATTTCTAATCAACATATTTAGTTATTTGCCATTATTACATCTACCTTCCAACTTAAATGATTTATATATCATAATATTAATGCATGCAATTTATTTTTATATTTCTCTTTTCTAGTTTCCTCTTCTGAATCATGTAAATAGCAGTATAAAAATCCAAATGCAATATATAGATATGAAAATAATTTAGTTTGGTACTCTTACATTAAAGATTCAACCATGTAAATTATTTTTTTGTCTTCATTTTAAAGATAATTCAGTTAAAGCCCTAAGAAGTTAAATCACTTGCCTAATCTGCTACTAAATGTGTGAGTACTGTTCATTTATACTCCCCTGCAATTATTTCTCAATCATTGACAAAAATTCATGATAATTAAGCAATCATTATTCAGATACTAATATAAACGCATAGCAGAAAGTTCTTCAAATATTTAAGCCCAAATGTTTTGTACCCTTGTGATATTTTAATGGGAAAGAACTTCTGGCTTGCTGTTTAAAATCACTTTAACTTTAGCTATGATGCTTGAGGCCCCAGGTGCTTTTGAATAAATAGATTACTCAGGTTTTTCATTAGAAAGTAAACTGCCTTTTCCATTAGAAAGAAGGTTCAGAAGAAAGAGCTTAGATTAGCTGAGATCATGTCTCCTGAACTGCATACTGAAGAACAATCATGGGGTTTAATTGAATGTCGGTTTGTTTTCTTTAGTGATAGTTCTTAATGGTTAAAGGAAAGACAGAACACATTGCAAATGGGTGTAGTCTGGGGTCTTTATGTGAAAAGGCACTGATATCCATGTTGACAAGCAGGTATAATTTCAGGAAATCCATAATGGAAAACTCACATTAAGAGTTTCACAGATGTCTACTTTATCTCTCTGTCTCTTGCGCTGTCTCTCTCACTCTCTGCCTCTGAGAGGAGACCACACCATCTGTAAAATGTTACCTCTTTTCTAATAAACAGTCCTTTGACTCTAAAAAAAAAAAAAAAAAAGAATTTCACAGATTTCTGAGTCTTTTGTTTGTTTGTTTATTTGTTTGTTTTCATTATCCTAGATTGCTCTTGTATGGAAAAAGAATAAAGTTTACAGACAGGTATATTGAATGTGGAATTCCTAGTCTTCCTAGAGAATTTTGTAAAACAATTCTTGTCATCTTTTTCTCCTTGATGGGGCTCCATTGTCTCTCTCCTTATCACTGTCTTTCTCTTATCTAGATCATTCTATTACTGCTCCTTTGCATTTCTGTCACTCGAGCCCTTAAAAATTAATTTTATTTTCATTCCTAGAGGAGGAGAGTGTCCAGCAAAACTTTCTTGATCGTTAATATGAAAACTGTCTTGCTTTTCTGCTTGTTTCCTAAAGGAAAATTCTCTTTGCCTACCTTTGACTTCATTTACCTTTTTTCACCTCCTTATTACAACTTTATTATTTGTCATTAGCAGAGTATCTACTGTGGGTTGGAAGCCTGGGCCTACTATGGTTTCGACTCTAAACTACTAATGCCTATGTATATATAAAATTTCACTTATTCTTTAAATAAACTTGTCATTATTAGCCCCAGTTTGTAGATAAATAAATCTCAAAGATTTTAAATAGCTTTATTAAGGACATAGAATGGGTGAAAGACAAAAACAGACATCATGTTTACTGTTGTTTTTGTCATATTGGAAGAACTAAAACTATCCTCTCTTATGTCTGCACCCAGATCTGGATAGGTGATATTCCAGGATTTTTACATATTCCCTCAAAAATTATTTGGCAAAAAAAACAAAACAAAACAAAACAAAAAAACCTACCCCCCCTCCCCCCCAAAAATAAATTCCAAGAAATAAGACAACAAGAAAACATGAACTACATTTCCCTCGCTCTTTCCCTTTCCCTAATGTCTGTCGTCTGGTAGATTTCAGAGCGATCCTGGGAGTCAAGCGTAGAACTGAGCACCTACAATAGAAGACAGCAGTAGGGATGGGGTGAAGAAAGACTGGAGGAAATATTCACAAGTGAGAGTCTTGGAAAGAGGACAAAATTCTGACATTTAAGTTCTGTGATCGGAGAAGGAAAAGACCATTAAAATTACTTATTGATGGAATGGGCAATTTTAAAAGTACGAGTTATTTATTAAATGATATTTCTTACTATAAATTAAATTGCAATTAAGGTAATTCTGTGGAAAGGTTATTGTCACATTGTATTGATTAGATCTTTTTCATGGTAAGACAGAAACCGACTCTGGTCCTTTGAAGCAGAGAGAAATTTACGTACAGACGAACTAAAGGGAAAACTAAAGAGTTAGACTCAAAAGCACAAAAACAGGTCATCTCCAGCAACAATGAACAATTTTTGTAGAAAACACAGCCCAATAAGTCAATTCCAAACTTTTCAGACTCTTGAGCATTCTGCTTAAGAGCCAAATTCCAGAGAAAGTATTGAGCCTAGCCTGGGTCATGTGCCTGCATTCTGACTAAGAATGGACCGTCTTGACTGATATTCTCACCAGATTCAGCTCTATGGGGACATAATTCTTTCATCAAGGCAAAACCAGATTGCTGTTTTCAGAAAAGAGAGGAGAGATGCTAGGCTGTTAAAGTAAAAGTTCTATTTCTATTCACAGCAATACTGAGAAGGGAACAGATCGATAACAGCCTTATTGCCTGAAACCATTACTCAGGAGAGTTACATAAGACACTGAAATATGTGTTACTTTGTTATCTCTAATGCACCCATGCTTGTATTCAGTTGATTGAATGCATACATGTTTGAATGGACAAATGAACTAATAAATTTTCTAGAGCAATCAGGTGCGGCCTACCACTAGAGAGAGAAATTTGGGCGTTCTGTATAGTTTTATACTGCAAACTAAATTTTCATGGTAATTAAAACCAATTTTTGAAGTCTTTTGAAGAAATTAATTTCTTTTCAAAACTTCGCAATTTAGTGTACAGAAAAAATATAAAATGTCATTGATATTTACATTTTAAAAAGAGATTCTTTAGCACAAAATACTTATCGAGTAAATAGAGGAAAGCTATTTTTAAACTAGGTATAAGTTGTGATTTTGTTGCAGATGTTATTTGCCTCAAAACATAGTCATTTCAATTTCCTCATTTCTTGTTGCATGAGGTTAATTATCAAGTACCATTTCGATTGCTTATTACTATAGCATCACCTCTATTTCTTTTCCAAGGAGTCCATGGTATTTCTATATCAGGGATTATATGTATTTAAGAAAAAATTTTGAGGTCTGCCTCGTGTGGCCATGCCATACTTTTCTAAATTATTGTTTCCTGCTTACCTATATGAATGTGGTATGCAAGTAAAACTATTCTTCCAAGAACATGTGAATAATCTACTTATCTAGAATTTTTTCAATATATCCCTTCTTCTTGGAAAGCCTTATTACATTATCTCCCATTGTCTATCCTGAATGTGAAATTCCATATATTCATATATTCTATTCTGGGAGGACCATGATAAACGAAACACTTAAATTCTACCAGTTAACTATCCATGTGGCCTTAGGCTTTTAATGTGCCTTAAACTCATTGCTTAATCTTCAAAATGAGATTAGGTCAATAGGACTCTAAAGTTCTTTCTTATAAGTGCCAAAAGGGGCAGATCTGAGGGTTATTTTCTGTGAATCTCTCTATATAATTTCTCACCAAATTCTCCAAAAAGTTTTATCTATTTGTTTATGAAAACCTTCAGAAATCCTCTTAGGATACTGGAATTAAAGAATTATAGAATATAAGACATAAGAGAGAATTTAGATATCTGATATTCCCTAAAGTTGGAGAGATGCTCAAAAAAAATAAGTTTAAAGTAGAAAGCACTACTTTACTTTTATTCAATCTATTTTTTTCATACCAATTATTTATTTCAGCTAATATTTTAATGTTGCTTAAATGGCATATGTTTATAAAGTTATACTATGATACTATAAGGGCATTATCTGTTACATGTTCCTAGTACTTATCAAAGCTAAACATTGTTTATAAAAAC
>NW_011888795.1:4084335-4086670 GCF_000151845.1 Pteropus vampyrus | reverse complement strand
TGCTTATTACTATAGCATCACCTCTATTTCTTTTCCAAGGAGTCCATGGTATTTCTATATCAGGGATTATATGTATTTAAGAAAAAATTTTGAGGTCTGCCTCGTGTGGCCATGCCATACTTTTCTAAATTATTGTTTCCTGCTTACCTATATGAATGTGGTATGCAAGTAAAACTATTCTTCCAAGAACATGTGAATAATCTACTTATCTAGAATTTTTTCAATATATCCCTTCTTCTTGGAAAGCCTTATTACATTATCTCCCATTGTCTATCCTGAATGTGAAATTCCATATATTCATATATTCTATTCTGGGAGGACCATGATAAACGAAACACTTAAATTCTACCAGTTAACTATCCATGTGGCCTTAGGCTTTTAATGTGCCTTAAACTCATTGCTTAATCTTCAAAATGAGATTAGGTCAATAGGACTCTAAAGTTCTTTCTTATAAGTGCCAAAAGGGGCAGATCTGAGGGTTATTTTCTGTGAATCTCTCTATATAATTTCTCACCAAATTCTCCAAAAAGTTTTATCTATTTGTTTATGAAAACCTTCAGAAATCCTCTTAGGATACTGGAATTAAAGAATTATAGAATATAAGACATAAGAGAGAATTTAGATATCTGATATTCCCTAAAGTTGGAGAGATGCTCAAAAAAAATAAGTTTAAAGTAGAAAGCACTACTTTACTTTTATTCAATCTATTTTTTTCATACCAATTATTTATTTCAGCTAATATTTTAATGTTGCTTAAATGGCATATGTTTATAAAGTTATACTATGATACTATAAGGGCATTATCTGTTACATGTTCCTAGTACTTATCAAAGCTAAACATTGTTTATAAAAACAAAAATGTATGGAATTGATCAGGTTATTATTTTTCTCTCCAAAGTTTACATTTTCCCTACTAAAATAGAAAATTTAACCTTGGGAATTATACACCAGCTTTTCTAAAAGTAACAAAACGTTTAAATGGACACAATTTTAAAACTATACTCTCCCTTCATAATGAGGCAAAGGAAGTAGATTCTAATTTACGAACTCTGAATCTTGGGTTAAATTTCCATCTATCCTAATCTTTATAAAGGAAACATTCATTAAAAGTCTATTTGGGATTTGATGCTATTACATGTGTGATTCTTTAAGGATTTATTTCATTTGCTTCATTTCTACTGTCTTTTTCTTTTATGTCTTATTTTAAAGAAAAGCCCAGATTTTATTTCTCCTGTATATCTGCCAATGTATTCATTTTTAAAAAATAATTTGGTCATTTTGTTATATAAACAAATTTCCCGACGTCTCAAAATGTATATTTTTTACAATTGACTTTTTCATGTAGGATCAAAGTAAGGTCCACACTTGCTAGTTGATTATTATGTTGCTTACATGTCTTTATATCTAGAGCGGTTGTTCATCCTTTTTATTTATCATTCCATAATGTTGATCTGCTAAAGATACTAGATCAGTTGCCCTTTAATATTTTCTACTTTCTAAATTTGCTTTGCTGTTTGTTTTGTGATATTAGTTAATTTGTTTCTCGATCATTAGTATTTTTAATGTACTAATTATTGGCCCTAAAAATATGATAAAATTTGGGATTAGGTATTTTGTTTGTTAGTTGGTTTTTAAAAGAATGTTTCCTAAGGGTGCCATTTATTTTATATTGCATAATATTTGGAGACATATAATGTTTGATTGACCCTTCTTAGGGATGATATAATTGATTGTGCAGTGAATTTAGGTCAGAATAGCTTGAACATCAGAATTTGAATTCAATACGACACTCTGATTTTGGAACACAAATAGTCTAAGTCTTTCCAGCTAGTGAAATCAAGATATTGATTAAATTACTATACGTAATCCCTTGCTTGAATTCTCACCTAGGAGACTGAATATCTGGGAAATTAATTTAGATATATATGTGTATTCTAACACAGTCATACTAACCAAATTTTAAAATAAAGAACTAGCTCACAGGGATTATGAAGAGTAACAAACCTGAAACCCTTCCTCCTCAACCAATTTTTCATAAAAATATGCTTGAAATGATACAGATAGTAAGGAAAATGTAATGATTGCAAAATGAAGCATAAAAAGAGTGGAAATAGCAACTTTTGGAAGGATATTTTTAAACTTTGATGATATTACATAAATGTTATTGAGAGCTGATAAGTTCTTTAACTCCTAAACTAAAAGTGTACTGATACAATTTGGGGCAAATTCCACTCATATCCCCTAAATAATGGATACGAAATTTGATTTTATATAGATCTGATTTTAGTTCCTGGATTCTTGCCGTTTATCTGTTCTGTAATTCTGGGAAAGTTAC
>NW_011888795.1:4063695-4084285 GCF_000151845.1 Pteropus vampyrus | reverse complement strand
CAGAATAGCTTGAACATCAGAATTTGAATTCAATACGACACTCTGATTTTGGAACACAAATAGTCTAAGTCTTTCCAGCTAGTGAAATCAAGATATTGATTAAATTATTATACGTAATCCCTTGCTTGAATTCTCACCTAGGAGACTGAATATCTGGGAAATTAATTTAGATATATATGTGTATTCTAACACAGTCATACTAACCAAATTTTAAAATAAAGAACTAGCTCACAGGGATTATGAAGAGTAACAAACCTGAAACCCTTCCTCCTCAACCAATTTTTCATAAAAATATGCTTGAAATGATACAGATAGTAAGGAAAATGTAATGATTGCAAAATGAAGCATAAAAAGAGTGGAAATAGCAACTTTTGGAAGGATATTTTTAAACTTTGATGATATTACATAAATGTTATTGAGAGCTGATAAGTTCTTTAACTCCTAAACTAAAAGTGTACTGATACAATTTGGGGCAAATTCCACTCATATCCCCTAAATAATGGATACGAAATTTGATTTTATATAGATCTGATTTTAGTTCCTGGATTCTTGCCGTTTATCTGTTCTGTAATTCTGGGAAAGTTACTTCATCTCTGTAAGCTCCTATTTCTTTATCTGTGAAATATGGAGACGATTTCATTACTTTACTCAGAGTCTTGATGTAAGAATTAAGCCAGAGAATGCACGTCTGTACAGCAGTATCATGTTGTTTTTATACAGGTTTTATTATTATTTAAATATGGCCAGTGTCTCTGTAACACTTACAGATGCCAAAGGAAAAGGCATGTCATACCACAGGGGTCCAATGGGGAAGCACTAGAGTCAGTGAAGAGGCTGAGAGAGAAGAGGAAGTTGTGGACAAGAGCGGGTGAGGTAGGTTAAACAGGTATTGGATTGGCTAGTTTGAATAATTTTTGCCAGCTCTGGGGCAAAGAGGTTGTCTCTAAGTTGTTTGGTACCTGACTTTGGGGTGATTAGGGCAGAGGAATAGTGGCCCAGAGTATGAGAATCCAATACAGAAGTTAGTTTTGGTGTGGGCTCTGGATTGGTTGGTTTGCATTTAAAAGGCGCAAGGACAAATTATTTATTGAATTGTTAATCCCTTCCCTACTGATCTGAAATAATACTGTTTTCATATATCAATTTTTCCTTTATTCTTGTTTGTGTTTTTCATCTGTGCATTATTTCCCATAGGTCTCCTTGTATCCTTTTTACACAATCTGAGTTATAATACCTTTTTAATATATACTGATTTTTTAAAACTTTTGTTTTAAAATAATTTTAGACTTGTAAAAAGTTGCAATACTAGTACAGAATTCATGTATATTTTTCAACCAGCTTCCCATGATAGCACGTTTGTAAGCATAGTACAGTAGTCAAGACCAGGAAATTAATATTGTTATGAGACCATTAACTAAATAACAGGCTTTTTTCAAATTTAATCAGTTTTTTTGTCCTAAAACTCTTTTTATTTTCTAGGATCCAATTTAAGATTTTTATATTGCACATAGTTATCTCATTATTCTCCTCTACCCTGAGACAGTTCCTCTCTTCCTCCATGTTTCCTTGTCTTTTCTGACTTTGGCATTTTTTATGAGTGCTGATCAGTCATTTTGCAAAATGATTCTCAATTTAGGTTTGTCTGATTTTTTTTATCATTAGATTAAGTGTATGCTTTTTTAGAAATAATACACAGAAGTAATGTCATACCATCTCAGAACATCAATACACCTTCCTACTGGTGATGTTAACAGTGATCACTTGGTTAAGGTGGTGCCTGCCAGGTTTCTCCATTATAAAATTACTGTTTTTATTTTTTTTTAATAATAAATACACTGATCTGAGGCATGGAGTTCAATGAGTTCTGACAAATACATATACCTAGGTAACCCACACACCTGTCAAGTTATGGAACGTTTCCATCTCTCTAGAACATTTGCTTCTGTGGTTTCTTAGCAACCACTTCATTCCTTATGATTTTAATCGGCACATTCTCTACTAGTCCTTTATAGATTCACTAGGATATTCTACAGAAACAGTTGTCTTGTCCATAAATTTTCTTTAAATCTTTCATTTTTATTATTGCATTGACTAGGACTTCAATTAAAATGTTGAATAGAAGTGTCAAGAGCAAGCATTACATTGTTCTCAATCAATGAGGAAAGTGCTCTGACTTCCACCATTAATTAAGATTCTAGTTGTATATTTTTTATACATATCCCTTATTTGGTTGAGAAAGCACCCTTATATTCCTAGTTTGTTGAGAGTTGTTATCTTCAATTGGTATTAAATTTTACCAGTTCATTTATTTAGACAATCAAATTCTTTTTTAGTCTTTATTCTCCTAATGAATAGAATTACACTGATTTTCACATGTTAACCAACTAGTATTCTTGGGATATACTTCAATCAATCATTATTTACTATCTTTTGATATATTTCTGCATTTTGATTGCTAAAATTTTGTTAAATATTTGGGCATATTCTCATGAATGATATTGGTCTATAATAAACCTTTCTTAAATGTGCTTTTCTTATTTTGTTATCGGAGGTATTCTGCCTTCAAAAATAAGTTGAAAAGTCCTTTCCTTCTGTTTTCTGTAAGATTTTGTGCAGTATTGGTAGATTATATCAGTGAAACTATGAGGACAGATAGGTTTGTAGTGATTAATTTACATTTAGCAGGCAGACATATGGTTATTGAGATTTTCTATTTCTTTGTGGGTGTTATGATAATTTGTATGTTTCAAGAAATTTGTCATCTTATTTGTCTAATTTATGAGCATAGAGTTGTCAAAAATAGTGCCTTATTATATTTTAATGTTTGTAGGATCAGTAGGGATGTTCTCTCCTTCATTCCTAATACTGGTAGCTTGTGTTTTTTTCTCTTTTTCTTAACCTATATATCTATGATTTTACCCAAATCATTGATCTTTTCATATAATTAGCATGCGATTTTGTTGATTTTCTTTTTTTGTTAGTGTACTTTCTGTTTTATTCATTTCCACTCTATTATTTTCTTCCTCTTACACTTGGGTTTCTAGCTTCTGAAGATAAAAAATTAGAGGATTAACTTAAAAATTGTATTCATTGTTAATATAAGTAAAGATTACAAATTTCTCTTTGAGCACTGCATTAGTTGCATTACATAGACTTTTCTGTGTTAAATCTATGCATTGCTTCCAATCGCTTCCTAGTACTCCATGCACTCGTATTTATCTATCCACTCTCAAGGATAAATAACTCGTTGTCTTTAATATCTTGTCACCCAACACAATTACTATTTCAATAATTTCCTAATATTGTACCCTTATATTCTTCTGAGAGTTTCTATGGGCTATCATATATCTAAATACCTTGTTGTACTTTATTAATCATTTGAAGAATACACATGCAGTTTTTTGCATGTGATATTTCTATGCAAAAAAAATATTAATGTTTATTCTGTGTTTAATGAGACTTTTTCTTCTTTTTCAACCCATATATCTTTATTCCTTTATTTTTGTTTTGTTGCCCCCTACAGTATTAAATAAAAGTGTTATAGCATATCTTTGTCTTATTCATACTTTTGAAGAGACTATATCTTAAACATTTACAGAAAGTATTTGTAGTTTCCTGTTTTCAGACTAAGATCATTCCTCATATAACCATGAATTTTCATTATTACTGCATATTAAGTTTTAACAAAACCTCTGTAAATATACTTAGATAATTGTATGGTTTTTCTTCTTTAATATATTTTCGTAGTAAATTTTTACAAATTAAATCCAATGTATATTACTAGATAAACACAATTTTGCCATAATGTATTTTAAAATATATTGCTTTATATCTTTTGTTCTTTTTTAAATGTACATTCATAACTGAGATAAGCTGCTTATTTTTCTTTTCTCATTCTATCCAAATCTTGTTTAGGTTATAAGTTATACTAGTCTCATAAAGGTATGGTACAATATCTCATATTTTGTCTTCTAGAAAAGTTTGTAATTCTATTCCTTGAACCTTTGGCATATTTTAACTCTAAATATATCTGCATTGTGTATGAGAGAGAGTGTGAGTATGTGCATGTGTGTTTATTCAATGGTAATACGTCTAATTTTTTTCTATTTGACTTCATTTTTATAAGTTATATTTCTCTAAGAAATTACTCATTAAAAAAATTTCAAAATAGACAATACAATTTTTTATTGTATTCTCTTAATATTTAATCTATTTAATCTGGAGCTATATATTTTTATTCCTGATATTATTTTTAGTGGGTTTATTTTTTTTTATCATAGACTTCATTTTACTTGTTTTAATCTCAAAAAATCTTACAAGTTGTATGACTGTTTTCTATTTTATTATGCTCTTCCGACTTATTGCATTTTTGTTATTTTATTTTAAGTTACATTAAATTTAATGCTTGTCTCTTTATATTAATCATAAGTCTAGATGCCATAACACAAACAAAAAAAAAAACTCAGTAAATTTACAAACTGGAAGCATACTTCTCTCTCACTTTATTGCCAATTAAATTGCTTCCTGGCCTTATGGCTACAAACAAGTATATAGCAATTAATTTATATTCCACAAATAGATTTTAAGACTCAAACTCTTTTGATTATATAGAAGGCAGGATTTCAGAGTCTTCCTAGATCTTTGCATTTAGCCTTTAGGCAAAAGAAAACAGCATACCTGGAAAAAGCCCCAGGGAAGACAGTCATCATATTCATTCACATTCACTGACGAGACCTATTGTTTAGCTACAGTTCTTATAGTAGAGTTGGAAAATGTAGGCTAGCTAGGGACCAAGCAAAAAGAGAACAGATATTGTTAGTATTGAACCAGTCATACCAGAGTGCATACCATAATCACAAATATCCATTTTCTCCTCCTCGCCATGCTGACATCTCATGAGAAACATCTCAAGAACATATCCCATCATTGTATACTGCTCAAAGTCCATGATCCTCAAGTGATTTGATGTCCTCTTTCTCAGATCCCAATATGGCTTCTGTTCTAACAACCTACAAAATAATAAAACTAGTTATCTGTTCCCCTCCACACACATTGCAGTTTTAAAGTAGTAACAGAATAACCACTACACAAGCTCTGATTCTGAAAGGGGAAGGATATGAGGCTTATAGCAGTCATTATTCTGTATTAATTCAAAAATCCTCTTGGGCAATCTTAATATAGACAGTAAGAATCCTTCTAGCCCACCTTAGAGGTGGGGTAAGTTCTTTGCATCTTAGAACCAATTAAGCTTTGATTCTGCTCTGCTGGCAACTCTGTATCCACTATTCTTTGAGCCTCAGACTCGTTTGTAAAATTATTACTTTGTCCATCATTAGTCCCACTTTCTTTTCTATTTTATCAGTGTCACCCAGGATGAGATAGGAAAGTCCTTTTTGACTTTGTCCAGCTGCTGCTTATCTTCATAATGCTCCCTGCTCTCTGTAGCCCATTCCTGCTGTAGGTTAGTGAGTCAAGCATTATCAGGATTTGTTCTCCATTTACCAGTCTGTTTTGACCACAACCTCCTATTCCAGTGGAACTCTAGATTATGCATAGGACAGACTTTCACTTTCTTACCTGGCAGACTTCTTCTCCTGGTGCAGGGTAGGTGGTATGGTACTCCTCTAGATCCCTCTTTGCTAGATTTCAGTGGTCTGGCTGTTTTCCTGTCCTCAAAGCCACAGATTGTGAAAGGTAGCCTTCTCAGTACAGCTACTGGCTCCAGATTATGTTGATTATTCCCTCCCTTGCGGATTCAGTTCAGGAATAGTAAAGACTCCTGCTGTTTCTGACCCAGGGTCAATTTACCATATTTTTTGGATTTCCTTAACCCTATCTACACCTTGGTAAATACCTAATTTATGAAACTCTCCTCGATTGCCTTATTTGAGCAGGCCTTCTTATTGAGACATAAATAATGATGTAAACAAATCTGACTTTGAATGCCAGCTCACCACTTAGTTGCTTTAAGAACAAATTTCTTGACACAGCTAGTGATTATTTCACACAAAATTGTTTTAGATGAAATAATTCTAACAATCTTTTTTGTACTTGGCTTAAGTAAAAATATATGTAGTACATAAGTTTATGGTTTATTGTGATAGGAAGGATAACTTACACATTCTAAATAGTGTTTAGCTTTGGTTAGCCCAAAATGCAGAGCTCGAGGCAAAGTCTGACACATATAAAGTGATGCCAGGGAACAAGAGTAGTAGGATTGCAAGAGCAAAATAGGAAGAGATTACAAAGGTCGTTCTCTGGGAGCCAAGACACATACTGTACAAATAAACCATGACAACCACATTGTCATAAATGCCATTTCTAAGACATTATGACTTCCATTAATTTTGTGTATTGATGTAGATTTGCATTTTCCATTTGTTTATCATAATATTTTCTGTCATGGTTATGAAAATACCTATAATACTAAATGAAAATATTTACATGTATATTTTCCTCTATATTAGTTTATATCTAAATTTCAGGACTAACGTATAATCTAGTATGTTCTCTTTGATCTTATAATTTAAATTTCTAAATCAACACTCCTTTCCACTCCACCTTTCACCTAATTCTTATTAGGATTTAGGTGAACTCTAAGATATAAGAAAGCCTCCTAAAAAAAAGATATACTTTTTTTTGTCAGTATTTAAAAATAAAGTTTCAAACTTATAAAGGGCACATAAAATTTTAAAATACAACTTAATTTAGTAAAAGTAGACACTTCAAATTAATTACCTTTCTTGACAGTTTACTGAGATACATGCTTGTAGATTTATTATGCTTTGTTGCAAGTAATAAGAATCCTTTATTTGTAAATTAAATTCCATTTTGATTTTTAAGACCAGGGATCATTAAATTTAATCCTGGAAATAAGAATGTAGAAATTATTGAACTCTTAAAATATTGGGAATACTTTATTTAACTCATTTTAGATTAGGCATTTTTCATGTATTTTCTCAATACATAAAGAATACGTGCCACATAGTCATAACTAACTTGATAAACAACTACACACTTCTAACCTCTGTTCTTACATCTCAACTCTTCTTTCCAATGGTCACAGAAGTATCTGTGTCTTTTTAAATTTTCTTCTCCCTCTCTTTCCTGCTCACAGTATGCTTCATTTTACTTCATAAATTACCAATACTAATAAAAGAAAAATCTGAAAATCCGAATAGCCTTATGTGTGTTAAATAAATTAAACTTATAATTATTTATAATTATAAATAATCCTCACATCAAGAACTCAGGCCTTGGCTTTATTGGTGAATTGTAGCAAACATTTAATGAAAAAAAAAAATTGAGAATACTCTACATCTCTTTTTTATGAGCCAAATTAACCTGGATACCAAAATCAGCCAAGAACTTTACTTGGAAAGAATATTATATATGAGCATAGACACAAATTGATAAAGTTAAAAATTTTAGCTTTATTTCTAGTAAAAGCTGTTTGACATGCACCTGTCAGGTCTGTTTACTAGAGTCACATCTTTATTTTAATTAAAACTTATTGTTTTTGTACATTTTGTTTTATAATATTTTTACTCAATTTTATATCATTGATATTTTCAATGTTATTAAATCTCCATCTATAGCATAATTTTCAGCTCTTCTCAAAGTAATATCTATCTGTTTAATCAGTCCTGCTTTATTGAAGTACTGTTTCTGAGTATTTTGCACATTCTTTGTTGTGTATATTAAAACACACATTTTTGAAAAGTTCCCATTATAATTGAGCATAATATCCTTTCTTTTTAAAATTATATTAATATGCTTGAACTGTTAATTTCTCTGTATCCTTTTAAATAGAGTGTTAGCTTTAAAAGAGTTTTACAAAAGAACTTTGAAAAAAAGTTTGACAAATTTTTCTATATAATAATAAGTTGGTCAAAACTCTTGAAAAGATGAATAATGAGCAAAACACCTCATTATGTTATACATGTTATTTAGAAAGCATCAATATTGAAAATTATCAAATTTTGGCTAAGAATAGCCCATTTTTTAAGTATATGGTATAAATTTTGAGGAAAGGTTCTTCTTTTTCTCTGTCTCTTTGTTGTCTGTATCTTTCTGACTCTCTCTTTCTAAGAAGATATTTGTGTGGCTCCATGACTCATTTAAAGTAATGATATGTAAAATATCTTGAGTCTTATATATGTATTATCAACCTATGCAAAATTTGGTATGTGTAAAGGGAGAGAAGCATCATCAGATTTTTATTGAATGTAATTGTTGAAAGAGAGAAGTCAAAATAGCATTAAATTTTGCACTTAAATAAAATAAGGGAGATGTCACTGACCATGATTGGAAACTGAGAAGGTTTATGAGGGAAGAAATCAAATTTTGGTTTAGATAATCTTAATGTGAAGTGACTTGAGGACTCCAAGAAAATGTAGATTTGAATATTAGATTGGGGATCAGTTTAGAAGTCAGAGCATTTGAAGAACATTTTTATTACTTAAAAAAAATTTTAGTAAAAAATTTTCCCAGAAAAATGAATATTGATTTACTACATTTCTGTCTTTATATTTTTAAAAAGCGAATTGTTTACCATTCTTAAAAGCCTTCTTGAATATCCATCATCGAACATTCTAAGACTTATTGAGGATATATTTCATCACCTGAATTTTAAACAATACTTTAAAAATTGTTGACAACTCTGTACAAAACTGCCAGCTTATTTATGAGCACATATTACTTATACACAAATAAGAGAACATATTCTAAAAATATAATACTTTTAAAAATGTATTTTTAATACATTTTATATATTTCTTCCATAACTCAGGGAGATCATGAAATAGCTACCTTGATGTATTTTATGAAATAAAGCTTGTTTAACATCAAGTGGAACCTATGTGTAAAAAAAATTTTTCCCAATTAGATTCATTCATTTTAGACTTCCGATATTCTTTCATTCTTAATATTGGTATAGACTGCTAATCAGGAAAATTGACATTTGATTTCCTAATTTGAGTTCATAGTTTGCTCATGAATTCCATAAAGCATTTTCCCTTTCTTTATTGTTGACCATATATGAATATTGTATATTCATGAAATTTTAATAAAACTTAACTTTAAAAATGTACCACAAAAGAGAAACAGCTGTAAATGCCAAGGTTTGCACTGACTAATGTAATGGTAGTCTATAATCACAGACTCCAATCTGCCCCCAAACAAATTACACTGTGACAAAAACTGTCTGCAAAAGAAAAGTCCAAATGAATATAATATTGGAATCAGCTTCAGTGAAGTGATCCAACAGAATAGTCACTAAAGATTAAAATGGGATCTGACAAAAGGCAAGATACGCCTCCTGGATCCAGAGTGCAGAGGTTTATTGCAAATGCTGAGCTGGAATCCCAGCCTGGAAAGTGGGGATGTCCAGAAGGAAGCCACACTGGGATTGGAAAGCAGGCTTTTGCCCATAAAGGTTAGTGATGTTGAAACCTCAAAAACCTCGGAGGTTCAAATTGGGTAAGTCAGTATTTCAGAGTGGCAGGGTGGGGTGACCAGCATGGTTCTGCTGAGTAGCGGAGAACTCGGCATACTGGAGCAAGGCATTTGGGGTTCTGTTCCCAGCCCTGGCTCTCACTCCCTCAATAAATCAGTGTTAGCCACTTAATGTTCTCTGTCCCAGTTTTCTTCTAAGCATAATCAGATGAATACATTTACCACATAGTGAATTTACTAGGATGTTACCAGTTAGTGTTTTAAAATAGAAGAGAATAAAATAGAAGAGAACAGAAATTATAGAGCTATAAGAGATTGTACAGATTCACTAATCCATTCCTTTCAGCACTATGACTTAGAAGAGGCATACTTCAAATCACACATCTAGTTAGTACTTTGAGAGCTTCTCTTTTTCAACTTGGAATTATATACTAGAATATGTCCCTTAAATGTTTTATTCTATTTGGGGCTGGACAGATAGGTATTGTGTCATGGAGAATTAAAAACTATGTTGTAGATAGATATTTAGTGACAATAAAAATGTTAATGATACATAGATTAATGAAAAATGTTATAAAACTATGTGCAATATAAACCTATTTCTATTAAAATTAAATAGATATTCATATACCTCTAGGGGAAAGAATTGAGATTTATGTCAAGTAATAACATTATTTATGGTGGAATTACGTTATTTTCATCTTCTTTTGGCCTATTGGTGATTTCTAACATGGTGAATATGTATTTTATGGTAGACAAAAATACTATCATTTGTGTCCTAAAATGCAAATTATACCAAAATCTTATAAATTAAGTTTAATTCTCTGCATTAATTTCTTTTAACCTTTGATCACTGTATTCTGATAAATCTTAAATCTGTACTGCTAACTCAGACACACTTATACAAATTTCAATGTATAGTTTTGGTCCCTCCTGTTCTCCAGTTACAGGGTCTCTTCTTGGACATTGGCTCTTAACCAATCATAACACTACGCTACCTTTGCAGTCATAAATGAATACTGTACTTGACATCCAAGACTCAGACCCTCTGTCAATAACAAGGAAAATTAATAGCTAGCTCCCAAAAGCCTTCTCTTGTCAGCACATAAGCTATTCTACCTCTTGGAGCAATAATAAAGATCTCAGATTCTGACCACAATCGTCTATAAATTCCACCTTATTGGATTATTCGTCCTCGGTAGAGCTAAACTTGAATCTCAATGGCATCATTGGTTTATTAAAAACTTTGCTTTCCCCCATTATCAGCTCTTTACTCTTTTATCCAGGTTAGAGTCTGTGGTCATTGTTGCAACCATTCTCTTTCCTAAATTCTTTGTCACCTTTCTCCTTCCATTTCACCTTTTCAATAAATCACATTCCTTGATTTAATGTGACTCATTTACTTTATTGTACCTGTATCCAAGGTACTAAGCACTATTGGGAAAAAAATTCACAGCTTCACTAATTGATTTCCTTATAAATTCAAAACCATTAGTCTTAACCCTGCAAGATAATTACCCAATCTTTGCCATTTTATTTTCCCCTTACATTACACCCAAACTGCTTTCATCACTACTACCAATGCCATATATTTCATCAAATCCAGGAGAAATTTTTCATTCCTTAGCTTATTATTTCACTCAGTCATCTCCAAAATGGTCAGTCAATTTCTCTTCCTTAACATTCTGTGCTTTAGCTTCTAAACCTTACAAACTTCTAATTTTTCCTTTTCTGATTATGTCTCTTTATCTTGTATGATGGCTTATTGTCTTTTATTCAACTATAAAAATTTCCCCAGTGATCTGTCCTCAGCCTTCCTGTCCTCTACCCTGCATCCTCTATCAGGACAAAGTCATCTATTCCATTCCTTTGGCTTCAATGACCACCTATATTCTAATGAATCTAAATCTGTACCATTAACTCATGCCTCTCTTTTAGATTCCAGGACACTTATCAACTGTCTACTTCACATCTGTATTTAGATGTTTTACAGACACCTCAAACTCAGTAGATATTCAAAACTAACTCATGATCTCTCTCCAACAGTATTCACTCTCAATACCTTCTACCCAAATGTTTAAGGCAAAATCTGCTTGCTTTTTTGACTCCTCTTATTTCCTTTCCTCCCTAATTAACTTTACCAGTTAATGTGATCTCTAAGATAGATCTCAATTCATCCATCTCTCTCAATTTTCAGTGCCACACCTTGAACTAGGCTATGGCTATTTTTACATGTAATAGACTCTGATATGGATTCCTTCATCTACTCTTACTTTCCTCCAATACATTTTCTAAATTGCTGTCAGCATGATCTTTTAAAAACTTGTAATTGATCATCTCGCTCTCTCTTCTACTAAATATCTTTTTATAGCTTTCCATTGCCTGTGGGACAAAGATCGAAATTCTTAACACTATCTGCAAGACCTTTTATTTCCTACTTGTCTGTTTCCTACTTACTTTTCAAGGCCCATTCAATTACAGTCAACTTTATAAAACTTTAATAGTGAACAAGAATTATTATCCCCATTTTATAGCTGAGAAAATGATTCTCTGAAAATTTAAGTTATTTAAATTATTTTCTCATTGTCAAATGTTTAGAATTTAGTAGAACCAAGATTCTGACCTAATCGAGTTGATTCCTCTCCTCATTTTTGGAATATGACCTTATTTCTATAGTTTTAAATTTATTTAAAATTATATTTAAGTCTAAAAAGAGGATAGAATTGAAATCAAACAAATATTTCACACTAAGAAATATATTTCCCAAAATAATACAAAGATTCACTAAAATAAAATGTAAATTATGGGTTTTTAATGCCAAATGTTACATTAATAATAATACCAAACTGTATTGATGACTTACACAGTATGAATACTTTATACTCATTAATTCATTTATTCCCCATAGAAAGTAAATGAAGCTTATTATATTATTACCCCCATTGGACAAATATCTAACCTAATGCATGGAAAAATGTATTTGTTCAAATTTTCATATGAAATAGAGAAGCCAAGGTTTGAACTCAGGGTGTCTACCTCCAGAGCTTAATTTTTCTTAACACTCCTTTAACGTATTATTTGTCATCTCAATTTTAAAAATGACTAAAGATGAGCGAAGGATTCATTGAGTAGAAAAAATCCAAACTTTTCACTCACTTTTCCAAATTAATCATCACCATATTGCCTCCCACTGACACACTATAGGCTTCAGGCACATGATACCACTCGCAAATCCCTGAATCCTCCTTTATTTCTCAGTTTATGTGCACATGATTGTTGTTCTGCTTGTATATTACTACATCTTTTTATCTGCATAACCTTAATTAGCCCCCCTTAATTAGACATAGATAGGACTTTATAATAATTATTATTACATATTATATATACTATTAAGCAATAATAATATCATTAATATGTTAATTATATGGTTATATTATTAATATTTATTATTTTATAAATATATAAATATTATTAATATTTAATAATAATATAGCATTGTTATATATTATTGTGTAATAGTAATTATTATAATGTCCTATTGTTATTTATTATAATAATAAATGTACTAAATGTGTGTTTAATTGAATTGTTCCTCCAAAGATAAGAAATCTAGATTTCTTTAATCATACATATTAATGTCTTTAGGTGAACAGCTGAAAACCCCCTTCAACACCAATTTTTGCCATAAAAGTGGATTAAAACAACAATTTATTATCTCTATAGATAAAGAAAACTAACAAAATGTTATTAAATAAAGAATTGAATGTTAAAAAGAAATTTATATTATGTAGAATTTTTAGAAAACAAAAAGTTATTAAAATGATAATCAGAACTAATGTGTTTACATGCAAAACTGGTATCTAAAATCCACACATAAAAGTGATGTGTCTTATAGTCAAAGTTATTATGCTCCCCTTACTCATGATATATATATCAAGATCTTGTATTTTTCCTTATTTAAAGGTGCTATGAACAATCATCTTCTTTTCTTAAATGCTGAGGATACATCACAATTTTCTTGATTTTTTTTTTTCCATTTGGGATTTTAGAGGAGAAAGAAGCTATATTGGGTTATTTAATATACAACGCTATATTTGGTATTTAGTTCAATCAATAAATATGATTTCTGGGCTCTTTCCACAGTAAGAGAATTCCTTAGTATAGCAGCCAGACACTTAGTCACATATAGCCTTAAGGAGCTCTGTGGAGGCTGAGAACATGTCTTATGAATAAACAGGGTGTGGTTGGAAGAGCCCTGGGGAAGGAATAAAGATACTTTCCCTCCATGTTCAATCATTTAACATCTTAGGGCAAATATCTCAATTATTAATTCAGGGATTTGTAATATGTGATTTCAAAGGTTTGTCCTTCCTGTCTTAAATTCTATGATTCTTGATCAAGTAGGAACATTTTACAGAGCTAAATCCCTTTAGTTTTTATCCCCACCATTGTTTGACAAGGAGTATAAGAAAATGAATGGGACTAAGAATCTAGTTTAAAAGCCAGAATGATAATAAAACTTTGATGCTAGTTGTTTCATTACAATGTGCAATTGTAACTTGTATTTTTGTGCAGCAGCAGTTTATCCAGGAATCTGAAAGCATGTAGATAGGGCAGGAGTCCATAGCGTTAATAAGGACATATATCCAAGCTCTGAAGTATGCAAAAAAAAGCTTTTATTCCTTTTTAGAACTGTGAAGCATCAGAAAAGTAGCTCTGAAATTTTTAACAGAGGCTCTGAGGTGGAAATGGTTTCAGTCAAATCCCTTAGAAAGGAAAACAAATTCTACTTTTCCTCAGGGGTACTTTATGACAGCCTGGATCTAAAGATGACTTCAGTCCAGAGTCCAGTATTTGTGACCCAAGAAAGCCAAGAAAGGGTCCTTTACTCGAAGCTGCAAGAAGAAGGAAAATAAAAAACCCAGAGTCAAGCAGGACCATCCAGCTGGCATATGTGCCTGGGCCACAATTGGCTTTGGCAGGTCTTCATCCTGGAGGTCTCCAATGGCTCTGAGGCATTCACCACAAGAAAATCATGGGTTTTAAAATACAAGAATTAAAGAACACATTGATGTAATTTTGGTGCAGGAGCATTTAGAGAAATGTGTGTTTGTCTTTGAAGGCTGGCTAACCTTGGGAATGGGACTATTTGCCTGGGAGTTGGTTCTACTGTTCCTGAAGAGATTTGCAATATTAACCATCTCCAAAGTGCAACTGTGAGCCTTTGCCCTTCCCGCTGACCCAGGCCCAGGAGAAGCAGTCTGTATCCAAATTTTTTTTTTTTTTTTTTTTTTTAAATCAGAAGTATCTTTATGCTTATGTACCAGTCACCTAGAGTCTTAGACTAACTGGAAAATGAAACTAGTTCTTGAATTTACTTGAGAAGATTTCTCCCAAGTGATTATATAATCTCTGCTTAACTGACCCTTTATGAGGGAACTCTTAAGGAGTTCTTCTATATAACAGAGCCAAAATTGTCTCTCTTTAATTCCATCTATATATTCTTGTTCTTCCCTTAGGACCACAAAGAATAATCTATCCTCTTTCTTACACATCTTTCTCCAATCCCTTTTCAAACTAAATATTTTAATTATTTCATTTAACCTCATAATTTCAAGTACTTCACCCATCTTTTTTATTAAATTTATTGGGGTGATGTTGGTTAATAAAATTGTGTAAGTTTCAAAAGTACAATTTAATAATACATCATTATGTTTATTGCATTATGTGTTCACCATGCAAAGTTAAATTTCATTTGTTTCTGTTTTTGCCCAACTTTTCATATTTCAAAGTATTACTTATAAATTTTAAAAAACATTTTGTCTAGGTTGCATTGAAATACTCCTATAAATAAAGCAGAATTTTGCTATTTTGCTACCCTATAAAATGGGTTCAGTCATATAATTGGTTCATTTCTAGGTTTTAGAATGAATATCTGGGTAAAACGAACATCAATTACCTAATCTTAATTATAACAATCTTCTCTCCAATTGCTATCATATGTAATCACACAAATTAACTTTTAGAAATCTAAAAACTACATTTATAATACTTCATTATGTTATAGAATGTGTTTGAGATAAATTATAGTAAATGTTCAGCCATTTTAAAATGTGTGTACTTTAAGTCCAGACTTAATGTTTACTTAGATAAGAACTTAGATATCAGCAAGTCTTTCCTCCTCTATTTAAAGATGAGGAGTCAGAGTCATAGAAGAAAGTGGCTTGCTCAAGCCCTTGCCTACATACAACCTCAAATCATTGGAACAACCATGATTCTCCAATCCAAACTTCTTTCTCATGAACTCTTTATGTCCCGCCTATGATTAATTTCAATTAGATTTCAATGTATCCTTGGTTTGTTAAATGACTTACCTTATATCCTTTGTAGAAAATAGAACAGAACAAACCATAAAGCTATATTGTTACTATGTTGTTATTAATAAACATGACAATACCACATAAGAAAAATGTTAAAAGATACAGCATATAAGACATGAGTTTATGGGCAAAATTCTGTCATAAGAAAAAGCATATATAGCAATAAGACATGTAGAAAATGTCAATTCATTTCCACGTCAGGAGAGTCTTCCTTTGAAAGGCATTTTGATGATCAATTCCAGGTTTGAGGCCTCAGTTCTCCATTTGGCCTCTCTTTCAATTCACATGTGTAACCTCAATGTCTTATATTGTGTCTGAGTTCCCCCTGAGCAAAACTCTTAAGGCCTGGGTTCAGAAGTCCCAAAGGGTTAATTCCACTATATTCTGTTAGTCAATGCAAGTGGCAAGTCCAACCCAAATTCACAGCATGGGGAAAAAAAAATCTACCTTTTAATGGGAGTTACAGTTTATGTGAACAGGGATGGAAACCCCATTCAGCAAGTCTTTTTGTGTGCTGTTTGCTTTGTAGTTGGCAAAAGAAAAGCTTTGATTCTGTCACCAAGATAAAAGTATTCTTAAAAGACACAGCCACCTTTATAGACTAAGGTAAATACACACACACAGAAAATAGTAAACAAACATACAGGACTAAAGTGTTGCAAACATGGTTTCTTTTACTTATACTTAAGAATAGTTTCAAATTAAATTGGAGTTTACGCAGAT
The DNA here is from genome assembly GCF_000151845.1 of Pteropus vampyrus. Taxonomy (NCBI): domain Eukaryota; kingdom Metazoa; phylum Chordata; class Mammalia; order Chiroptera; family Pteropodidae; genus Pteropus; species Pteropus vampyrus. The sequence continues at coordinate 4,067,726 of NW_011888795.1, read as the reverse complement.
TATTAAAAGTTTATCTCTCTGATGGAAGAATGTACAATGATAAATTACCACTATGAATTCGATTATTATTTTAAACAGATTTGTGTTTTAATTTAATAGGGTCTCAGTACATTTATAAATATATACATGCCATCATGTCATTTATTCATTTAATTGGCAATTCTTGGATTGTATAGATTCTGGCAATCTTATGATAAGAGTTCAGGTCATCGAGGCTGAAAAATATTAACTCCAGAAAAATAAAAGCACTAATATTTAGTTGTCAAATTATTACATAAAGCCAGTAGATATCCTTAACAAGGGCCTTCAGATTAGAAATTTGATTTCTATCAATATTTTCCATTTAATTTAATTAAAAGAGTTGATTTGAACACTTACTATGCACTTAAGAGAAAATTGTGAACTTGGTGCATTTTAAAAAGTATAAAAAGTTTTCCACATAAAAAACTTTAATTCTTGTTATTTTAACAAAACTGTTTCAATATATATGTATGTCCTAAAAGATTTGATGTGAAACACACATACACACGCTTATGCACATGCACACGCACCAGTTTTAGAACCTTTAAAATGCAGAATATTTCATGAACTTTTTACTGCACAGTTATAACATTCTCTCCTTTGTGAGCTTTGTTAGCAGTATGTTATTATATCATGTGGCCAAATCATTTATTAGTATTGAAAATTATATTGTTTACAATAACAGTATTTAACATACTATTTTAGTGAATGTGCTAATTCATAAAGCTTTGTAAATATTTATGTCACATCCTTATTATATATTCCTAGGTCACAGTAAAAACTATCTCAAAAGCTTCTGACATATATAGCTAGACTACAAAATACTAAGACAATTATACTTCTACTAGTGTTTGCCCAGATCCTTAAACCTTTGCCAATACTGGATATTGTCATTAATTGTTAGTCATTTCTAATTTGTCAAATAAAAAAAAAATAGTTTCATGTTTTTAACTGTTTCTTTGATTACTAATGATATTTATTTTCTTGGGTTTCCAAGGCACACAATAGCATAATATTTTCTAAAAGTAATCATTTAATCACCTCTTACATATATGTATATTATATATATGTACATATACACACACATTCACACATAATCCAAAGTTTTAGAGTAGTTACATTGAGTCCTTTTGGTGCATTATGGGTAATTATTACTTTTTTCCTTTTCCATGTGTTTTTAAAAATTTTCTATGATTAAGGCAAACATATAAAACTATATATTTAAAAGTTGCTGTTTTTAGAATCCATTCTTCGAGATCATATTACAATGAAATTCTCTGAGAACATCATTAAAAAAATCTCAATAGAATAGGACCCAGTGGCACCTGTCTATATTCATTATTAGTTGGATTTGGTAGACATGGTACAGTTTGGCCTTTGTCAGAAGGAAAATAGAAATATAGACTTCTATAACAAATCACTAGCGCTGCCTCCTCACTCCGAACATATATACCCAGAATAGATTATTGAGCCTGTTAGTCATTTCTAAATAAAAACGGTTTGGACCAAGAAGTTCTTTTACTCTGACACCATTTCAGCTCTGACACTCCTGGACACTCCTGTGATGAGCTGGTTCCTTTTTCTTCTCGGTTAGGTTCTTTATCAGATTTCCTTCTCAGCCAGGCTCTGGTATCTGCATCCTATAATCAGTTCTGCTTCATCCTTTAGCTGCCAGCTTTCCTTGGCAACTTGAAAACTATTTCCACTCTTTCTCAGTAAAACTTTTTGAATCTCAGTCACAATTTCATCTTTGAAGCTTTGATCCTCACCCACTATGGAGTATGCTCTTTACTTCCTCTAATTACCTACAAATGGATTCCTCAAAGAATGTAGGGTTTTTTTTTTTGTATTAGAATAAATATGACATTGAATATGTGTATTTATTTCTTATTGCTCCTACTAGATGGTGAGCTTTTAATAATATAAAGATACTGAACATGCTTTAATCATCTATCTAATCCATCATGCCCAGCTGTACTTTAAACATAAAAATTACTCAGCATATATTAATCTGAATGAATGGATAAATAATATGGCTAGGTATCAAAGATTAGGTGATCTTTCTAGACACAACGAGTTTCTTACTCAATCACAATTTATTTTTAGTAAGCTTGGGTGGCTTAAGGAAGGTACTTAATAAAATTAGTTTTAGGAGCAGCAGTGGTAGAGGACAGATCCTGATTTAGAAAAGAAAATCACAATTTTGTTTTTTTATGAGTCTTGAAAAAGTCACCTACCTTGTCCAGAACTCAAATTCTATATCTATAAAAAGAAAGCAATCAACAAGCCATTCTTCATGACCTCTTGTAGTTGGTGCATTCTTGAATTCGATTCTTATATTTTATTCAGTTCTAAAATGAACCTGAACATCTGGATCGTCTCTAGAGGCAAATGAGCTTTAGAATCAAGAGCTGGAAACTGGATTTTTTAAATTAAAATTATTGGGATGACATTAGTTAATAAAATTACATAGGTTTTTCAAGTGTACAATTCAATAATACATCATATATATATTATGTTGCATGTTCACCATTCAAAATTAAATTTCCTTCCATCACCATATATTTGACTCTCTTTACCCTTATCTACCTCCCTCCTCTCCAACTTTAAAGAGATATCAATTGCTTTTTCCTAGATCTGTACACTTGAGCCTACGTAGGAATAAAATTATACTCCACAGCAGTTGAGCTCAAATTAGCTTCTTTTGAAATGAGCTCCTTACATTCACTTTGCTGATGAAATTCTCTTTTTTAATAATACTCCATTAAATCTAACATTTCAATAATAGTATTCTGTTATTGTAAAACACTTTTAAAAAGCATGCAAAATAAATGTGTATAAATTAAATTCATTTTCTAGTAAAACTACTCCGCAGTTCCTGAGATTAAATAATTTTTATTGCTGATAGTCAAGGAAATTTCTTTTATGTATTTAAAAGAAATTTATTGAAATTTAACAATAGGACAATTTAACAACAGAAGAAAAGTATATTGCAAAGTGAGACAACGTTTTCTTAAAGTGGTTACTATTAGAACAATGATAACAAAACAGGCGTTTATCTTTTTTTTTGTGAATAACTATCAAACATTATTATACAGGACTATTACTATTAAAAGTTGAAAAGTTAACTACCATTAGTCTTTGTAATGCTGGCCTTAGTACAAAAATCATAATATGGTTTTATTTTAATCAGGCTGATTTCATAGCCTAGTTGTTCATTTTAATAAGATTGACTTCATAGTTAACTCTACTATGACAATTTTTGAAGTTAAAATTTCTTTGATAACAAGTAGCTACATTTATTAAAACAAAGAGGCAAATATATTACATGTCTTCCCTTAGAGTGATTTCTAAAGGAAACTTTTCTTAGTTATTAGGAGATATCTTAATTAAACTCTATAAATTTGAATATTATTATTTCTGATCTCATTAAAGTAGAATATATTAGACCATCTATTATAACTCCAATCTGATCTTTTCTATGTTACTGAAATAAAAACTTCCAGTTATTGAGTTCGACCAGTGCCTACAGTATTCTTATAGTTCATCACCTTTGTCATTGACCATAAGACTGAGTTGGAAATCTTTATTTTTTTCACATCTATAGTTTTACATTAGATCTCAAAATTATTTTTATATAATCATTATATTTAATTATGACTAGAAACACTAATCTTGGAAATAAACATAAGGTTAAAACTCACATGAAGGAGTTAATTAACAGAATATTTAATGTCCAAAGTGTTCATGTTTTGTGTTTTAAATCCTATTAAACTGATGCTGTTACTAGGAAGAATATAATGTGAATTCACTAGTGAGTTTGCCTCTGACAGAACTGTCTTGAACACTGGAGATATTTAGCCCCAAATACCTACTGGGAATATATCATATATCAAAAAATCAGCTTGTTTGTTTTTATTGCTCTCTTGTAACTCAAACTTCTAGACTTGGTCAAGAGCGGCCTCAGCTTTAGCCTCATACTTGAGAGCAGTGCCACTTCATGAGTGGAT
>NW_011888795.1:4047762-4063645 GCF_000151845.1 Pteropus vampyrus | reverse complement strand
AGTTGGTGCATTCTTGAATTCGATTCTTATATTTTATTCAGTTCTAAAATGAACCTGAACATCTGGATCGTCTCTAGAGGCAAATGAGCTTTAGAATCAAGAGCTGGAAACTGGATTTTTTAAATTAAAATTATTGGGATGACATTAGTTAATAAAATTACATAGGTTTTTCAAGTGTACAATTCAATAATACATCATATATATATTATGTTGCATGTTCACCATTCAAAATTAAATTTCCTTCCATCACCATATATTTGACTCTCTTTACCCTTATCTACCTCCCTCCTCTCCAACTTTAAAGAGATATCAATTGCTTTTTCCTAGATCTGTACACTTGAGCCTACGTAGGAATAAAATTATACTCCATAGCAGTTGAGCTCAAATTAGCTTCTTTTGAAATGAGCTCCTTACATTCACTTTGCTGATGAAATTCTCTTTTTTAATAATACTCCATTAAATCTAACATTTCAATAATAGTATTCTGTTATTGTAAAACACTTTTAAAAAGCATGCAAAATAAATGTGTATAAATTAAATTCATTTTCTAGTAAAACTACTCCGCAGTTCCTGAGATTAAATAATTTTTATTGCTGATAGTCAAGGAAATTTCTTTTATGTATTTAAAAGAAATTTATTGAAATTTAACAATAGGACAATTTAACAACAGAAGAAAAGTATATTGCAAAGTGAGACAACGTTTTCTTAAAGTGGTTACTATTAGAACAATGATAACAAAACAGGCGTTTATCTTTTTTTTTGTGAATAACTATCAAACATTATTATACAGGACTATTACTATTAAAAGTTGAAAAGTTAACTACCATTAGTCTTTGTAATGCTGGCCTTAGTACAAAAATCATAATATGGTTTTATTTTAATCAGGCTGATTTCATAGCCTAGTTGTTCATTTTAATAAGATTGACTTCATAGTTAACTCTACTATGACAATTTTTGAAGTTAAAATTTCTTTGATAACAAGTAGCTACATTTATTAAAACAAAGAGGCAAATATATTACATGTCTTCCCTTAGAGTGATTTCTAAAGGAAACTTTTCTTAGTTATTAGGAGATATCTTAATTAAACTCTATAAATTTGAATATTATTATTTCTGATCTCATTAAAGTAGAATATATTAGACCATCTATTATAACTCCAATCTGATCTTTTCTATGTTACTGAAATAAAAACTTCCAGTTATTGAGTTCGACCAGTGCCTACAGTATTCTTATAGTTCATCACCTTTGTCATTGACCATAAGACTGAGTTGGAAATCTTTATTTTTTTCACATCTATAGTTTTACATTAGATCTCAAAATTATTTTTATATAATCATTATATTTAATTATGACTAGAAACACTAATCTTGGAAATAAACATAAGGTTAAAACTCACATGAAGGAGTTAATTAACAGAATATTTAATGTCCAAAGTGTTCATGTTTTGTGTTTTAAATCCTATTAAACTGATGCTGTTACTAGGAAGAATATAATGTGAATTCACTAGTGAGTTTGCCTCTGACAGAACTGTCTTGAACACTGGAGATATTTAGCCCCAAATACCTACTGGGAATATATCATATATCAAAAAATCAGCTTGTTTGTTTTTATTGCTCTCTTGTAACTCAAACTTCTAGACTTGGTCAAGAGCGGCCTCAGCTTTAGCCTCATACTTGAGAGCAGTGCCACTTCATGAGTGGATCCATGACAAGATAAGGAGTTTACAAGTCATTTTAAGTAATAATGAAAAAAAAGTCAGCTAAAATAAAGAGCATGCTTAGTGATACAGTTTATTTACAGTCTGGTGAAGCTCCTTATTTCATCATGGACCAATAACAAGGAGTCCATGATGTCAGTTGGACTAGCAGTCTTTGATTAGCACTGCTTTAGAGGTCTGCTCTGGCCCTACTCCAGCCATGCTTCCTCCACAGGGTAAAGAACCTGAAGGATCCAGAAGACATGCCTAACCAGAACCACACCCCAATTTTCCATGGCTTGGGTACACAGACCTTGGAATTCTTTGGCCAGACTTTCTAAGCTTTCTTGGGCCTCCTACACTGATTCTTTCTCCCAAAGATAAACCACATACTGGGTGCCTTTTTTATAGATATACAAAGAGAGTCTGTATATGTAGTCTGGGGTGTCCACTTTTGTACATAGCCCCTCATAGTACAAGTCAGTGGAATTAGGGGCTAGAAGGGAATGGTCTGCTGTACAGGGGCCAGGGCCAGCTCTCCACACATTGCCACCTTTCCGGCAATTAGATAGTTCTAAGTTTCTTCCTGGCCTCTACTTCAGTGTAGGAGAACATATCCCTCACTATCTGGTATGTAGACCTTCATTTTTACTCTTGCCCCATGTCCTATAAATGTTAGAGAAAGCTTCCTTCCAGTCTATAAGTATTACTTTGAAAAAAAACCAAAGAGATTATTTTTAAACATGGAACTTTAAAAATATTCAATCCCTACTCTTCTAATTGCATTTGCTTACATTTTTTGAAGTATTTAAAATGCAGAAAATTGTATAGTACTTGGTTTTTAAAATATGCCTTCATTTTCTTAAAGGAAATCATGTTTTTCTTGTGCTATTCTATTTACCAGAAGTTTCTTTTCCTCTGTCATTCCCTAGTGAATTGTATACATTTTCCAAATAGTTTTCCACCTGTTCTGACCTTCTCCTCACCTCTGATAACTTTTATTGTCCCAACTTAGTAATAAGGTCTCTTATCCCCAGAGTAGGCCACATTCACCATAATTCTGATTGCTTCCTTCAGTTTCTATGTTTTAGGACACTTTTGAATGTTTTTTTCTTAATAACTTTCTTTTCATCTTCACTATTTTGTTGTCTTTTTCTATCTTGAGTACACAAATATTTATATATTTGCATATATAGTCGGATATTTACATGTATGTAATTTGTCTTTGTACTAATTTCTTCTCCCTTGGCTGTGAGTTTTTTTTTAGGACAGTGACTATATCTAAGTGTTCTGTTTTGTCACCTAATATAGTGACTGTCACACAGATAATGAATCAATAATTTATGTTGTTTAAATAAACTGAACAAAATAAAATTGTTATATACTATTAAAATATAATTTACAGAGAGGAGCTATCTGGATCTTTAAGATTTTAAACCATATTTTAATAATAAAAAGGTCTATAAGAAGTAATAGTATTTCTTCTATACTGCCTATAAAGTTGAATGTCAAACTGAGGATTCAAAAAAATAAAGCCAGTAGAGAAGCAATGCCTTAAAACTCTGGAGAGGCTTTAGAATGGAAAGATCATCTTCGATTAGCTTTGTCGTTATTTTTCAATAATGAGTGTCTTCATTTTGAAAAGTGTTATTTCAATATTTGAAGATTTCCTGCCAGTGTTATCTTTTTTTAATCCTTACATTTAGCTTCCCAATGAAACTATTCATTTATTCAGTTTCCATAAACCCCTAATAACTATTTTAATTTTTTCTGTTCTTGGCTCAATTCAAAATCATAAATACAGGTTTGAAAACTAAATTTGATTTCTGTGCAAATAATTCCCTTCCATATGCCCATCCCCACTAATTGCTAAGGAACGGCAACCATGTACATCAGTTTTATTTATAATAAGCTCATATCTTATTCCCTACCAAATGGAAAGCCTGTGGATCATAGATTGACACATTATAACCACTTTCTCTCCAAATTAAACTAACGTGAAATAGTAAAAGTAATTAGTGAAGAAAACTTTGCTTTTAATCATAAAAATCAAATGTGATTTTCAAGTAACTCTATTATGCTCGCTTATTTTCAATATCAAATAGTTAAATATCCTGTAGCTAACGTGAAAGAAATTCAAGAGCAAATTAAACCAGTACTACTGTAATTCTTAGGTTGTATTATTTATTAAATATTATATGTTCAACATTTGCCATAAGAATAGGTACATTTGTTAGATATAAAACTGGTTTTAAAGTTTATGCTTATATCCACAGTGTCCTTGAGATTTTTATAGTTTTAAAAATTTAGCCTTAAAAATATATTATCTATTCTTCTAGAAAAATGAATATTTTCCTATTGTGTAGCCTCAATTTAATTTCTAGTTATATCGGTCTATTACCTTGGCAACAATTTTTAGGCAAATGTTACTAAATCTCTATATATCAAAACCAAAAACTTGCTCAGAAGGCAAAACATATACAGACATAAATAATATATACTTGTATTTTCAGTATGCTTAGGGTAGTTACTAAAAATTATTGAAGTATGACATTTTAATTTCATTATTTTTCAGATTTTATATTTTTTTTTGTAAAACATAATCAGTTATATACTCAGTGGATGTTGGCCTGGTCATTAAGAGAGGTATTTAAAGTACTGACTATGAATATTTGCAACAGTAATAGCTAACATTTATTGTATGCTACCACAAATCAGGCTTAACACTAAATGCTATACCAAATGATCTTATATGATCATCAAAACAGCTCTATAAAATAGTTATTGTCATTTTCTACACTAAGAGACTAAGAGGTTATTTAAATCAGAAGTATAATAGATTATTATAATAATTCATTTTATACTGTTATAATTTTATCATATTTTTAGACAGAACTAACTTCTTTGTTCTTACAAATAACAAGAGAAAAGTCATAAGAGCAAAAAGCAATGTGTACCAAATGAAAAGCTTCCCATTCAGAAACCTCCCTACAATTTTACTAAAGGAATTGAAAGCCATTCGTTAAGCGTTTACAATAAACCGGGCTATGTTCTAGGCACTTAGGTTTCAGCAGCAAGCATAATAAATAAAATCCCCTGTCCTAGGGTTCTGTTGGAAGAAACAGATATTCACAAAGTAACTATGTAAATCAGAATATATGTTAGAATCACTGGACATAGGGTATGTATAGGCTCAGCTTTAGTCAATATTGCTAATTAACTGTTAAAGTAGTCGTAACTCTATACCTCCATTAACAGTGTATGAGAATTCCATTTGCTATGTATACTTGCCAGCAATTAGTATTATCTACCTTTTAAATTTTAGCCACTTGGTCAGTGTGGACTAGTATTTTATTTTGATTTTAATTTTAATTTATCTGACTAGTATTTGTATACTTTGACTATTTGGTTATCCTTCTCTGAAGTGCTTACTCGGTTTTTTTATTGAATTGTATTATCTTTTTGTTACTGAATTGTAGAAGTTTATCATTATTCTGAATATGAACTTTGTTATACAAGTTGAAAATATTATATTTAACTTTGCAGCTTTCCTTTCACTCTATTAATGTATTTTCATGAACAGAAGTCCTATATTGAGTGAAGTACAATTTTTCAAATCTTTTGTTTTATGGTGAGAACTTTATTGTGCCCTACTTAATTAATCTTAACCTATCCCAGAGAAATGAAGATATTCCCCTGTTTTCCTCCACAATATGAATTGTTTTATCTTTCACATTTATGACTATAAATAATTTGCAATTGCAAACTATAAGATATAGGTTAAAAGTTCTTCTAGATAGGTGTCTAATTGGCCCAGCTTCATTTATTGGAGGGAAAAACACCTCGTTCCCCATTGTTGTGGCACTTTTTGTAAAGAAAGATTTGTTTAAGATGGAAAATTTTCAGCAAGTTTGAATGTTAATAGAAAAATCCAATAGAAGGTAAAACTGATGATATGGGAAAAAGAAGACAGAATGAACTGTGGTAGGCTACTGTGGATGTGAATTAAAATACAAAGGGAGATGATGGCTTTAGCTAAAAGCATAAGCAGTCATTAATAGCAGTAATATTAATGGTGATAATTGATAACGCATATATTTTTTTTTCATGAATCAGGTGCTTTATGTTTGTAGGCGCTAGGCCTGGCTGACCCAAAGTCTGGCTATAATCCAAGGCCTAACTGATCCAAGGCCTGACTAGTCCAAGGTCTGGCTGGTCCAAGATCTGGCTGTGATCCAGGCCCACAGCTAGAAATAGGACCCCAGACTTAGAAAATATGTAAACATATTTCAGCTTACTGTATCAAGCATGTGTGGCTGAATGCCACTTTTGTATTCTGCTATGTGAGGAGCCATGTGGTTCCCTGGAGAGCAGAAGAGGAGAGCAGAAGGGGAGCACAAGAAAGGGGAGCAGAAGTGCGCCCAAGACTGAGTACCCTGTGCAAGAGACTACTCTTCCCGACAGAAGTGCTCTCCACGCAATAAAGTTGGTGCCTGCCATTTCATCCTCATGTCTGCTTCTTGTGCATTCTTCTGGTTGGGCCTCACACTGAACCTAACCTTCTTGCTCTGACGCTCTTCAAAGCACTTTCACATATACCACTACTGCACACACAGAGACACAAATTTATGTATGTATATATATGAACTTATGTATATATAGATATATATTTTTATGTATAAATGCATATAAACTCATAAATATGTGAGAATAAAATTAGTTTCTATATTCTATATTATATTCACTTAAAAACACTATGAAATAAATAAGATATTGATTTTATGCAAGAAGTATTAGAGGCAGAGAGCATGTGAGTAACTTGGCCAAAAGTGGCGAAGCTGGGATTTAAATTAGGTAGACATAACTAAAATCTGTAGGCTTAAATTAATATGAGATATTCACTCATAGAGGCTTTTTTGGTCAGATTAGTTAATAGTGAATTAACAGATATTTATTAAGCATCTAATTAACAGGCATTTAACCAAATATCGAATTTACATATTTCTCATGTTTTGAGCCATATCTTACTAAGCATGCTTAAATTAAAATAATTATCTAATTTCTATATTGGCTTTCATAATTTAGCTGCTAAAAATAAAAGATATTTAATTGATCACTTCAAATTTCTTATGTAATGTATTTAAAAGAAAAGGAAAACATTCCTCTTTTGTCCGAAGCCTGTCACTCACAAAAATATATGCCAACAACAGATTCAGCTTTCAATATTCCATTTTCTGTTGTGTCCCACTACACTCTTAAAATGATTTGAGAACTGTGTGGGTTGAATCCAAACACTACAATAGTTTCCTCTTCAAACACTTGCAAAATTGCTCTGGTGCTACTTGTTTTATCTAATATCATGCTTGGATGGAACACATACATGGTTGTTTAAATGCACATTTTAGTCAAATTGTAGGATCTAACATCAGCATAATATTTGTGTGGTTTTGCAATAGCAAAGTCCAAATAAGCTCCTAGCCCTCTAACCTCTGAAAAACAAACTACAGCATGATACACATCAGACATTGTAAGTTATATTTCTCTGTTGCCCATTAAAACACTGGTATATATCAGACAGTTCAGAGAAATTCAGGCCAATGCAATCAGAATGAAACCTGAACTTGTGTTTAATGTCACCTAGGTTTGAATCACTTCCCCTACATTCCCCTACAATTTATCTGAGGCTTTTCATTTGTATGTCTTTTATAAATACATACATTGGTCATTGTATTTCATGACTTAAAAATACTGCTGTGAATAGAGTTGCTAAATATACCACACATACACCACCAATTTTCAAAGCAGGGAGACAACTTTCCGAGTAAGAGAAAAGCCCAAAGATAAGAAAGAACATGTCCCAGCATGTTTGGGATACATGAGGCAAAAGACTTAGCTGGTGCCATAGGTGGTTGTTAAAAATTAATAAGAAAAAAAAGCAACAGAACTTGTGGAGTTCTGTGGAGTCAGGTTATAAAGTCCTAGAAATTAAATTACAATATTTAACTAGTTAATTCTAATAATTTACTGAGTACTTAATTTAGCAGACACATTGCTATGTACTAATGATTCAGATTTGAACAACATATAATACTCTCAAGGAGCTCGGAATTTCATAGGAAAAAGATGCATGGAAACAATGTAACATTGTGTGATGAGAACTGTAAAAAAAGACACATGTAAACTGCAATGGGAACTTAAGGGATAGGTTTATTCAATCTTCCTGGGAAAATGAGGGGAGAAAGGCTTCACAAAACAGGTTTCCATTAGTTTAAGTGTTGAAGAGTAAGTGATGGTTTACTGTACATATCTTGTGGAGGGATCAACAGTTAACAAAAATCCAGAGGCAGACGTGTTAATTCAGATGGCACACTGTCAGATACTGATTTTTGTTGTTTATCTCTAAACTTTACAATGACAGATAAAACATATTTTTAAAAATGAAATTTAAGACAAAAACAAGTTTAGCCAGAACAAAAATTTGCATACTCAACTGTGGACTTCAGCCAATGTCTTCTAGGTTCTGGTACCAGAAATAGACTGAAGCAATCGATATATACTACAGGATATGTATATATGTCAGGTGACACAAACCATGTTTATTATATTAAACCAGAAGCCAAGTTGAAATGCTCCAACCTGTGAGAGTTTAAAAAGCTGTGACTAATTGTGATTGCTTTTTAAGTAGAATTATATATCTGAGAGGGTGAGAGAAAGAATACAAAGCCATACACATATGAGAGAAAGAATAAAAAGTCATAAACACAGGGGTCTAGTGAATAAATAACTCTTTTCACAGTCTTACCCTTGGAAGACAGCAGCAGTTGTAAATATTAGATCTGCTTCTGGAGTGGGGTTGAGGATACAGGCGTACATATGCCGTATAGCTACACTGGATCCAAGGAGTACAAAGATCAAGAGAAAAATAACAACAAACAAAATCTCTCATTCAAAAAGAGCCAGCAAAAAAGGTCTAAAGCACAGAAGGAAAATTAAAACTAAGAGTAACTCTTTTCCTACAGTAAAGTAGGTAGCCAGAGTGACCCTCTTGATTAAAAAGATAATAATGCTGGATAAAAGGTGTTTGAATGCACATGTACTCACACACATGCACATACACACAGCTTTTAAAACTCATTTTAAAATGACATAAAAATAGGGATCTGATGAGTAGAATAAACAAAACAGGAACCTCTGGAAATGTAAGATCACACAGCCAGCCTTTAACTCTAAGAGTATCTGCCAAACCTTTGAGAAAGCACCTTGATGATGTACATGATATTGAGGCAGAAGATTAAATTCAGGAAACTCATAAATTGACATTTCTCAGATGAATCTAGGACCTCCAAAGTGCCCTACAGAGAGTAAGGGTTAATTAAAAACAAACACATGGCACAGACAATAATAAGAATTTGGCTTTCTCACCTCTGGCACTAGTTCGAAGGAAAGGAAAAAAGTGATCTCCTCCTAGAATTTTTTTTAATTGAGGGCAACTCGTATATATTAAAGTTCACAGATCTAAGTACACAGATATTTGAATTTTGTATTTAACTGCAACAGAGATGAAAATATAGAACATTTCCATCACTTCAGAAATAAACTCATGCCCTGCCCAGTCAATACTGCCCCCATCCCTGAGGTACTTATTATCCTGGCTTCTAGCCTTATGGTTTAGCTTTGGTTGTCCTTGAACTTTATTTAAATGAAATCACACAATATGTCCTGTGTGTGCCTGACTTCATTCACTGTGATAGGCAGAATAATGGACCTCCAAAGGTATCATCAATCATTTTAGCTAATGTCAAGGATGCATTCCTAATACCTTTTTCAATTGAATTGAAGGTGCTTGCAATAGTTTGAAGGAGCCATATCAGGGCATTTTCCTTCATGAAGAAGATTCCAGTGGTGGATCTTAAAGAAAAAAGATTAATGTATGCCATACCTCTGGGGCTTTATATTGTTTCTTCCACAGGTGCCTGGGTTATTATTTTACCTCTCTTGCCACAAAATTGGTGTAATCCATTGCTATGTCTATAACATTTTTTTTCCAACAATTTTCTGCTCATGCCAGACCTGTTGTCTAGAAAAGTCAAGTGCAAGAGGGACAAAATCATTTTCATGAAACTTACAGAAATACATTATGTGCCCCACTCTGACTCTTGTATGCTTCTTAGAGGGATTCAGTGAGCAGCATATGCAATCAAGTAGTCATTGTCCTTATAATTTAGACGTATGTCAACCCAACAAAAAAAATACAACTGCCTGAACCACGATTAAGTTTGAACCCTTAGAACCCCTTTAGGCTGGGTGACCACTTGAAGGGTATGCCAAACAGTCCAAACTGGCTGGCTGTTACGGGGGGTGGAAAAAAGCACGGTGTCTAAGAATAGAGAGGGTGCACCCCAGAATTTTCAAAATAGGAAGTGACCAAGAGATGATCCTTTTCTGAGAAACAGCCATATTTAGTGACCAAAATGCATTACTAAAGTTTATACATCAAGAGGGGTTTAGGAAGAATCAGAAATGTTTTTAAATCCATATGTGAGGAGGCTGTTCCAATGCTCGATAATACAAGGTGGCTGTGAATGGATCACAAGTAACATGGAAGATTATCAATTCCTTTGAGTACTGACCCATTTTAAGTGGCTTTTGCAATACATGGTCCACATGGTCATATTTACAAAAAACCCAGAAATCTAGAAATATGACAATGATTAGTTTCTAAGGCCATGATGGTAGGGCTAGAATCAGCTGATCAAACTGGAACAGCCACACTCTAAGCAGAAAAAGTGTCAACAACAGTGAGCTACTCATATAGCCCTGATGGAATTTCAATAGTACAACGTAGTTAGCCTTCCAGTAGCAGCAAAGGGCCTCTCCTCAGATAATGTGGGCTCTCTTATCATGGATCAAATGAGTCAACTCTTAGCAGAACTAATACATCAGATATGCAGTGGCCCTGAAATAGAATTATTGAGTCCTGTAATGTATGCTCAGTCTGTGATGGTGGCTGTGTTGTCATGTCCAATACAATGATGGATCAAGGCATCAATCTGGACAGGGAAAGATTGAGCCAGTCAGACTGGGCCCTTAACATGGGCATCTGTATGAGTGACCCAAATAGCTGAATCAGCAGCTGCAATTTGTTTTTGCCATTCGTTTCTGCCATTCATGGCTCCAAAGAAGAGAATCTTAAATCTGATAATCTGTAGTTTTCCGGGTGAAAAACCAAACAGCTAGACCTTAAGCAACAGAACCAAATATAACAAGTTTCCTTCAGGAGAGTATGGCCAGAACCACAAGAAGAACTTGAATTCTGCCCACAGAGAAGAGCAACCATATCCAGTTTTGCTTCTCCATTACTAGTACTAAGGCCGAACAGTTGCAAAAGCTCAGAACACACTTGAATATCAGGCTAGCTCAACCATCAGTGGAGAAGGACCAAGCATTTAGGAGACCTCTGTGAACCAAGGTCCCTGTTGAGCCACAGGCTTTGCTTGAGGCAGTGAAGTATAAAATTAATTGCCCTCCAGATGTGTCCTTAAAAGCTGATTTGTAGTCTAGAGTATCATATTTATTATTCATGACATAACTAGATATATTAAACTTCCACTGCCTTTCTAAAAAGCTAAATCTTCAACTTGGCAAAAAGAAAGACTAGAGCTAAATGCTTTTCTAGTATTAGTTTCTATCTTTTAGATATGTGTGGTATTTACTTCTCAAGAACCTGAAACTTAACATCTCTACCCAATAGATTAGCAATCACTGTAAAGTTTCCCATTTATTATGCCTCATCCAGTACCATTAGAGTTTTGTATCTGTGCTACAAAGGAACTGGCTTGGCTGAAATTCATCCAACTTTATTTTCCACCAAATGTGTGTTGTAATCAATAACTGAAGACATTCAAGAAAAAAAATTTTCAAATGTGGTTAGATTCATGTCAGAATCATTGAATGAAAACACAGGTTATATAGAAAGGTCTAGAGAATAAATTTATTATGTAAAACAAAAGTAGCAAATTTTTTTTGTTGTTCTCTTTAGTAGGAAGTTTAGGCAGTTGGAAATTATCTCAGTTATAACATGATTCCTTTCTATATAAATTTCCAGTGGTTCATACTAGGGGTGGGAGATACCTGTTAAAAGAAAAAGGGAAACATGCTAGATTAATTAGAATTAAAATTGGGGAAGACTCATCAGGTCATCTAGTCCCTTCTCCCTCCAACTGAATCCAAAGTATTAAGCCTATGTTCATTTGCATAGAAATTATAAATTCTACACAATATTTTATAAACATTATCTTCAAATTCACTGAAAAAATGTGTAATTCTTATTGAAAAATAATATCGCTCTCAGAATTTGTCTCTTGGAAGTGGCAAGAGTCAGAACAATAAACAAGAATTTGGGTACATATTGTTAAAAAGGCATCCTCTGAGATGACCAATAAATGCATTATTTATGACTTTGGACTTTATAATTAATAGATCATCAGACTCTTGGTGACAAATTCTTATTAACTAAATTCACAAGATTGGCCAATAGAATAATAAGTTTTATAATTTTTGGTAAAACATTTTAAGGAGCTATCTTCTGTTTAGACTCAGAACTAGCTTTTAGATCATGCTGAATTAATCTTAGCATATTCAAGACATCTACTTTCTCTGTAGAAAAGGTGTTGGATACTTGTGCCCCAACTCTGCACATATGCACACACCCACACCCACACACACACACACGCACACCAGCCATACTTTATTCAATCTTTCTTATGCTCTCTTGCTCCTTCTCTTTCCTGCAGGATGCTGTTGTCACAGCCTCATAAAATTTTCTCCTCTAAATATTGCTCAGTTGTGTTACCCTGGGATCTTAAGTCTGTGTATTATTATTATTTTTTTAGAGTTTTTTATTACACTGATTAAGCCTAGGAGACATTCTGTCTTCATCCAATAAATGATGAATTAGTTTAAGCTACAAAACTACTTTGTTTTCCTTATCACCAAATTATTGGCAGAAGGAGGCAGATAGAAGTTCCTGTTCTATGATAATTAGAAGAGAGACCAAGAGTAAGAATGGATCAGAATCACGGAAAATAGAGCCATATAAATATTTCCTCTTTAAGTGGAAATATGATGTTCTCTGATAGGATGTTCTCTGTACCTGGCTTTATAATCAAGCAAAATTCAGACAATTACATGTTCCTACTTAAAAGAGAATACATACATATATATATATATATATATAATCACACACATATATACACATATATATATGTATGTATATATATATTTACATATATATATATATTTGATTTATCTTTAAATTGTAAAAAATATAAAAATAAGAGAGAGAGAGAGAATGCATTCATTGATCGATCCAGATGTAGACACGATTTTTCTGACTCCAAGTCCTGGATTCTTTTTACTATAGCTCTGATTCCAAATTATCAGTGCAAAAAGTTTAAAGTGCTTGCCAAGAATTTTCTATAGATGGAAAATATGTATTAATACATTGTATGCTTTTGTGTGTTACTTTTCAAGTAGTGGGATGCTATTGTGATTAATAAAATAAAATTCATTTAAAGCATTGCCGAGTATGTAGCAGTGTGTTTAATTGCATATTTTAAAGAATAAAAGAAGCTAAAATAACACCTTTTTAAAGATTTGAAAAATTTTAAGTTAAAAATGTCCCTCTTGCTGTAAGAAATTTGGAATCATTGACAAATACCATTTTATAATGGCAATTAACACTGTTTTGCAGCTTTTAGTTGACTACTTCTACACAGTGTTGCTCTATCAGGATTATGAAAATAGTGATTGTGACCTTTAGAATAAAAAGAATAGTGGCTTTGAACTGATATAATTCAAGGAAATTTAACAATTTAATTGAGAACAAAACATTTTCCCTTCCAAAAGTTTCATTTAAGATAATTTATGCAAATTTAATAATGTTATCTCATTTGTACTTGGACAAATTTCAAAGTATTTTAAAGAGATTTTACAAAATTGGCTTATAGCTTTCTTAATATCCAAAAGCAATATTATGGATGAAAATTTTAGTATGCATGGATAAAGGAAATCTAAAGACATATTCAAATGGATCATAAGATCTCTCAGGGTAGGAAAAGGTCCATTCAAAAGCAGACTCAATTCCCTCCAGACTCGAAAGCATGTAGGATGCGTATAGCACAGCATATCTTATTCTAGAAATCATATCTAGTTGAATCCAGTTCATGCCCTTAAAGAGATTAGTCTGGAAGGACAGAAAGTCAACTGAATAAATCATTTTGATAATGTGTAATGAGTGTTGTGAAAGGGACAGAACAGATACTTTTACAGCAGGGAGCAAATTTAGTTCAGAGGTTAAGAAAAGCCTTTTAGTGTGACAGTTATTGGATTATCTGAGTAAGAGTCAGATTATTAAAATTAGTAGGAGGGGATTATGAAAGATATATCAATCTATGATGAGAGAACAGTAGATTCAAAGATTCAGATTTGGGAGAGTATTGGCTGAAAAAATGTATTAAAATCTCATTATTTGTATAAAACAAAAGCACGTGGATAAATTTGAGATTGTAGAGCTATATCAGATTTTGAAGTACCTTGTAAACACTACAAAAATTTGACTTTGTCACAGAAATGATAAAAAGGCTATGAGGTACTGGATTAGAAAATGGGCCTAAGACTTTAACAGACACCTCACCGAAAGAAGGTATATAGATAGTTAATAAGCATATGAAAAGATGCTCCATATCATATGTCATCAGAAAAAAATTTAAGTTATAGGATACCACTAAACAGCCCTTAGAATGTCCAAACTCTAGAACACTGACAATACCAAACGCTGAGGAGGATATGGAGCAACAGAAACTCTCATTCAATACTGGTGGGAATGCAAAATGGTAAAGCCATTTTGGAAGACAGTTTGATGATTTCTTATAAAACTAAACATTACTCTAATGTATGAACCAGCAATGATACTCCTTGTTATTTACCCAAAGCAGTTAAAAACTATATTCACACAAAAACCTGCGCACAGAGGTTCACAGCAGCTTTATTCTTAACTGCCCAAACTTGTAAGCAACCAAGATATCCTTCAGTAGGTAAATAGATAGATAAACTGTGGTCCATCCACAAATGGAATATTATTCAGTGCTTAAGAAAATGAACTATAAAACCATAAAAAGACACGGAGGAACCTTAAATGCATATTACTAAGTGAAAAAGGCCAATCCTAAATGGCTACACACTATATGATTCAAACTATATGACATTCTGGAAAAGGGAAAACTATGGAAGAGAAAAACTTTCAGTGGTTGACAAGAGTTGGGGTTGGGGTAGTAGGTGATATACAGAGAGCTCGGAAAATTTTTAAGGGAGTGAAAATACTCTGTATGATACCATAATGATGGAGATATGTCATTATACATTTGGTCAAACCCATAGAATGTTTAACACCAAAAGTTAACAGTAATGTAAACTATGGACTTTGAGTGATTACGATGTGTCAATGTAGGTTCATCATTGATAACAAATGTATTACTTTGGTGGGAATGTTGATACTGGGAGAGGCTATGCATGGCATGGAGGCGAGGGATACATAGGATTTTTGTAGCTTCCTCTATATCCCTTAAATCAAGGGTCCCTAACTCCCAGGCTGTGAACCAGTACTGGTCCATGGCCTGTTAGGAATTGGGCCACACAGCAGCAGGTAAGCAGTGGGCTAGGAAATGAAGCTTCATCTATATTGGTACCCACTTCTCTGCACTAGCATTACAGCCTCAGCTCCACCTCAGATCATTAGGCATTAGATTCTCATAGGAGCACAGTTCCTGGTGCCAAAAAGGTTAGGGACTGCAGTTCTAAAACGCTTCTAAAAAAGTCTTTAAAAAATCAAGTCGTATATCTTAATTAAACATGTGCAGTGTTTATATGTCAATGGTATCTCAATAAAGCTATAAAAGAAGAAAAAAGACAATGAAATGTTAGAAAAAGAAGAACAATGTGATAGATTTACATTTAAGAAAATCATTATGGCTAAACACAGTGTTTGTAATTAAGAAGAGAAAAATCAAAGACAATGAGAATTAAAACCGCTAATAAATCAAGTAGTACCTTTATCATTTGTGCATGTTTTGTATATACGCTATGCTTCAATAAAAGGTTTACTTAAATATTTTAAAAGATCTATTGAGC
>NW_011888795.1:4041695-4045562 GCF_000151845.1 Pteropus vampyrus | reverse complement strand
GCCTGTGCTCCTCTGGGGCCACTTGTTAAGATTCAACAAGCAATCCACAGATGCTGTGCTTATAGTTGCCTCAAAAGGCCACACCAGAAACCGAGGCCAGCTGCCACTAGTATGAGTCTTGGCACTGCTCAGCAAGAAGCACCTGACTCGCTGAGGATACACCTGGATGTGGCTTGGGTGGGGCTGCAAGTTGAAGGAGGTAGAATTTCAGGGAATCTTCTGGGTGGAGTGACCTCTGTTATCCAGTTTGATGACATCTCTGCTATGGTGGCAGTGAGTCCATGCACTGGAGTGGGGAGGCTCAACAGAGGAACAATGGATACTGCCAGCACTTCTACTAGGGAAGGAGCCTCCCCCAAGCCTTCACTCTGACAACTCTGTGTCACCCTGTAAGTCTCTGTGCAGCTGAACTGGCACTGGTGCTCAGAGTGAGCAGGTCCATCACCAAGTCCGCTCGCGTACACGGCCCCTTTAAGAGGCATCTGCAGCTGCCGCTGCCACAGCCTCCATCCCACTCAGCCACTTGGGATGGGCAGCCTCGCGTCCTCGTCCCATCCTACCTTCTGCCTTTGCAGGGTGATTTCTTAGATTTCTCCCGAGTTGTATGGCTTGTTCATCTAGCTTCCAGGAGATTTTTTCCTTGCAGTTTGGTCCTTGTTTCTGCCACAACTTTGATTTGGTTTCCAGAGAGATGACCAGAGACTCTATCATCTATACCATTTTTTCCACTGCTCCCCCTGTGCCTAAATTCAATTTAATTCAACTAGTTCTCAGTGCCCTTCCTATACATCAAAGGAAGGTAGTTACATTCACAATTAGCTTTAATGTAATACTGATGGTAGTTGATACTCTTAAAAAGATTTTATATGAATTTAAAGAGGATCTAGAAAAGCTTCCAATGGAAAATGGGCATTTAACCTGGGCTTTGGCCTGACTGCAATAGAAAAATATTGAATACATAGTTATTTCAAATTGTGTGCTTTCAAAGACATAGGTAGGGCCTACCTACTCAAAACACTGCATATTGAATGGTGATTATAGCTTGAAATATTAATAACCTTGGTTATAATTCTGAACTTTAAAAAAAAATCTTCTTCTCAAATATATGACATCCCAACCTTGAAATACATTAAGCCATTATTAATGATCATCATCCTATTATTTATCATATGACTTCTCAAGGTGACAGTTAACTGAGACAAGAGGACTCAGGATTAATTTTGATGAGAGGAAAGGAAGGTTTAGACCTGTATCACAGTTACAGAGAATAGTCAAAAAAATAGATAAACGAATAGCTAGATTTCCTTTTCTGCAAAAGGAAAGCAGAAGAGTTTTATGTAATAATAAAGCAGATTCTATTATTCTGAACACAACATTTTTGTGATTTTAGTATCTAATACTGAAATGTTAATTCTATTAACATTAAATAGCAATTACTATTTGTCAGTTTCATGAATTCTGAAGAAGACTGAAGAGTACAACAAATGATCATAAAATTGAATATAAATTTGGTACATACACCAACTGCTTTTCTGAATGGTCATAAAGTGTAAATTATTAAGCTTGCATTCAATTTTCTTTGGATCTCCACTGCAATAGGCTATTTTATAACCTCCTATTTAGCTCCCAATGCTATGTCAAGCATTAAGAATTCAAAAAGCAAATCACAGTCCTGACATCAGAGAGTTCTAGATCTTGTGGCCAGGATGAAAGGGGGACATGAAACAGGGCCTAAAAGAGTCCAGGAATCACATCTTCAAGAAGGAAGACCTCAGCTTATATTTAAAGCATAAATAGAAGTTGGTCCCCAGAACAGGCTAATAAGCTGGATGCCATCTTCAAGCTAATATTCTTTAAATATTTGACAGTCAGATTGCCAAGTAGCTAAGAGCACAGCTCTGAATCTGCTCTCTTTACCTACTCGGGACAAATTACTTAAATTCTGCAAACTTTAGTTTCTTCATCTGTAAAATGGGAATTTTAATACTCACACCTAGCTCATAGATATTTTCGTGAAGATTACTAGACTTAATACATATAAAAACAGAACAGTTCCTGCCACACAGTAAGTGCTAGTTAGAAATGGCTATTACCATTTATTTTAGAATCTGGCTAAGTACTTAACTCTCTGTGGGATGCTCACAGAAGCATCCAACCACTTCTCTGTTGTCTTGAACAATCCAACTCTGTCTCCATGTTTTCATATTTCATACAGCAGATTATATTCCTTGCATTTGCCTGAATTCACTGTCTTTAGAAGGTAGTCTAGAACTTTATTAAATTGGGCCTTTGTCCCTTGGGAGCCAACTCCCTACTCTTATCTCCAGTGTCCAGGCAATAGGTATTACTTTTTGTAGTAAATCTAATTTTTTTTCTGACAATTACAGTTTCAGTGGTGATGTCTCTAGTTCCTTATATATTGGGACCCAAGTAACAACTGACAGGCCTGCTCATCTGGAGTTAGGCACATCTCATGGGGTATGGATTGAGTGAGGGGAGTGAGAGGGGCTGGGGAAGGTAGATAAGAAGGAAAGTGGTTAGATAAAGGGGAAGGAGTTTGCATTTCAAGAAGAGGGACTGATTTTTTTTTTTTTTTTTTAATAAAGTACTCAGGCTGGACTCATTAATCTCTGCAGGTTTGGTTTCAGTCCTGAGAGATTCTGATAAATTTCTATTTGGTCACAAGTGGGTAGCCCCACATAAACGTGTGGTAAATGATACCTGAGCACATAATTGCCCTATCACAACTCCCTATTCCATTTTTGTACCACATTGAAATTCTTGAGTGTTTCATCTGACCCTAGAAGACATGCATTTGTATGCATCTAGGATACATGAGAAACTTAAAAAAAAAAAAATCACCAAAATAAATTTTTCAGCAGGAAGGCCTTCATAATTCTTATTTCTCTCCCCAATCCATTACTCAAGAGAGGTCCAGAGCAGACACTCAAAACATGTTTGTTAAAAGACTGACTGAATGATTGACTTAATCATTTTCCTCACCAAAAAATGAGCCAGGATCTCATTTTTTAGTTTATATGGAGAATTTATCTTTTTCCAAAACCTCCAACTCAGACTTTGTTTAACACTCCATTAAACAAGGGGAAGAAAGCCTTGCCATTGCCAGAATAGTTTACAAACTTATTCTTCCTGTAAAAAAGCAAAAGGGAAAGCAATCAAAAAGAGCAAATGGTGGAAAATGTAGGTAGTTATTTGTCCCATGTAGCTTATTATTCTCCGCTATAAAGAGAGCAGCATGTCCACTAAGGAAGTAGTTTAAAACCAACATCTCAATGCAAATACTTCCTCATCAATTAGCAGAATTTTGTTGAGATATGCATGTATCTGTCAGCCCTTACACTATGAAGCAACAAGTAACTGTGTAGATATTCATTTAAAGGAAAAAAAAAAGAGTCTTAAGAGTTAGGCTTATTTTTTAAAAGTTAACTATAAGTATATAACCAGCATTCTTTTTTAATTAATTAATTACTCAATTAATTAATTATTTTTACAATGGCATTGATTAACAAAATACAATAAATTTCAGCTGTATGCTTTTACAGTAAGGCATATATAGTGTGTGTGTGTGTGTGTGTGTGTGTGTGTGTATTTAACACTGTATGTTCACCTCTCATAGTTATATTTCTTTCTATCACCACATATTTGACCCCCTTTACCTCATGTACCTCCCCACTCCTCTCTGGTAACCACAAGTCCATTGTCCATGTCCATGGGTCTCTGTTTGTTTGTCCTGCTCATTTGTTGCTTTTAAGTTTATGTCTCATATATAAGTGATATCACGTGATTTTCAACTTTTTCTGTCTGGCTTATTTTACTTAGCATGATTATCTCGAAGTCTAACCATGT
>NW_011888795.1:4037361-4040425 GCF_000151845.1 Pteropus vampyrus | reverse complement strand
GTTTATGTCTCATATATAAGTGATATCACGTGATTTTCAACTTTTTCTGTCTGGCTTATTTTACTTAGCATGATTATCTCGAAGTCTAACCATGTTGTCGCAAATGGCAGTATTTTATCGCTTCTTATGGCCAAGTAATATTCCATTGTATATATGTACCACAGCTTCTCTAGCCAGTCATCTATCATAGGATACTTTGGTTGCTTCCATGTCCTGGCCACTGTGAATAATGCTGCTATGAACATCGGAGTGCAAATATCTTTTAAGATATAAGTTTTCAAGTCTGGGGTAAATACTCAGTAGAGGGA
Organism: Pteropus vampyrus; assembly: GCF_000151845.1. Lineage (NCBI taxonomy): Eukaryota > Metazoa > Chordata > Mammalia > Chiroptera > Pteropodidae > Pteropus > Pteropus vampyrus. Next base: position 4,040,117 of record NW_011888795.1, on the reverse strand, counting down.
TTGCTGGATCATACAGTGGATCAATTCTTAGTTTTTTGAGAAATCTCCATACTGTTTTCCATAGTGGCTGTACCAATTTGCTCTCCCACCAGCAATGTATGAGGGTTCCCTTTTCTCCGCATTCTCTCCAACATTTGTTATTACTTGTCCTTTTGGTTATAGCTATTTTAACAGGTGTGAGAAGGTATCTGCATGTTTCTAATAGCTAGCAATATTGAGTATCTTTTCATATATTTGTTGCTCATTTTTTGATTGGATCATTTGTTGTTTTTTGTTGTTATTGAATTGTATGAGTTTTTTGCATATTTTGGATATTAGGCCCTTATTGGAGGCGTTGCTTGCAAATATATTGTCTCTTTACCTTGTTTATAGTTTCTTTTGCTGTGCAGAAATGTTTTTAGTTTGATATAGCCCCATTCATTTTTTTTTTTTTTTTTGCTTCTATAAAATCCTCTTTAAGTCCAAGGTCCTTGAGTTTGGTTCCTATGTTTTCTTCTATGTATTTTATTGTTTCAGGTCTTATATTCAGGCCCTTAATCCATTTTGAGTTAATTTTGGTGTGTGATGATAGACAACAGTCTAGTTTCATTCTTTTGTAAATGGCTTTCCAGTTTTCCCAGCACCATTTCCTTTCTCTACTGTATGTTTTTGGCTTTTTTGTCAAAAATTATTTGCCCATATAAATATGGGTTTACTTCTGGACTCTTGATTCTGTTCCATTGTGTCTGTTTTTCTGCCAGTATCGTGCCGGTTTGATTACCGTCACTTTATAGTATAATTTGAAGTTGGGCAGAATGATGCCTCCAGCCTCGTTCTTTTTTCTCAGGATGGCTTTGGCTATAACCAGCATTCTTGTCATGGAAAAAAAAATGCCAGTAAAATCTTCACAGGAGGCATTGTGACTTTTTAAAAGATACCAAGAGGAAATCAATTATATAAGCAATAGATACTGCTTAAACATGCGCCACGTGATGTTCTAATAGCTTTACAAATATTGTTACTAACTCTTTATAACACATGAAGAAGTGCTATTATTATCATCCTTTTTATAAATGATAAAACAGTTTAACTGTTTGAGGGTCTCACAGCCAATAAACAGCAGTGTCTAGATACAAACCCAGGCATTTTGGTCCTATGCCTGTGCTCTTAACTACTGTGGAAATAAATATGATAGATGCTTAAGTTTTTGAAAACAGACTATACCTCTGAAACTCTGAACTAAGTTAATTGATATCTCTTTAACTTGTGCTCCTAACAAATCAAATTTTATATATATATAAATTTTATATATATATATATATACACACACACACACACACACACATACACACACACACACACATACATATACCAATCACTGTGTTTAGCACTGTAGGAATCTCATAGTGATGGATAAGAAGATATCTCTGTACCAAAGAATGTACAATCTAGCATAAGAGGCAGGTATGCCTAACCAATGGCAACAGGAGTCAGATGAAATAAATGCCGTGATATAGAAACATTTTGTGATTTGGGGGAAAGATTAGTCTTAGAAACAATTGGCAATAGGTTCGGATTTGATTTATCTCAGTTACTTGTGCAAATTCAGAGTCTGGGATTCGGGGTCTTAAAATTGTAAATAGAGGGTTGTAACATTTGAGTGGTGGGGTGAAGAGAGAGACAGATTAGAAATCACAAGATATTTATCTAAGACTAGTTCTTTATATAATTATCAATCTAGATTTCAGTTACTTTATCTGTTACCTAAATATATGAAAATCCTATTTATTTACGTTTTTGTTGTTGGTTTCCTTGGTTTTTTATTTCAGGTGAGATTCAGGTAAGACAAATGTATAAGAATGGACACAGCAATCTATAAAGTATTGTGGGTATTATCATTAGCATCATAATCTTTTGATGGTATTTCTTTTTATTTACTAATATACAACAAAACTAGCCACCTGGTATGAACACTATTAACAAGTTTAAGGTAGAATACATGTGGTCAAAGGAGAGGAAGAAAGATTTCTTGTCTCTCGTCACTATCCCCAGGCATTTTATATTCAGGTCTCTGAATATATAGACTTTTGTTTAATTATTTTATCACTTAATTTCTTCCTTGTAATGATAGTTAACTGGTTTTCTGTTGTTGTCATTGCTGTTATTATTTTACAAGTTTTAGGAAACTCATTATCATCATCACCACACCTATGGAGGACTGCATTTTACAAAAATGGTTTCAATTAGATCTCCCATTTCACACACATTTGTTTTACAATGTGACTTTGAAACTCCTCTCTTTGAGATGTGGAACATGTTTGTAACAATGGCAGAATTAATGCTATGAGATTTCCAAGGCTAGGTTGTAAAAGTAAGTACAGATTCTGCCTGGTTTTCTTGGGACATCATGTCTAAGGAAGTTTAATCAACCCACAGAAAGATCCACATGGGATGTAACTGAGCCCCCCACCTCTAGTCCTGGGTAAGTCCCTGGCTGATAGTCAATAGCAAATTACCAGAAATCTTATTGAGCTATCTTGAAAGTAGCCAACTCAACTTGATGCCACATAAAGTAGAGACAAACTATTTCCAAAATATCGTCCCAAATCGAAGATTTTTTTTTGCTGAAAAATGAATGACTATTGTTGTTTTAAGCACTTAAGTCCTTGGGTGTTTGATCATGCAACAATAGTGGACAGACACAGCATTCATGACTAATCAATTCTTAATCCTTTCCTCCTTCGCTCCCTCTGTTTTTCCCCATCCTTCCTTCCTTC
>NW_011888795.1:4033764-4036321 GCF_000151845.1 Pteropus vampyrus | reverse complement strand
AAATAAATCAAATGAAATTTAAAATTGATTTTGTGACTAGGGCTCTGAGGTATATGATCTAATAAAACAAAAATATACTTATATATTTATACCTGGGATATAATCTGACACACTGTCAAATGCTTTAGTCTATAAATCTAGACAGCAACATTTCTGATGAAAAAATATATGCATGCATGAATGCACAGACAGGGAAAAATTATACCTATATAATTCATAAATTACCTGATCTTCATTTTCCCCTTAGGTGTCAAGAAGCAACAAAATTTTAGTTTATATGTTTTCCCATTAAAAAACAAGGTTATCACAAAAAGATTCTGAAAAGATTTTTCTTTCTCAGTTGTTTCTAGCCAACTTATCAAGCATATACTTTTTGATTATTCTTCATAAAGCACAGCTTTGATCACACCACCATCCTATACTGAATCCTTCAAGAGCTTACCATTTCCTGTCAAGTGAAGCCCCAAATCTCACTCAAACCATCCAGGGCCTATATTAGTCTTCAACTTCCTTCTCAAACTGTCCTGCACTTTTTTTTTTTTTTTTACTTATTTTCCTCTCTAAATACAAAAGGCAACCTGCCAATCCTAAGTAAACCCTAAAATTTTCAATCCCTAGACCTATTTGTTTTGCCAGTCTGTAATACAACTTTATATATCTAAACTTTGCTTTTCTACATTTAAATGCATTATAGTCATATTGTTTAGTATTGGACTAGACAATAGGAAGGAGATCTACATATTCAGGTGGCCTTTCTACCATTCGTTTATAAATTAATACTAAATACTCCATGATATTTATCAAAAGCTTCTAAATAGAGGAAGACAGATGTTTTGGCTCCTTAGGAATGTGGAAATCTATGTTCTACATGATTCTATGTAATTTTGTCTTGTGTTTTGGAAGTAACCATTATCAGTTCTTTCCTCTAGAAACTTTGACCTTGAAAGAGTAAAAAGAAACTGTATACAAAAATATTGCTATTAGTATATTCCACAACCATTTATTGAATACATTGTTTACTTCCAATTATAGAAGGCAATTGAAAGTGATGGAAAAAATACATAGTAAGAATTTTATTCTTTAGGAGTAATGAGGCATAACTGTGAAGTGACAAGAGAGAGAGAAAGAGAGACAGGCAGACAGACAGAGACAGAGACAGAGAGAAAGAGAGAGGGAAAGAGAAAGAGAGATGCCTTTGGAGTTAAAAGGAAGAAAAGAGATTGTGTCTGCTGGGGAAAATCCCAGAAAGTTTCATGTTAAAGCAAAATATTTCCATTTGTCTTCAGCAAATGTCAACCACAATGGAAAAACATTAGGACAGCTAAGTATAAAACCTTCAACATGAATCTGTTTCCATGGTGTTCATTCTACATCTTTATATTGATTTTTTTCTTGGTCTCATGAAAGAGATTTTAATAAATCTAGGCACATAAAAGCAATGAAAGTCATATTTGCCACAAAATATCAAAGTTCTTAAATATTAGTAATTTAGAATATTACTGTGTATATTCTCACCTTGGGCTAGCTCTGTTTTAGAGATTTGAGCATTTATTTTTAGAGCATTCCTCATTTAGACTATTAGAAACTATTGGTGTTAAATGACTTCATCAGCGCAGAATAGTTTCATGAGTAGGAAGGAAGGTGTTTATTTCAGGGGCTAAATTTTATTTTTTACGAATGTGAAGAGCTAAAGGTGACTTTATGAATCAATTACAGTTCATTACAAGGACCTCTCTTGCCATTACTCTATCTCTGAAAAGCCATACTCAAGAAGGCCCGCTTTCCTTCTCTAAATGAATATATGGATGAAGGGAGAAGCAACAAAGAAATCCTGCTCAATTAATAAACTCTGAAATGTTTCTACTAATGAAGGATGAATAAACCGATATGGTAGTTATTTGAAAAGCCAGGTAAAACAGTGGATTTTAAAAAATAACAAATGTTTATTTTTTATATGATGCATAGTTTTAGGCTTACTGGACATAGTAGTGAAAAAAGCAAACCAGGTTTCATGTTCTCTATGCATCTCGTGTTCCAGAGATATAAAGAATATGTTATGGGATGAGGGAAAGTAAGAGGTAGAAGAGGAGATGAGATAAAATATGTGAATAACAAGTAAACATTTCAAAACATAATTTCAAATAGTAATAAGTGCTATGAAGACAATAACTAAGGGTGACCTGATAAAGAGGGAATTGGCAGAGACCTTAAGTTAGGCGGGCAAAAAGGAGAGATATATGTGATTTCACTTATATGCAAAATCTAAGGAACAAAAGAAATGAACAAACTAAACAAAAATAGAATCATGGGTACAGAGAACAAAATGGTGATTTCCAGCGGGGAGGGGGTTGGGGGGTCTGGGTGAAAAAGGTGAAGGGATGAAGAAGTACAAATTAATAGTAACAGAACAGTCATAGGATGTAGAGTACAGCATAGGGAATATAATCAATTTTGTTGTAATGTGTATAGTGCCAGAGGGTGCAACAGTAATCAGAGGGATCACTTCATAAATTATATAAAGGTCTAACCATTGTACTATATACCTAAAACTAACATA
>NW_011888795.1:4021564-4033332 GCF_000151845.1 Pteropus vampyrus | reverse complement strand
TAACAGAAGTATGATGACTGAGGTAGGGAATGCCACAGATTAAAATTGTAGGGTTTTGTAAAATTATAAAAGATAATGTAAGAAGATTATTTAAATTTGTGTAGTATACATGAGTGTTTCGAATTTTATTTCTTAAAACACTATTTAAAGCTATGATAAGGACTTCTGTCTACCCCTCTATACATTAGTGAAATGAAGCCTTTATTTTTATATATTTTCTAAAAGCTATTGTTGAGGAACTCTTAGATGCTAGAGTCTAAAATTTGGGAAGAAGGTACACCGGAAGATAGACTTGGTACTTACTTTCTAAGATTTTATAGAATAATAGAAAAGAAAGTGTTAAGATTCTCAAGTATATTATATTTATAAAGTATTTTGGGTGTTCTAAGAACTAATATAACTTCCAGTTGGTAAGATCTTTGTATATGATATAACATGTAAATTGAACCTTGAAATATGAATATGAATTGAGTGTAGAGAAATGGGAGGTGGGGAGTGCTGAAAAATGGATTGAGACAAGAAGTAAAATACAGGGCCTTTTATGATATTTAGGGAACAACATTTAGCCAAGTGTTGCTGATACAGTCCATATATGTGCGAGAGTAAAGGGGAATTAATTTATCTTTTATTCAGTGAATATTTATTGAGTAAATATTATATAGGAGGTAACATCCTAGCTGCCAATTAACAATAGTAAATGAAATAAAGTCCTTGTTCTTATTATGTAGAACAGTGGAGGAAGACAGACAATATACAAATGAGTAAATATAAAAGGTGTTTTGGAGGAAAATTACACAAAGAGGACAGGAAGACAGTTTGCAGGTGATTAAACTTTTACAAAGGGTGATCGAGGAAAGCTTCTCTAATAAGTGGCATTATAGCAGAGACCTGAAGGACATGAGAGAGGGACTCATGCAAAAATATGGGGAAGAGTCATCAAAGCAGAAGAAACAGTAGGTGGAAATGCCCTGAAATGAGGACATGCTTGGAATGTTCAAGAAAAAGTACAGAGACTGGTATAACTGAAATATTGTAATAAACTGGAAAGTGATGGACGATGAGGTCAGAGAGGTGAGGCAGAGAGAGGAGATATAAACATGTAGTACCTTGTGGGTGGTAGTAATTTAGGAAGCCATTGGAGGGCAATGAACAAAATAGTAAGACGATCTGACTCTCATTGTCAAGGGACACTGCAAATATCATGTTGAGAAGAGTTAAAGAAGGTGGGACAGAAGTAGGTAAAACAAATAGATTTTTAAAGTTATTTACTTGGAAGATAATGGTGGGTCGGAGATGGGCATTGATGGAGGAAGTGATGAAAATGGTCAAATCGTGGAAATACATTGAACTTATAGGATTTTATAATGGGTCAAATATTGGGTAAGAGAGAAGTCAGATTGACACCATTTTTTTTTAGCCCAAGCAACTGAAAGAATGGAGTAGTTATGCACTTAGATGAGGAAGACTCCAAGAAGAATGAGTATTTATTAGGCAGCCAAATTGTCAGTTTTAGACATAAGTTTGAGATATGTAACTAAGCAGTTATTTTGAATAGATAGCTAAATGTATGGGTCTAGAGTTTAGGAAAAATGTCTGGGCTGGAAATAAGAATTTGGGAATCATTAGGAGATAAATGATATTTAATGACCTGTGACTAGTCGTGTCTACTGAGAGTAAAGAAAAAGGCCTTGGATTGAGCCCTGAGGTACTATAAAATTTAGAGGCCAGGGAGAGGGGAAGAATAAGCAAAGGAGGGGAGTGCTAGTGAGGCAGGAAATAAAAGACGAGTCAAAGGAATTAGCGTTCCAATAACTAAATGAAGCAAAGAGAGAGTAACCACTGTGACGAATACTTTTAAGCAATTTGAGAACTTAAAAATGACCACTGGATTTGGCATTGAAAGTAATTAATGACCTTGACAAGAGCCTTAGACTGGTTATAATTAAAACCTCACCAAATAGTTCAAGAGGGAAAAGATGAAAAAGAGTTAGTAAAGGTTAAACACTCCTCTAAGAAGTTTTGTTGTCAACGGTGGAAAAAGGAAATGGAACAGTTGCTGGAAGAAGAGATATAAACAACAAAAGTTTTGCCCAAGATGGGAGATAGGTTAGTCTAATTGTATGTTGCTGACATGGTCCAGTTGAGAGAGAAAAACTGATGAGATAGAAGAAAGAGGGAGAATTGCAGAAGTGATGTGTTTGAGTAACGATGTATTTGACTTCTAGATAAAGTCAAGAGGGTTGGTATCTAATGCACCAATGGATGAGTAGGGAAAGCAGACTGTATTGGTACTAATATTTACAGGTAAGTAGATGTGGTAGTAGAAGCTTATAGAAATTCTTTCTAATTGCTTTTTACTTCTCAGTGAAATTGAAAATAATTTCATCAGCTGAGAGCAAGACTGGAAAGGAGGTGGCTATAGTGGTTAGAAAAGAGAGAAGATTTGGAAGAGATCTCTAAAGAAGTAGGAGAAAAAATAAAATTTATTTCCCTAAATGAATCGTAGATCAGGACAAAATGTCTGAGGTTAGCAGGCAGGCATTTAAAAGTGATATCATTAAATAAAGTGTGTATGTTTCTCTCTGATATGATTGCAGAGTCAGTATAGGAGGAACATTGAATTTAATCAAATTTAATTTTGTAGAATTAGTATGATGTGAAAGGCACTATGATGCATGGATGGATTCTAAGCAAGGGTAAGGATGTGGGGGATATAAGTATAGAGAAATGGTGATAGTATCCAAACATTCCAGTTTCTGAAGTATTATTAGAGTTCGGACACAAGGGAGACTGAGATTTAGAACCTGTGAGTATAAAGATGTTGTAATTATTGGTATTTGATAAAGTCTAGTTATTTTCATCAAAGTGAGTAGTCAATATAAGAAGGAAAACAAGATCATTTGATAAGGAGGGAAAGAAATTAGGATAAAATGATTTATTGTAAAGAATAAGGACCGTGTACTTAAATTTTGTAAGATGTTCTGAAACTTTTAAAAAGAAAAGTGTCATGATCAATACTTTGAAAGGAGTAATCAGAAAGAAGCATGGAAGGTGAAGAGAAACAGGTAGAGATTGAAAGCAAGAGAAAAATATTAGTCTGCTGAAATAGTTTGGGGCAAAAATTTGAAGGCAAAACAGGAAAGATTGGATTGTGCTCTGTTCTCAGTATAGAGAAAGATGAACTTGATGCATTGTCCCAAAAATTTGGCATTTAAACTAGATACATAGACATATAGATAAACAATTTTGATCTGATGTAGTAATTGCTATGCCACAGGTAAGAACAAAATGTTATGTAGACACAGAAACAATTGGATAACTCTGATGATTCTGCTACAAGCTAAGATGAAGGATAAAGGAAAAATATCCTTGAAGACATAAAATGTTAGGAAAAAAATGAGTGATAATTTTCTGAGTAAAGTAGATAAAATTGGTTATGCTAAGTAGAGAGAAGAATAAGTTTGAAGTCTAAGAAAAATAACAATCATGACACGTCGAGTATATAGTGTTGTTTTGGATTAACTTGAGCTAGAGCTGAGACAGAATAGGAAAAAGGCTAGAATTAGAAGGTGAAGGCAGTTATGAAGGACTTTATATGTCAAGCTAAGGAATTTGAACTTTTTTGTGTATATAATGAAAATTCACTAGAAGGTTTAAGTGTAGATTTTGAGAAATTTCATCTGTGAGTATGCATATGTATATATGCAGTGCGTGTGTGTACATGTGTCTGTTTAAAACAGTGCATGATGTTTCTTTTTGTGGATAAGTCTGAACTGATTTGGTCACATTTTGATTTCCCATGAAATGAGTGACAACATAAAGCTGGATTGAAGTTACAATCTTAACTATTAAGTAGAGTAAAACTATTAAATAGAGTCAAACTAGCCTTCTGGTAATCCAATTGGAAAACATTGGCTTCATCACTATTACACTTTAACAACTGAACATGATGTACAATTATGTGATAGGAGCAAAATAAGAGCTTGGTAAATAACGTCAGGGGTTTAGTTTCTCTAATTCAGTTCCACATCGGTATAGTGGCAGTGTTGGGGATGGACATATTTGATAACTCTAAGGTATGTTCCATTCTAAAAATGTGATGGCTCCATGTTAAGAAGTAAAAAGAGAAACTGTAAGTAAAATTTCACTATGAACATCCATGTATTAAAATATAAAAATGGGTATACTCTTTTTCCAACTCAGGAATAAAATGTAACATACAGTTGCCCAAAACAAGTTGGTCAAAATGCTAGTAGTTCAATATCTAGGAGGTAAACAATTATATCAAATGTTAATACATCTATGCTAATTTTCAAGGGTAGTAGCATGGAACATTGCTGTCTAGTCTGGTTAGCTTTAATTTTGTTAATGTTCAGTTCTTCCTGAATTTATTTCATTTGATTTCAGATTTGTAAACCAAAACTTTAAAACAAAACCAGCAAATTTTTCCTCTGTTTATATGTTTATGTAATTTTTGTGACAAAATGTTGTGACAAAACCACAGCTTTCAGTGGATGCATGAGGTTTAAGTGGTTTCATCTCAAACTGAAACCAGATGTAAAAAACTGGTGAAGTGACCAAATGTCATATTACAAAACCAAAACAAAACCACTGCTCAGTGTCTTCGTCTCTGCAAAGGACCAAAATGATGTGTTTCAAAGATCAGCAAAGGTCTGAATGAAATTTGTCTTCATTGGGAATTAGAATTTAATCCAAGACCAGCAGCAAATTAAATCATCAAGGGATTTGAATGAAATATTTTCACTGTAGATTTCAGAAGAAACTATTAACTGTTGACCAAAGTCATAGAGCCTGACGATTATTCATGTTGAGGTATTTTCACTGTGCTATAAACACCATATTCATATTTATTTTAATACTCTGCTTCTTCTCTATCCCCCAGTGAGACTACTCTTCTGTTTTTCCCCTTATAAGTTTCATTATAGCTCATCACAAATGATCCAGCTCAAATTTATTTATAAAATAATACTTGCCACAAATATTCTACTTTTTCTTTAAAAATCGTCTAATAATCATGGAATCCTCTTATTCTGTAAATGGGAAAATATAGGTCACAGATTAAAAGATTTGTTAAAGTCATACCATTTACTGGAGGTTTTAGTTCCTCTAAATTCCCAGAGTTTTAATTATTTATGACGCAAACATTATTTATCATAACTAGAGAAGAGCACCTCCCAGTTTATGAACACTGAATTTGTGAACAACATAATCCCATGTTGAACGTAGTGGATTCTACCTATTAAAAATCCTAGGATGTGAGAAATATTTCCTGAATGCCACAATCTTTTCTCTACATTGGTGCTTTCTTGGTAGGTCCAGAAGTATGGGAAGGAGCAGCACTATTTTTAATGTCTTTAAATAGTTCCAACATCTAAAACTAGCCCTTTTAGTTCAACCAAAGATTAGCAAGATAAGTTTTACTGTTCTCCGGATATAAATAAAGATTTCAAAATAGGTAATGACAAATCACTTGGAATCCAGTAGTGACCTAGGAGAAAAAATAATCTAGTAGCCTAAATTTTTTTCATAACAAATAAATATACATATATTCATATATCATATAAACCAATAACAACTAAAACTCAGAATAGTAAAAAATTTGTACGCAGTCACTCAGGATATAGCTAAGTTCAGAATCAAACATGTTTCAGTTCTAAGACCAGTGTCATTCCCTCTTCACCTACTAGTGTTAATAGCATTGCCAACAGATTCGGTTTTCCAGGCCAAGGCTCTACTACATCTCATCAATGCCCTTTCTACAGTGGTGATACATTCTTTTTAAGGTTTTAACTGGTAAAAAGTTCGAAAAAGGACAAAATAATTGTCTCCTCTCATGAACAGTTTAAAAACCTCACCAGACATGGCATGGAATTAGGACACTTAAGCAGCATCCCTAGATGAGTCAGCCTTCTTGCTCACATCCTGGAAGCCATGTTGTGATGTACTCAGGATGTTGTTGAGTTCTCAAACACTCTCTAACTATCAGTCATAGGTAGCTCCCAAGTGTTTAATTTCCTGACTTTCCCTAAGGGGGATTGGCTTTAATATATAATCTTTCATTAAGTTATCAGATTTAAGTAAACACCAAGGTTGACAATACTGAAGGACATAAGTATTTAAGGTGATTGCACCACTGACATGAAAAGAAGTCACATATAAGGTTTTCAGGAGCAAGGATTAATAGTTTAGATTAATAAATTGGACTATCATCTCTTCTATAGTGATCTTTTCATTCTCTTAATTTATAATTTTAATGAGTACCATTATCATTACTTATTTTCACAATTATTCAAAAACTATAGAATCATACCTGCATTCTACATTCAGCAGCTTATAGTCTAGTAAAGATATATTGATCACCAGGTGTCATGCTAGGCTTTGACAATACAAATTTATTAAAAATTTTTCTTGAAGAGATTTATATAATAACAATTCCAGAATACTTAGAAAACAAGCATAATTACAACTTGCATTTTAAATTAATCTAAGTAAGAGAATTAGCAAAATAAGTAAAATCTTACTTCCAGAAGAAAAAAAAAATTGGTTGCAGAGATCAGATGGATAAAAATGTGGTACATATATACAATGGAATATTACCTAGCCATAAGAAATGATGAAATACTGCCATTTGTGACAACATGGATGAATCTTGAGATTATCATGTTAAGCGAAATAAGTCAGATAGTAAAAGTTGATATGTAGGATATAAATCTGAAAGCAACAAATGAACAAGACAAACAGAGACTTGTGTACACAAACAACAGTTTAGTGGTTATCAGCAGGAATGGGAAGGAGGAAGGTAAATAAGGGTAAAGAGAGTCAAATATATGGTGACGAAAGGAAATTTAACTTTGGGTGGTGAACACACAACGCAATATGCATACGATGTCTTATTGAATTGTACACTTGAAACCTATATAATTTTATTAACCAATGCCACCCCAATAAATTTAATTTAAATAAATAAATAAATAAATATAAATCCGACATGGAATGAACTGAAAGAATAATATATTCTGAAAAAATAAAATTTTCCCATAAATACAATAACAGTATCTTCTTTGCCTCATTTGATATTTCTATAATTTATTAGAATTTGTTAAAAATCTATCCATATAGCCCTCAATACTTTTCCATTTCAATTAGGCTAAAATAGGAATCCTTACCCTCTTCTACAGGAACTCAAACAATGCAAACTTTGTATACTTTCCCACCAATCTTATTTCCTTCCAACTTTACCTTTACTGTTTTTGTTCTAGCCATTATAGATTCCTTTTTTTCCTCACATACCCTGAATTTTTATCTTAGAGTCTTTACATAGATCATGCCCTATGCTTGGAAAACCCTTTTCTCTTTTCTATCATTTGCTAATTTCTTCTAATTTCTTCTTCTCATTGTATCTCAGCCAAAATGAGTATTTTTTATATAAAATATAAAATTTTTATATTACATATTATATATAAATTTACACATAAATTATATATAAATAAATATATTATATATATAAATTGTATTTGCAGAGGAAGAGCTCAGAAAAGAAATTATTTTCCTCTTCTCCATAGAGAAAAGACATGCTGCTGTGTTGCTAAGGTCTGAGACCTTCTGACTTTAGAATGAAGGCAAATAGTTTTTATGGGGTGTTAAGAGCTGAGTTTCTTTCTGATGACAGAAAATAAGCTGAAAGATCTCTTTTATTTGTAAGGACCTAAATGAGAAGTGTAGACTTGGTGGAGATCTGGGGAAAGATATGGATAAATAGCACTGGATCCCAAATTTGAATATTTGAGTCACATCCAAAGAGCAATTCAGGTATTGGCCAGTGACCTGCAAGTATCAGAACAATGGCCTGGGAGGAATAACTGGGCAGTATTCAGTTGCATAAGTCTATGCAGGTCTTGGGCAGTAATTCCAGGAATGCCTCATCAAGGGCAGATCAAATGATAGTCACAATTCTGACGATTCAAATTCGTGTTTGACCTTAATATATCACTTTATCCATACATATATCATTAATTAAAGAGATGATTTCAAAGACTTTATAATTATTCAGAACCTCTACAAACCTCAAATTCTTGACAAAACTTTTTTCAGTTATGCTGCTTTTATCAGTTAGAGCAACGTGAACTGGAAATTCCTTTGTCTTTGTCTTTTTCTGTCTTTGTCTTTATTTGTCTGGCTTATTCCACTTAGCATAAGCAGAATGTCCTCAAGGTACATATGTGAGGTGATGGATATGTTAAATAACTAGTTGGAGGAATCTTTTCACAATGCGTACCTATATCAAATCACCACTGCATACTTTAAATAACTTACAATTTTGTATGTCACCTCATAAAAATAAAATTTAAAAATATATATTATAAACAAGAAAACAAAACATTCTTTGAAGGTTGTTGTAAGAATTAACTGGGTAAGGACAGAACAGTACTGGGCACAGGGGAAGTGCTCAATAAAGGTTAGTTACTATTAACATATATCAGAAAGGAAAACATCCATCCCTTAGTAGATAAGATTGTGCATACTGGTTTAATTTCTGGTAAAAGAAAAAAAAAGACGTTTAGAAGTGTAGGTGAATTTTTTAAAATTAAATAGGAAAGATAAATCTATAAAGCTCATAAAAATTATTTTAAAAATTTTAAAACATATTAGTCATAAGGCAAATGCTTGATAAACTTGATTACATTCAAATTCGGAATTTATGTTCATGACAGATGTGGACAAAGTTAATAAAAGTTAATAAAAGAGTAAAAATCCAAGAGGAGATATTTACAACATCTAATCCTAATAAATATGTTTAGACTGTAAAAAGAGCATGTAAATTTATTAATATTAAAATACATCAAAATAATGACTTCAAATAATTTAAATGGAAGAAATTATGCTCTAAAGTCTGCGAGCCGGCGAATTCTTTTAAATCTGAATAAGATCCAACAGCTTTGAGAATTACAATTATTAAAGAGGATGTAAAGTTGTAAATCTTTACAACTATAAAAATACTACTCACTAAAAATTGAGATGATGGAAGCAAACAGAGAAGGTAGAGACAAATGTACACTAATTTCTCATATCTTAAAACATTTGGGAGACAGTAGATAATGTTCAAAACTTGTAAATTAGGAAACGATTTTAACTAAGGAATAATTGTAATCAGAAAGTAGCTACCCAAATTATCAGAAAAGCATGAAAACAAAAGAGCACAAAACAAAGTAAATGTAGTTATAAAGTAGTAGAGATTAAAATAAGCGCTGAAAACAAAATCAGATATAAAATTAGAAATCATAAATATGGAATATGTTGCTGAATTTCCAAAGCCTGCCACATCTACATTTTTTAAATAAATTTATTTATTTAAACTAGTTTCAAGTATACGGTACATTGGGTAGACATCTTTAATGTTCATAAACCACTCCACATTTTTTAATATACTTTCTAGCCTACATTCTACATCTATGCAATATGTTCCCTGTTTCCTACTCTACTGTCAGTGTCTTGAGAGCTGTTGTAGTGTTTGATTCATTTTTGTGCCCAATTCTGAGCACAAAGTGAACACTAAAAAACAAATCTTCATTTTAAAATTAATGTATATATTTAGAAGCATACGTGCAAAAGACTAAAATATCATTTAAAGTTGATTAAATCCTACTTCTGATGCCAGGATTTTGAGGAAGTTTGAAGAACAATTAAGAATAACATGTTAACCTTCACCTCAGGAGTTGTTTTAGGATCTCAGTAGGGAAAAAATGACACATTCAAATTAAGTAATTGGAGGAAGGTTTCAAAAAGGGATCTTTGGCAAAATTATGGGTCTAGTTTAGGGAAAGTAAAAAATAGCTCAGTACCATAGAACTAGTAACAGTGGAGCTCTGTTACCATCCTGAGTCCTGTGGGAGTGAAGCGAGGGATCAATTTTCAGTAGAGAGAGAAAAGGACACCTGACAGGACCTGTGACCTTCTATCTAGAGAGCCGGTAACAACTTCTAAGGAAGAACGATCATGGGAATAAAACCCTGATTTTACTTTCCTTGCACTCACGGAATCTTCTTTAAGTACCATTCAACAGTCAAAACCGAAAGAATGCTAGAGGGCGAAGGAGCCAGCTGATGGAGTTTGCAAGGTCAACTTCTCTAAGCAAAGCACAACTAGAAAAAAGTGAGTAGAGGTCCTGGAGCAGCTAAGGAAAGATATCGAGCACAGAGACTCTCCTTCTCAAACCTACAAAAACATGGTTCATGGAAGTTGTTTTTCCATGGTAGGCAGATAAATATTTGTGTATTAATGAATACCTTGGGTTGATTCTGAACTTCTATCTGACTCATAATTGCAATCTCTATCTTCTGTCTATCTAATATCTTTTCAAATAAAACAGGGAAATTAGTCTATGTGATCAGATAAAGAGTTCTCAGCCATGAGTCTTATTCTGTTTTCACTGGTTTAGAAAATTGGGTCTATGATCTAGTTTCTGGTCAATAAAAACTAAGTCATGAGTGACTGAGATAGTTTTCTATTCAACAATAATATTATGACCAGGCAATTGTCAGCGCGGCAAAGATGGATTTTTTTGGATATCCGAAGAAGCACCTGAAGAATATCTTCTCTGTCTGCTTTTAGGGTAGCCAGTCCTCTGGTGCCAAATTTTACA
Organism: Pteropus vampyrus; assembly: GCF_000151845.1. Taxonomy (NCBI): domain Eukaryota; kingdom Metazoa; phylum Chordata; class Mammalia; order Chiroptera; family Pteropodidae; genus Pteropus; species Pteropus vampyrus. The sequence continues at coordinate 4,022,672 of NW_011888795.1, read as the reverse complement.
TTACCCTTTTTACCTCATCATCAATAAGGGCAGATGTTTTAAGTTGAAGATCACACAAAAGCCAAAATATGCTCAACTTTAAAAGACAGGATCAAACTTTCTCTGTACTGTAATACATTTTTTCATACAGAGACATTTATTTGGAGATGCATGCTTTTTGTTAGAAAATACCATCAAATGAACTGAAATATTATCTTGGTCCCTCTTAGCTGGTTAAATTTGAGCTCTGCAGAAACATTTTCAACAGGTCTCAAGATAGGCAGAGAGTGTTGTGTAGAAGATATTCTCACCAAAGAATTGAACTTTAGGTCTCATGCTAAAAGAGGTAGTATGCCATGATATCTTTCCTTTCTTTCTCTCATTTTTATAAAAATTCACATAAAACATGTGTTTCCGTAGTCTAGTAATTTCCTTTTCCCATCTACCCAGTCATGATTTTAAAATTTCTATTTCATCATCTAATTTCTTACTTACCTTTTTTATTCTCAACCTCCATGGCTTATCTCCCGGGATACAGATCTGGAAAGTTAAGAGATTCCCGAAGAACTCCACGTCCTGAATGAACATTATAGCCCCACACTGCTCAGTCATTGGTTGTGGGCCACCCTAGGACAGAGTGCAACCTTGGGCAAGTGAGCTCTTCCCAGCTGAAGCTGGGCTTTTTAGTAGCATCACTCCCTAAAAAGTGGATTTGAGTAATATAGTATCTGCTGCACCAATAAATCACCTCATATCATTTTATTTCTTTAATAAATCTCAAGTTCATCCACGTCTTTGTGTCCTGAGGTGCACCACTATAGTCCATCACTAACATTTCCCCCTATACACCAGCTATATAAAAGATTTCGCTATATCCAGTATATCTCCTAATTTATTTTTCACCAAGCTATGTAATCTTTACAGTCACTTATTGAATTACAGTCACTCTCTTCTCTGCTTATTGATTACAGTCACTCTCTTCTCTGCTTATTGATTACAGTCACTCTCTTCTCTGCTTAAATACTTTCAATAGACTCTTATTGCCTTTACATCAGTTCTTACTGTGACCAATAAGGCTCTAATGACCATTGCTCTGCATGTCTCTTCTCTCTGAAGAGACATCCTGAAG
>NW_011888795.1:4013566-4019591 GCF_000151845.1 Pteropus vampyrus | reverse complement strand
TGAAATAAATCTATAGCTGTAAAACAAGAATGATATAGTTCATGAATCATATTTTTAGTATGTGACCATTTTATTGTGTATCTCTGTAATGAGATCATTATCTAATGCAGGAGCTGGCAAATGACGGTCTAAAGACAAAGTCTAGCTAGACATGTTTTTATAAATAAAGTTTTACTGGAATATAGTCACTCTCCTTTATTTTGATTATTTTGGCTGTTTTAACACTACAACAGAGGAGCTGAATACTTTCAACAGAGACTGTATGACCCACAAAGCCTAAACTATTTATTTTCTGGTTCTTAATAGAAAAGGTTTGCTAACTCTAGGATAAGGATTCCATTATATTCCAATTATATTTATGTATTCTGACACCAAAATAAAAAGTAAAACAATGGATTTTCATTATATAATAAAAAAATAACATTTGTTTATTTTTTAATGTTAAAAATAACATTATTTTAGAACTGATGCTAAATTTGTGATTTGGATATTTATGTTACTTAATAGAAAAAGGGATCAATCAATTAGGGTCCGATCAAGAGATAAAAACTACATCGGTCATTTCAACAAGAAAAAAAATGAATATAAATAATTTTTAACTATTATAAAGTAGTTAATTACTAAAAGAAGCAAAAGAGAACTCTTATGAGGTCTAGGAGTAACAGGTACAAAAATAGCAGCTACTACTTCTAGTCTGAGGGAGAGAGTACATAGTAAAGGAACAAAGAATTAGGAGAAAGTCCCTGCCCCCAAGACTGAAATTTAGACCGTATTGTAATGGGCATGACAACCACAGGAATACAAGACTGCCCATGGCCAAGAAATTTGCCAGAGAGTTCCACTGAGAGGTGGTCTGTGGAAGAGGCCTGCTGTTGCTAAGGGTATGAACAGGTCAGAGGTGCCCTGTTTAAGCAGTGAGCTACTTGGAAGTGGTTTATTTTGCTGAGGTATAGACTGAGGATGTAACTGAAGTTCTCTCATTGAATAAAATAATGGGAGACTTGTCTGGACCCAGCAGGGAAGAGTTTTCCTGTCTCCATCACCTTGTAGTTTTACTCTTGTGCCCTTCATTAAGGAAAGGCTGGAAAGATCCACGAGATCCAGTTGCAGTACCATAAAGAAGGATGGCTGTGAAGTTGAGAAACAAGAAGTTGATAACTGGCATTTGGGTGGAAGAATAAGTTTATAGAGCATACATAAATGTCCCATATGTCTCTTTTAAAAATTAGTTCAATTAACATTTGAGCTATAAAATTAGATTAGATTCAGTGAAGGTATTTTTCTGGCAGAGGGCTACATTTTTGAGGTAAAGGCTAGCCACTTCTTACTGATCTAAGTTGATATAATACAGTAGTGTTTAGAAGCTATAGAAGAGTTGTAAGCATGCTGTTTAGAATAAATATAGTTTTAGTTATAGTTTCTTTTTCTCTAGAGAAAAATCACCTGAAAGAATAAATTAAAAAATGGGGTCTAGGTGGTGTTAAAATAACAATAATAAATAATGCTCTCTATTCTGCTTTTATTTAGTGTTATAAGTACTTCTAGACCCCTTCGAACTCTATCAGCCTAGTTCTTTGTGTTCCCAAAAGATATTATACATTTGTTCACAAATACTTCATCTCAGTGATCCTGGGTATTTACCATTTTTCTTCTCCACTGTTCTAGATAAATGGGAAGAACATAGCTGCTGAGAATGCTAAAATCATCACAAGCCACAGAGGCATTACCAAAGCAGCCAGTGCTCCCAGTGCCAAGGCCAAAATTGCCTATGCAGAAGATGACATGATGCCTATGCTGTTGTCAGAGTTGCCAATATATGCCAAAGTGTGACATCTTCTCCTATATTTATTCTGGATTTATTCTGGCATGTTTGCTGGAGGATGTTATCCACTTGGACTACTTTGTCTACCACCAGGACTTACACATACGCTGTACACCAAATATTCTTTACAGAAAGTTAGAGACTCGGGTCTCTCTTTTTTTCTTTACTACTCTCATTAGGATTCGAGAACATGTCCACAAGAGAAGGGCTGAAGAAAAATCCTCTCCTCCAATGAGATATGAACCAATTTTTAAATGCTTCTCAACCCACTCTGCTACTCAGAGCTCTTTCTCATAAAACTCTCATAAAAATAACATTATGGTTTGGTTTCTCATGCAAAGAAATTACAGATGAGTCCCTACAAATTCAAGTTGAACTTTCAGATATGTCCAAACATATCTAAATCTCTTTGACAGTTTCTACTGACATCTCTGATTCCTTAATATATAAAAATGAAGTTTGCTTTTCTACCCCCCAAATAAAGATTTAACATTGCATCATATGAATTCTTCTAGCATCCCTATGAAAAGTTATCTTTTTATAGGTCTCTCTCTACATCTAGTTGGTGAATTTCTCAAGAGCAGAATATTTGTTCTGATTTTTCTAATCATTTTCTAAGCACTTAACATAGTGCCTAGTGCAAATAAGCATTCAGTAATATTTGTTGTTCAAGTTTGCAAGAAAATAAAATGAAGTGACAAGTCGAGTCAAAAGAGCAACATGCAAATCCAATATTTTGTCCATACTATAAAGGTTAATTGTTTTGGCTGGGTTTATGCTAAATAATCAAGATCATTTTCTTAATTCTTACCTGCTTTTCATGAATTAACATGTTAAAAGTATTAAAATTTAAGGAAGTATTTCCTTAAACAATTATATTTGCAAAGTTTTTATACTTTTATACTAAGATTTGGTAGTTGACAGAACAAGGAGGGCCAGTAATAGCAGTTGCTAATGGTAACAAATCCTAAAGACAAACAGGAGGGAGATCCTGAGAAGTAGCATAAAGAAAACTGTAGAGTTACAGGGAGTATATCAAAGTAAAAATAGAATAATTTAGAAATCATCATCTTTCTTTGAATGGATATTCTGGCAGTCTAAGTCCCCAAATAGAAGCTACTTGAGCCAAGACTTCCTTTGAAACCACGTCTATTTCATGGAAACTAATTTTTAAAATGCCCAGTGGTTTAGGAACATGAAGAGTCAGTTTACAAATCATCATCCACTTCATGAAAAGAAAAAGAAAAAGAAATCGTCAAGAACTCAGATTTTAAAACCATATAACAGAGTTAAACATTAAGTCATGTGACAAATTAGAGGGACGCTGGAGTAATTTCAACACAGTCAAATCATCAGCCTTCAGTTCTCATAGTGATTATGCTCTCAGTTTACATACATCTCTGCACTGCTGTGGTGTCTTAATAACATCTGTTAAAAATCCTGACATGTTGGTAATGTGAGGAGAGGACATCCTTCAATGTACCTATGCCAATAAGCAAATGTCTGTTCTAGTTACTGAGGTTTTAGTCTTTCTAGCTATATATAGCTCATACTCCTCTAATCTCCTTACTTCAGAATGGAGTGTATTTAATAGCTCAATGAAAATAAGCAAGTTATGATTATTAACTAGTTCATGTGTTTGTTTAAAAACCCAAGTCTATGATAAAATGCTTTAAATATAGGCATGAGGCAAGTTCAATCTACACTTAGTAGGAGAGCTACATGAAATTTTTCTTAAATATAATGTTACCATTGGGGCCGATTAGCTACCTAACAATAAGATAACCATCTTGTTATTTATTGAGATTTTTAAAATTTTCCATTTCCAAGATTAAGAGATTATGTCACCAATTATTGTATATTGTGGCTCAAATACAATACTTACTTCTAGAACATGCACTTCAATCCACAGATGCCTTTGCACAGTGTTTCCTCATCGTTTCATATTTTTACACATCCTTCAAATCTTAACTCAAATATCTCTTATCTTATGAAAACTTCCACCACTCCCCTAGGCAGAGGCAAATAAGCAACTTCCTTCACATTCCCACTGAACTTACAGCAGCCATTGTACTTGTTATAACTACATGCTTATTTTTCTCTTCTCCTGGAATGAGTTTCTCAAGTACAGGAGAGGCATGTTTTGCCTCTTTATGCCTCTATTGTTCAGCCTAGTTCTGGAACATCATTGAAAAAATAATAATTTAAATGAGTCAATCTGCCTTCTGGATTTTATCTTCCATAATACTTCACCCCAGTACCATATATGCATTTTATTATGCTTCAGACACAGTGGACTATTTACTATATTAAATCCTTTCATATTTTTTGTAATGATAGCTTTTTCCAGGAGTCATATCGATCTGCATAGCCCATCTCTTTGCTGAGACAGAAGACTTTTATAGATATAGAATATAGTAGGTCTATTCTCTGTTGTATTTTAAGGGACTCCTGAGAAATGCCTCATCTGCCAGAACCTCTACCATCAGAATGTCTTCATAAACATCAGTCCAGTCCTATTTTAACTTTCAGATACTTCTGAGCAAGATCAACCATTAATATCTCTGCACCTTCCAATCTGAGAGTGAGAAAACAATTTCCTCAAGTTTCAAAATTGTATCTATTCTTTATTGGATATGTGGTTTGAAGCCAGCCACTTTGTCTCAAGTCCTCAACTGAAAAATTATGATAATGGTAATCACCTCAAAAAATTGCTATTTTATAAAATTCAATTGAATGTGAACCCATGATGATAATATGGAATACATATTAAACATTTATATTTGCTTTACATACATTATAAAATTTAATTTTTCCTACACTTTTACAGAATAAGTATTTATGTACACTTTCTACAGAAAATTTGCCCAAAGACCTGTGTGTGTATGTGAGTGTGTGTGTGTGTTGAGAATAAGTCTAGTATACTAATCTGGTCAGAGTTAGTCGATATATGACAAATGAATAGTGAGAATAGGGAGATAAGACGAATCAGTTAGTATGGATTTTTATCAAGTGTAATAATAAGGTTGTTAAGACAATAAACCAGCAATCAGCTTTCAAGTAGGAGCTGATATTTTTAACAAAATAATGAAAAATCTAAGAATATTTTATCAGAAAGCCAAAAAGGGCTCATGAAACTTCAGAAGAGGCCATATAATTCTGGCAAAATTAAAACAAATTACAGCTCAATTAAGGAAAATATTACCATTATCTAACACCAGTCAGGTATCAAGCTAGACCAGTGATGAAAACAAGATGATTAGATGCTGCTCTTACTGTCAAAGATATTATAACCTCATGGATGAATCAGAGATGTAGTAGTAGAAGTTTTAGGTTAATAGTAACAAGAAATAAAAGTACTTGCATTATAGAATTTCAGAGAAAGAAAGAACGAATCCTAACTGGAAAGTTTAGGAAAGAATTTACAGAAGAAATAACATTTATGTGACCTTCGGGAACTGAGTAATAGTTAATTGTTGGAGAATAAGGAATATTAAACATAAAGTCATCATTACTATTTAAAAATATCACCTTGAGTATCTATTCAATTTGGAACATATTGAGATGCTATATTCTTGTTAATGTATATCAAATAGATGTGTACCAAAAATGAAATCAAAATTCCAGGCAAACTTAAATTTTTGTTATCATGTGACCAAAGCATATTAATTATCAGAATTTAAACAATAAGATAAAATGCCGTTTTATAATTTATCTAAAAACTGTATCCCTAGACAACAATGAAATCTATAAAGATATAAATTTAGCTCATATTTTACATTTGTTCCTGATATTCAGCCAAACTTAGAATATAAACAACCATACCTATTTTCTCTTTCATAAGAATCTATTGCAATAAGAAAATAAGAACAGCGTCTTTGAAGATAAATTTATTACAGAAATTAATAAAATTCCATAACTCTAATTACTAAATTCATAATTCCAATTTGCTTTTTAGTGAGTGAATTAAGTTTCTAACACCAAATCTGTGGACACTTTTTTTTCCAATTACCTCCCTTTACTTTCTCCACATATCTTGTTCCACTGTGGTAAAGGAAAAAAATAATAATTTCTATGCCCTTGTCAGATGGAGTACTATGAGTAAAAGGCTAGTTCCAGCTACAGCTTGTTTCATAGGACTGAAATAGAGCTCAGAAATGAGAACTTTTTACCTCTATAACTTGAAAGTAGAGAAAAGATGCC
>NW_011888795.1:4011631-4012176 GCF_000151845.1 Pteropus vampyrus | reverse complement strand
ACCTCTGATAAGTCATTTAAGTATTTCATGCCAAAGTTATTTCTTTTTACACTTATGGATAATAGTAATACTCACTTTAGAATTACCATGAGGATTAAACTACAAAATGAATATAAAACTATTAGTAAAATGCTGGCTGTTACTAAGCACTGAATAAATGTTAATGATTATTATTTATGAACTTTGTGTTTTGGTAATATGGAGTTAAATGAGCCATTCTTTGTTTCAATTTCCTTTCCCTAAACCTAAATATCACTCTTCTGTTCATAGAAACAGAGGTTCATGAAGTTGTTTAGATCAGACAATCATAATCAAATAAATAATTAAATACTTTTTCCTTGATAAGTTTTAATAAATCATGGTTATTTAATAGTGTTATATATATCAAAGGATTCATAAATAAAATAATTAAGGGAAACATTTAATTGAGAGTTTTGTTGTTTAATTAACTCAGAATCTTTGAAAAGTGTTTTAAAAGTTTTAATAATTGAAGAAGTAGCTGGATCCATTCTCTTTAATTTTTAATTAAGTAATTTTAATAGTTA
>NW_011888795.1:4003364-4011129 GCF_000151845.1 Pteropus vampyrus | reverse complement strand
GAATCCATGTACCAAAGATTAAAATCCAATGGCAATTTAAAAAATCAAACAGCCAAACCACATAGTGAGGTAACCAACTGGTGATTTTGGAAACCAGCAAAACTAAGGATAAAAAAGTTGTGAAATGGGCAAAAAGGAAGTTAATAGAGTAAGTAGGAATGGCTCCAATCGTCCGATCCAAGCCAGGTAAGGATTTTGTAGGTCAGGAGCATCTGAAGAGCCTGAGAAGAACAGAAAGAGTATTCATCCCTTTATCCCAGAAACTATAGACATTGTATGACAGAAATGAAGCAACGTTTTTATTTTCAATTTCCATGTATTAGCTTAAGTCTACCTAGTCTGACTACAGGATCCCTAGAAACAAATCTCTTCTTGTAGCAGATACAAACATTTGGAGAATCTTAATTTTCCCTGTAACCCAATAAAGGTTTTGATATGGAAGAACAAAAAAGGCTTTCGAAAAAGTAAAACCTAATTTTTTAAGGTGATCTAAATCTGATAGAGTAATAATAAAAGAATTGCACTGCTTTTCATCTTTCTTTCTTTTTTTTTTTTTTTATGCCTACAGCACCTGGTCTTCCTAGGTGGTCTCCCATCCAAGTACTAACAAGGCCCGACCCTGTTTAGCTTCTGAGATCAGAAGTGATCGGGCATGTTCAGGGTAGCATGACCGTAGACTTGCTTTTCATCTTTACACTCACTTTTAGTACTCTTAAATTTAAGCATAAAATGTTATATTTTGCACCCAGAATCAATATATTTAAATCAACTAAAAAAATCACTGAATTAAATAAGTCAACTTTTGCTTGTGTTTATAAATGAATAAAACTTTAATTTTAAAAAGTTGAATGTGAAAAACATTTTCTGCAGACACTTATTTAGAGTAGTTTGATATGTCAATAGCCCTTGCATTCAAAATTTCCAATTCTATAGACAGGTTTCTCCCTGGGATCTTGAATCTTTTGGTCTTAGGTGACAGATACAGGGCCAGATTCTATAGCCGTACCTCTTATTTTTTATTCCTTAATCTGAATAGGCCAGTTTCTAAAAGGAGAGTTGTTTTTTTTTTTATATATATATACATATGTGGTCAGTATATCTTCTTCCATAGGCTTTCTCTGAATTCTCTTAAATACTTGTTCACTTTAGCAGAAGAAGTTTTCTGGGGGAAAAAACAAGAACGAAAAGATAATTGTGTACTTCTAGGTAACTTGTTATAATTAAAAAAGATGAATAGAAATTACTTATATTTAGGAGGCTTACAATATATAGTTAGAGAGGTGGACAGTAAACACATCAGATTTGAATCCCACCTCTGCCACCTTTATCACAGCGTCACCTCTGATAAGTCATTTAAGTATTTCATGCCAAAGTTATTTCTTTTTACACTTATGGATAATAGTAATACTCACTTTAGAATTACCATGAGGATTAAACTACAAAATGAATATAAAACTATTAGTAAAATGCTGGCTGTTACTAAGCACTGAATAAATGTTAATGATTATTATTTATGAACTTTGTGTTTTGGTAATATGGAGTTAAATGAGCCATTCTTTGTTTCAATTTCCTTTCCCTAAACCTAAATATCACTCTTCTGTTCATAGAAACAGAGGTTCATGAAGTTGTTTAGATCAGACAATCATAATCAAATAAATAATTAAATACTTTTTCCTTGATAAGTTTTAATAAATCATGGTTATTTAATAGTGTTATATATATCAAAGGATTCATAAATAAAATAATTAAGGGAAACATTTAATTGAGAGTTTTGTTGTTTAATTAACTCAGAATCTTTGAAAAGTGTTTTAAAAGTTTTAATAATTGAAGAAGTAGCTGGATCCATTCTCTTTAATTTTTAATTAAGTAATTTTAATAGTTACATTTAAATTTTAATGTTTATCATTTTGAGTTTTACTTTATTCTGCTTATCTTATATCAATAATGAAATTAATTTTCTTCCAATAATTTAACCTCTTTTGTTGTCATTTCATGATAGACTTTAAGCATTAGTAAAAAATGAAAACAAGATGAATTAGTGTTCCAGTGCTGATCAGACAGGACTGGATGAAACTGGAAAGTATTGTGGGACAGATAGAGAAGGAGATGGCTTTGCTTATACCCAAATACTTTCATTTGTCAATCCTATGCAAAGTTAAACTCTAACTTTACATTCAACTTTGTGTTACCATATCCACATTTATAATTAGATTTAAGACTAACATATACATGTTAATGAAAGATATATAGTTTTGTTTCACTTTGGCAGATCAATGAATTCTAATAACCTGACAAACATATGAATAGGAATTTATTTCTGGTAATAAGCAAGATCAGTACAAATGCTGAATCAAAGATGCAATGTAAAGAATAAGAAACAGTATTCTTTTTTATTCTAAGAAATATAAAGGAACAAAGCTAAGCACGTGATTTCTATTCAGAAAAATAGTTCATGGTGAGATAGTTTAAGCTTGGACTTTGATTTATAACTTCATTTTTTTTTTTTTTAACATTCATGGAAAAAAATGGTTGTGAATCTTGGATGTGTAAAAAAAAATAGTTACTTTTGTTCATTTATGATTTTAATGGGGTGGACCTTAATAGCCTCTTCTAGTCTTGGTCTGTGTATGGTAAGAAACATCCTTATTCAAAAAACAGGTGTGCACATATTTAATGTTAGGATGAGATCTGTCAACCACTCTTCAGGCATCCTGGCAAATAAAATACTATGATAGAAGGTAAATCTCTCAAATTATGTTTAAAATATGTTTTCGTGACTTTTTTAATGCCATTTGTACAGCACTAATCACATTGAAATGTTATTATTTTTCAAATTAAGTCACTCCTCTGCAAGACCTTAAGTTACTTGAAGATATGCACTATCCCTTACAAACTCTTTATTCTATACCTTAACTTTCTCAGGACCTGATATACAAAAGACTAAAGAAATGAAACACACAATCATGTAGTCAATGTAGACATATTCTAAAATAAGCAGTTACCCAAATTAGTAAGTCAAAGACATTTGACAACTGGGAAAGGCCTTACAGATCACTTTAACAAGAATCACATACAAAGATCCAGATGCCCAGAAAAGTAAGACTTGTTCAGGCCCAGCACAGGACAGAGGAGATCCAGTCTCACTTCTGGATTCCAAGTACTCCAGTCTGTGGAGGATCATTATTCCAAAGAATATCTGACCTTCTAATCTGCAAAGGGAAAAACTGGGATATTTCTAAATTAAATCATGGCTGGCAGCCAGAAGTTTAGTTTTGCAGAAGTCTGTGGATTGTGAGGATTCTTAATAAAGGCAAATTACTTGCTTCTGCTAAATATCTATTTACTTCTAGTGCACAAAGTCATAAAAACATTACAGGTTCTAGTGTGTGTGTTTTTGTGCTAGAGAGAGAGAGAGAGAGAGAGAGAGAGAGAGAGAATGAAAGAAAACAAGCTTAGGATAAGAAAATAATCCCAAGGAAATTATATTAATTATATGAAAATATAAAAATAAATATAGTAATATTTAGACACAAAAATTTACTTTAAAAAATAAAAAGGAAAATATTACCTTTACTAATTCCTGACTATCTTTTATGATTAAAATCTGTTGCTATTTCTGTTAAAATTAACACTTGCCACTGCCTTTAAACATGCATTTTCTCTATCAATAAAGAGTAATGGTCAGGCATTTGGCTTCCGAATCAAACTGAACGTGTTGACTAACCTCTATATCCCTTAGTTTCCCTATTTTTAAAATGAATATAATAAAAGAACTCACCTCATAGGATTATTGTAATGATTAAATAAACTGGTACATATAAAATATCTTAGAGTGGTATGTGGTTCATAGTGAGTGCTCAGTAAATGTTAAATATTTATTTAATAATTTTTTTCAGTTCCTAAGTATTGAGTTACAAATCCTTCAATATGCCTCCTAACCTGAAATTTGAAAAGAAATTCGAAATTTAAGGAACTTCCAAATCACATATAAGTCATTCTCTCTTTCCTTCCCCAATTTGGTTTCATTATTAAAACAGAATAGAGAAAACTAGGCTTAAACACTTTTTTTGCTTAAGAAAACAATGAATTATAAAGAAGAAAGCTTATAACTCTCAAACTGTTTGCCTGTATTCCAAGTAAATTACTATTATTTAATATATGGAGGTAAAAATGTGAGAGATAAATGAAATCGAACAAGGAATATTACAATTCAGGATTTTTGTTCATATCTACAGCTGTATACCCCTATTTGAAATGAAAATATCTATAATTTGTGAGAAAATATAAAGTAATAAATAATTAATTCTGAAGCAAGAAAGATTATGATAATACCAAGTATTACACATACGTTTTATTCAACCAGTGTATTTGCTTAAGTAACAGGATGCAAATTGACTATATGGTAATGATGAACATTATCAGACAAAAATTTATTTTGATTTGCCAACATATTTGACCATTACACTTGAGTATGTATTTTATGTTTTAAAATTGTCCTTTAATAACCCTGATCAATATATGGAGGATTCTCTAAATAAACCACTCTATTTGAATATACGTATATATCTACTTTTCATTTGGTTTATAGAATCCCAAAGCTTAGAAAGACTTTACTAATTCCCTAATCTAAACTCCCTCTTGATGTAAAATCCTTTCTTCAGTACCCCTAACAGATCTACTTTTTCATAAGTACCTCTTGATGTGGAGCTAACTGTTCTTTGAAAGAATTCTATCATCGAAATATACTAAACGAAAATGTCATTGATAAACAGACTTTTTGTTCCTATTGAATTCAAATTTCTATTCCTATATTTTACAACCCAAGATAATTATTAGGATTCTCTATAGATTATTTTTCTTTAAATTAAACATGCCTGTACCTCTAAATGGTCCTTAGATTAACTGCCTTCCTGATCTCAGTCTACGCTGGGCCCTCATTTTGGGACACTCTAATTTGTCTGTATCCTCTTAAAATGTGATATAATCTGACCAGCATAGAGTAGGACTATTACTTTCATCCTTTAGATATGTCTGTGATAAAAAGTTTTGTTAATATTTTTAGGCATTCATACCATAGTTGATTTGCCCATAGTTGATTCTAGGATGAGATAGAGAGATAACAGTGTTTACTTAGGGTGAAACCTTGTTTTCTTAGATCGCTAAAGAATTTAATGTTGTTAGTGGCATTTCCTACTTACTTGAGAGTTTTTAGTTTACTTACCTTAGTTACAGTGGCATATTTTTTAATTTAATCTTATTTTGTGATGCCTGGGAATCCTTCCCAGTATAAATTCATAGAGATAAATTAAAGGGAGGCATAATTGACAGAGACACTACTTTTCAACAATGCTGAAAGTTGATGTTCTAAATGGATGCATACCAGGAATGTCAGGGATATTCTGTCACGTGCCTTCTCAGTGTCATTGGTATAGTACAGAAGGAAGCAGTGGTTGAGAAAGGTTTAGAGAAAAGATTTGAGGTAGGCTTTCATCCCAGCTCTCACATTTATAACTGCATGACTTTGAAGATGATTTAATTTTGGATACTACCTACCTTGTAATATGTTTCTAGGATGAGATAGAGAGATAACAGTGTTGTGAAAAACATAAGCTTTAAAGTCAGAAAATTTTGGTTGAAATCTTGGCTTTACCACTAACTAGTTTAGTGACTTTAGCTATGTTTTGATTTCTTCTTCTGTAAAATGAGGATGGTAATCATAATTTCTCCTTTGCTGTATAGAAATGAAGATTTTTAATAATGCTGTCACGTGGTAAATTATCGATCAATTATATTGATTATTACAATGATTGTAAAAAACAAAGTACAGTACCTGTCTCGTAGAAGAAAATCAAAAAATGCTTATTTTTGTTATCCTGTGTTCACTTGTATTATGTCCAATAACTTTAACTTAAAACAAATAGTTCCTAAGACATCATGAGAGAAAAACGTACTTGTACGATAATTGGTGGAAAACCTTGCAGAGTATCAGGTGATCCATTAGAAAAAGAAACCCTATAAAAATGAGGGAAATAAAGCTAAAGAGAGAGAGAGAGAGAGAGAGAGAGAGAGAGAGAGAGAGAGAGAGAGAGAGAGAGAGGAGAGAAAGGTGGTTGAATTCCTTACGGAGTAGTATAAAGGCCATTTTGAAGTTATTTGCATTTCAATTTTGCTTTCCCTATTAGAATATAGGCTCCTAGAAACCAGGGCCCAAACTTTCACAGAAAAATCCTTTGTACATCAAATGGGACAGGTAAAGATATTCTTTAAACATCGTTTTTTTTTTTCATCTGCGTAATGGTATTAATAATAGTTTCTCTATTATCTACAAATATTGTATCAAGAGAACAGTTACTATAGCAGTACTATAAATTATAAAGAGATCTATAAATTTTGAAGTGCTATATATTGATAGGTTATTATTATTATATTAATACCTCATTGTAGGCAAGTAATATTTTCCTGGAGGGCTGTGTGTGTGTGTGTGTGTGTGTGTGTGTGACAAAACCGAGGTTATATGTGGCAGTTGGTCTTCTAGTACGGCTTCTGGTATCCCCAGCATTTTTATGTCCTTAAACTGATAAATTCAATGATTTAAACTGCTAAAATTTACCAGATAGAATCCTGTAGTTAATGTAACCAGAAGAGGTGATCTTAGTGGGAAAAGGGTTTAATGGGTGGAAGTATCAAATGGCCAAGGCATTCTATTGGGGTTCTCAAACGGTATGGCAGTAAAAACAGTTCATGAGATAAGGCCAATAAGACTAACTGAGGCTCTAGCCCTAAAAAATAAAGATGAAAGCTAATATACTTTGGCTCAACAGTGATCTGTAAACCTCTAGTCTATTATAAAATCCCCAACCACAGCAACTACATAGGCTCAATGTCCCCTAAACATTGAATACATCAAAAATCAATGCAAAGCCAGAGCAACATGAGGAGATCTATAGAGTCTGGAGGCAGAAATCAGTCTTTTGACCTGGGAGATCATGATGAAATTAAAATAGCCTTCTGGAGTTCACTTCAAGATAAATACAAAAGATATGAAATGGCTGATGAACACAGTTCTCACACCTCTGAATTCCATTAATAGAGAAGTAATTTATGCAGATGAAAATGCAATGGAAAGTTAGAACTTAGCTAAGAGACATACTTGACATCTTATTTCTACAAATTATTCATGCTTTCAAATCTGTTTTCACATTTACAAAATTGGAATTATAATAAAAACAATATTTTCAGAAAAAATAAATAAAAATGAATAATTAAAATATTTGTATACTATAAAACAAGCATAAAAATATAAGAAAGGAGATTTGTGTTTCTACTTAGCACATAGAAAGCTACAACACAACGTCACTTTCACAAAAGCATGCAAAACCATAATTATTTTTGAGTTAGTCAGGAAGTTAAGAGCAATAGACAACCAGAGTTAGTAAATTTCAAATAGTTACAGCTCATCTTACGGGAGAGAGGATACACAAATGGTTTCATCTTTGATAGAATATTTAAGGAAGAAGAGGCTACCATAAAAATGATTAAGAAAAGAAAAAGTTAAAATTTTAACAAATTTCTAAAGTAAATTTGTAGGCTTCATGGGAGTTTAGAATTCCTTGAAGCCCCAAGCGTAAGTGAAATCCACATTCATTAGCCGGACCTATAATATGCTAAAAATAAAAAATAAAAACATGCACACAATATCGGTGACTGGATTTAGAATAAGAAACAGTAAATAAATTTGAATCTAGGTCAACAGAACCTATTCTAA
>NW_011888795.1:3964159-4001980 GCF_000151845.1 Pteropus vampyrus | reverse complement strand
AGAGGCTGCTGCAGTGGCAGCAACAGAAGCCTCTTAAAGGGGCTGCATCCGCGAGTGGATTTTCGCAGCGATGGACCTGCTCACTCTGAGCACCAGTACCGATTCAGCTGCACACAGGGGGCCCCAGGGACTTACAGGGTGACATTGTCGGAGTGAGGGCCAAGGAAAGACTTGCTCTGTACAGAAGTGCTGGTGGTATCCATTGTTCCCTGTTAAGCCCTCCCTTCTACCAGTACGCGGACACAGCGCTGCCATAGCCATGAGGTCATCAAACTGGAAATAGAGGTTGCTCCACGCAGAGGAGTCCCTGAAACTCCACCTCCCCCAACTTGTGCCACACCCAAGCCACATCCAGGTATAGCCTCAGCGAGTCAAGTGTTTCTTGCTGAGAAGTATCTAGAATCACACTGGAGGCGGCTGGCGTCAGTTTCTGGTGTGGCCTTTTGAGGTAACTAAAAGCACAGCATCTGTGGATTGCTTGCTGAATCTTAATGGGTGGCCCCGGAGGGGCAGAGGCTTGGACTAAATTTGGCCTGTTGCTGAACCTCTCTCAGGACTGTGTCATTGGACACCTACTTCACATATCCACACTAATAAGACCAGGAGACTTAGGAACTTTGCTTAGTACACAGAAACAGATACAGAAAGACAGCCAAAATGGGAAGACAAAGAAACAGAAACCATAATGAAAAGACAGAACAGTGATCCAGATATAATGGAGTCAAGTAATCTAACAGATGCAGAGTTCAGAACATTGGTTATAAAGATGCTCAATGAACTTTTGGGAAGTGTAGATAAAATCAACAAAGAGATAAAAAAACATAAAAATGGAAATGAAAATTATAAAAGGGAACCAGTCTGAAATGAAGAACACATTATCTGGGATGAGAAGTATACTTAATGGAATAAACAAAGGAATAAACAAAGTGAATAAAGAAAAGGATCAAATGCCCTATCTAGAGGATGGGAAAACCAAGGACACTCATTCACAATGGCAAGAAAAAAGATGTCAAGACTATAAAAATAATTTAAGGAGAACATGGGACACTATTAAAGGTCCAAACATCCATCTGATCGATGTAACTGAAGAAAATCAAGATGTTGAACAGGTGTTTGAAGAAATAATGATGGCAAACTTCCTAATCTGGTGATAGAAATGGACATAAAACGCCAGGAAGCAAAGAGAATTCCAAAAATCGGGGATCCAAAGAGGCCCACACCAAGACACATCATAATTAAAATGCCAAAGCTTAAATACAAAGAAAGAATATTAAAAGCAGCAGGAGAAAAGCAGATAGTTACCTATAAGGGAACACCCATAAGACTGGTAGCTTTTTTCTCAAAAGAAATTATGCAGGACAGAAGGGCTTGGCACAAAATATTCGACAGGATGAAGACCCAGGCTATACAACCAAAGTTACTTTGTCCAGCAAAGCTATCATTTAGAATTGAAGGACAGATAAAGAACTTCCCAGACAAAAATAAATTAAAGGAATTTATCACCACCAAGCCAGAATTACAGGAAATGTTGGAGGAACTTCTTTCAGAATAAAAAATATGTATCAAAAACAGGAATAAAGAATGGTAACAACTACATTCCTATCAATGAGTCCCTTAAATGGAAAAGAATTAAGTGCTCCAACCAAAAGACAGAGTGGCTGAAAAGATAAGAAAACAAGACCCCTACATATGAAAAGGAAGGGGATGGAAAAAGATATTGCTTTGATGGACCTAGAAAGTATTTAAGTCAGACAGAGAAAGATAAACATTATACGATTTCATTTATATGTGAAATCTAAGGAATAAAAAGAACAAACTAATCAAAAACAGACACAAATATAGTGGACAATTTGGTCATGGGCAGAGGGGAGGGTGTTTGGGGGACTGGGAGAATGGGGTGAAAAGTTAAAGAAGTACAAATTAGTAGCTGATGGATGGTCACAGAGTTGGGGAACATGGCATAGGGAATGCAGTTAGCATTAATTTGATGGCTAGGTGGAGGGCCAGGGGAGGTAGGGAGAAATTGGGGGGATCGTTTTATGAACTATATAGATGTCTAACCAATGTACTGTATACTTGAAACTAATTAAAATAAATAAATTTAAAATGATATATAGATTTGAAAATTATCAGTCAATTTAACTTCAATGAAATTTATAGAACACTCCACACAATAACAATAGAACGCACATTCTTTTGAAAGTCTACATGAAACTTCACCAAAGTAGGCAATTATATAGTTGATTTTAAAACAAATTTTGACAAATCTAAAATAACTGAAATAATACAAAGTATGTTTCCTGATTACAAAACAATTAGAAATCTAAAACAGAAAAATACAAGAAAAATTGTGAAAAATTTGGAAATTAAATGAAATATATCTAAATAAATAACTCATAGTCAAAAATTTTAAAGAACTCTAGAAAATATTCCAAACTATATAAAGGATGAAAACAGAGCATATCAAAATGTAAAGGCTATAGCTAGGGCAGTACGTAAAGGAAAATATATAGCACTAAATGCCTACATTAGAAAAAAAAAATATATCTATAATCAATAATCTTAATATTCATGTTTAAAAAATTGAAAAGATGAGCAAATTAAACCCTAATCAGAAAAAAGAAAGGAAACAATGCAAAGCAAAAATCAGTGAAATAACATGTTGAAAATAGTGGAGAAAATCAAGAAAACTAAATGCTGATTCTTTGAACAGATAAATAAAATTAACAAAATTCTGGAATGACTGGTAAAGAAAAAAGATTAAAGAAAAAGAATACCAGAATTAGGAATGAAATCGGAAACATCACCACAGATAGTACAAATAATGAAAGGAAAAGAAACAATAATATAAATAACTTTAAGTCAATAATTTAATGAAATATTTATTTGAAAGATGTAAGCTATGAGAATTCACTCAGGAAAAATAGCTAATATGATTAATCTTACGTCTATTAAAGAATTTGAAGTTTTAGTTAAATACCTTCCCATTAAGGCAATTAATGACACAAATGACTTCACTGGCAAATTCTACCAAATATTTCAGGAAGAAATAATATAAATTCCACACAAATTCTTCCAGAAAATACACGAAGGTTATAATGGACAGAATGTTTGTGCTCCCCCACCCAAAGCAATATGTTGAAATCCTAACCCCCGATGTAATGCTGTCAGGAGGTGAAGTCTTTGGGAGGTGATTAGGTCATGAAAACATAGCTTACATGAATTGGGTTAGTGCTCTTATAAAAGAGACCCAGAGAGCATTCTCTTTTCTTGTCATGTGAGGACACAGTAAGAAAACCACCATCCCTGAACCAGGAAGTAGGGCCCTATCAAACACCAAATCTGCAGGTGCCTTGATTTTGAACTTCCCAGTCTCTAGAACATGAGAAACAAATGTTTTTTGATTAAACCACTTAATCTCTGGTATTTGTGTTATAGCAACCTGAATGGACTAAGAAAAGTGTATAATTCTTTCCAAGTATTTTATGAGACCAACATAGCCCTGATACCAAAACCTGAAAAATATATTATAAATGAATAAAAGGCCTATATCCCTCTTAAATAAAAGTCTTTAAAAAGTATTAGTACTTCGAAGCAATATAGAAAAGAATATATCATGATCAGGTGGAGTTTATCTTAGGAAGCAAGATTATAATTTACCATATCAATAGACTAAAAGTAAAATCATCTCACTAAATGCAGAAAAAAATATTTTTTAAAACTGACAAACTAAGTGTTTATTCATGATGAAAAAAAAGCTTTGAGAAAATAGTAATAGGAGGGAACTTCTTCAACATGATAAAAGGCATCTATAAAAACTCTGCATTACCGTATTTAAGGTGAAAAAATGAATGCATACCCCACTCTAAGATCAAGAACAAAGCAAGCATGTTCACTTTCCACTTCTATTCAGTACTGAACTAGAGGACTTGGCTGAGGGAATAGGCAATTACAAAGAAAGAAGAGACATACAGATTGAAAGAAGATACAAAACAGTTTTTATTCCCAAATAAAAAGATTTTATACATGAAGAAAATCCTGCATAATCTACAAAAACCAACTAGAATAAGTGAGTTTACCAAAATCACAAAATACAAGATCAATATACAATAATCAATTGTATTTTTATCTACTCAGAATGTTCACACTTAGAAATTTAAATTTTAAAAACTACCACTTATAATAGCATCAAAAAACAAAATAATTAGGGATAAATTTAACAAACTATATGTAAGATTTGTGCACTTTTGAAAATAACATCATTAAGAGAAATCGAAGAGCTGAATAAAGAGAAATATATTATGTTTGCAAATCAGAAGAATCACTACTATTAAGATACCAATTTGCCCTAAATTGAATTTTAGATTTAATGAAATCCCAATAAGATCCCAGCAAACTCTTTTGTATACACTGATAAACTGATCCTAAAATTTATGTGAAAATCTAAAGGACTTAGAATAGCCAAAAGAATTTTGAAAAACTTCTAAAAGGAAACATAGGAGAACATATTTGCAAACTTAAGTGAGGGAATGATTTCTTGGACACAAAAAGCAGGATCCATTAAAAAAAAAATGGCTAATTGCACTTCATCAAAATTAAAGATGCCTATTCAGTGTAAAACAAGTCTCAAGAAATTTAAATAGATTTAATTTTTTTTAAATGCCTACTGTGTGAAAGAAACTTGAGAATGAAAAGACAAGCCACAGTGGAAAAAATCTGCAAAACATAAGTTTTATAAAAATCTTAGATCTAGAATATATAAAGAACTTTCACAACTGAATATTAAGCAAAAGGTTTTAACAGATACTTCACTAAAGAAGATATAGGAATGGGAAATAAGTACATGAAAAGATTTTCAACATCATAAGTCATTATGGAAAATACAAATTAAAACAGTGAGATGCCAATATGTATTTATCAGAATGGCTAAATTTCTGAAAATGGCAGTAAATGTCAAATGCTAACAAGGTTGCTGAGCAATTGGAACTAGTGAATAAGTAAGCAAATTGTGGTACATCCATCTAATAGAACACCCTCATAAAAAGAAAAAAGGTGCTGATACATTTGGCAAAACGGATATATCTCAGAAGCATTATTCTAAGAAACCAGACACCAAAGAGTACACACTACATAATTTTCTACAGCCTTCTAGAAAAGGCGAAATTATAAGGACAGGAATCAGATTAGTGATTTCTAGGACCTGGGGGTAGGGTAAGGGTTTGACTGTAAAGAGGCAGGAAGGAAATTGGGGTGGGGAGGAGCTGTTTGAGACATGTGCTATATCTTGATTGTACTAGAGCCTACATTCTTTTTATATCTGTCAAAACTTAAACTGTATTCTTTAGAAGGGTGAATTTTGTGTACGTAAATTATACCTCAATAAACCTGACTTGAAAAAAAAAGTTAGGAAGGATGAGACAATAATGCAGGTAATGGCACTTGCAGTCATGTTGGTCTTTACAGATGTTCCTATTTGTACCATCTCTTAGCACTGTTTTGAGGTTAAATGATGTGCTGCGTCTTTTATCTCCCCTCTCTCGATCTCTTTGTCAGTTGGGTTTGACCAAAGGTAAAGATGACGTGAGATTGTATCAAGGAAGCAGAGTGACATCTCTGTGTGTATTTCATAAGTTCCCACCCATATAGATCACTCTTGACTGGCTGTAACCCTTGATGAAAGGTCACACTTCTGCCAGGCAACTTTCTCTATGCAGTCCCTTCTGTCTCTGGGTCCCTGTAATCACTTTAACCTTTCAGGATTAGGGATAGCTGGCTATTATTGGTTCAGTAGACAGTGCTATTCTTCCTTGTTTCTCTATGTTCAGCCCACATTAAGTTCTCTCCAAATTACTTGATTTGAATGTGCCATTTATTTCCTGCCAGAATTCTGACTGATAAAGAAAGTAAGGTTCAGCTCCTGGTCCTATCATTTTTAATCTGTGAGCAGTTAGGCTATTTCACACTGAACTTTAGTTTTCTCAATTGTTGTATATGAATAAAAATACCTGCTTGGCAAGGTTGTTATGGGAATGAAATAAAGCTACTAAGAGAAATTTTTTTCATTAATATTTTCTCCTTTCCTCATCTTAGTCTCTCCCATCCATCACTGGTTGTTTCTCTGTTTATTCACATGTTCTTATTTCTACTCTTTTTTTTTTTTTTTAAAGATAACTGAATTTCTCTACTATGTATAAATGCATAAGTAATTTACACAGGGGTATATAATGTGCAGAAGCCTGTATAAATGGCTTAAATGTACCATGGTTATGTTCCTGGAATAAACTGTTGCTATTTCTACTGCTGCAGAACAGTTAAGTCAAACTTTTGAATTAGGTCAACAAAATCCACAAATAGGGTGGAATCTTTGGACTGTCTAAGCAGGGACAGATCTGGAATAAATCAGCCACAGATATCACTTGTCAGCATGCTGAGGGAGGCATTTCAAATAAGAGTAGAAGGTACGTCAAGAATATTGGCTTCTGGTAGCATTATGATACATCCGTTAAATCTATATTGAGAGTTTTCCATCATGTGGATTCAAGCTAACATAATCGTTTTATGGCAGTAATGTCTAAACAAGAGTCCACAATTAGGCTGTATTTTTATCTTGACTTGTGAACTATTGCTGCCAACTACTCAAATTTCAAGCTTGTTGAGACATATGTTATCCCTGGAAACCCTTCATAAAAATGAAGCATTTTACTGTCCCACCAATTCAAGAGTGCTCTGGTCAGTTCTCCATCTAGATCCAAATTAACCATGTAATAGTTCCTACACTAGTGAGTAGTATTTTAAATGGCTTTTTAAGCAAAACCAAAAAGAACAAATTTATTTCTATTTATGCAAAAACATAATATGGTTTGGATTCTTTTTTTCTAGCTTTTTAAGTAGTGAGACAGAACGAAATCATGGGAAAATAACTGGATACGGAATTAAGCAGATCTACATTTGAAATCTGGCATTGCTACTACTTCTAGCTTAATTTATCTAGCCTTGGTTTATTTCTGTCAAATGTGCATCTACTGGTGAATCAACTGAGCTAATAATGATCTAACAAACTAACATACTACATTTAGGACTTAACATTGTTTTACAATTTGTGTATATAAGGTTGCAAACATGATTAGTAGAAAATAGGATTGAAGGAAAATTTCAGACAGAGGCAGGAATATTTTGGTTAAAATGAAATTAAAATACTGGAGAACAAGAACAAGATAAGAATGATTACAACGTCTGCATTTATAGCCCACATGTCACAGTTTAGTATTTATAGGTTTGTTAGTGACAGCCTTCCCAGTATAGCAATGTTAATTACGAAGTAGCTGTCACTTTCACTGATACAGCGCTGTTCACCTGACTGAGGCTGAAAACTACTCACCATTTTCACAGAAGTTCATTTAATTTAGGGGTCCAAAATATACACCAATAAATCAATTTGAATTTCTGATTATGATCTCCCTAAATTTTACTTTGAAATACCCTAGAGGTTTTTTTTTTTTTTTTAATAAATCTTAGTGCATTTTATTTCCCAAATATGATTTGTAATGATCAGAGCTGGACTAAAACTTCAGGAAGAAGTGATGGGTCTAAGGCTGAACACAATACTAAATGTATACTTAAATTTTCCAGAGACCAAACCCGTTGCTTCTTAAATGCCATAATCAAAGTAATAGATATAATAAATACAAAGAGAACTACTAGGAGAGGGAGGGAGAGAGAAAAGGAGAGAGAGAGAGAGAGAGAGTGATTGAAGAGAGGTTTGGAGAAATGTTCAGTGGAAAATCTGTAGAAATGATGTAAGAGAAAGCAAAGTCAGGGATTGGAGTAAGGGGTGTTTAACTGAGACTATAAAAACTCAGAGAGAAAACTCCCCATCAGGGCTGAGTTTGGGAGAAACTACAGACAGGACTTTAAAGTTAGAATCTCCTGATTTTTTACAAGGTAAGTTAAATATAAAAAGTGATAAAGATTTAGGGTTTTTTTCCTTTTAACTATTTTTTAAATTTTTACATACTTTTTAAATGTTTTGAACATATCTTGATTTTGTCAAAATTAGAAATGTTTTTCAGGAGATAATATTTCCATCTCTTAAATGAGTAGTAGAAAATCTAAGATCATTTTGTAATGCATACTCTGGGTGGAGCTAATTGTTTGCTCAGGCATTTAATATTTATTACATTATTTTTTTTGCTTTTATTTTCTATTTCAAAACAAAGAGAAAAGGAACTGAAGATAATGATTCTATATGTATGTTAATAGTATTAATTTTACTTCTATCAAAGATGTTCTGTGTTAGGAAATTTTTAAATATACAAAAGAGACCTACTTTTAAAAACCTAGGTAGAAAAGAAAGTTTTTCTCTTATCTTTATTTCTCTCAAAATTGGAGCCAAAGAAACATCCGTAAATTAGTAAAATTCTATATTCTTTAAATCTAAAAGATCCTGTTTTTCTTCTTATAAAACTCAAATATGCATGTATAATATTAATAATAGTTTAAAGTAGACTTAGATCATGTCTATTCTTTAGTATTTGCATTGTTTTTGCTG
This sequence comes from Pteropus vampyrus, assembly GCF_000151845.1. Classification (NCBI taxonomy): domain Eukaryota; kingdom Metazoa; phylum Chordata; class Mammalia; order Chiroptera; family Pteropodidae; genus Pteropus; species Pteropus vampyrus. The sequence continues at coordinate 3,993,432 of NW_011888795.1, read as the reverse complement.
TTCAATGATTGACTTGAGAAGCAATCTGAAATATACATTCAAGTTCTGTTTAGAAACAAATTTAAAATTTTGTTTCAGGCTTTGTTCTATGGAAATAATATGCACTCAATAAATTCAGTTCTAGTAATGCAAACGATTGCTCCTACGAATTACAATAATAGAGTATAGATTTAGAAATATGATTATTTGTTTCTGAGCTTTCCTTTCATAAATTAAACAATTTTAACAATGATTTATGATTATTTTAATGCCCACATAAGCTGTAGAATTGATAGTATTATATTTAATGGTCTCAAAAACAGGCACATTTTGTATCTTTTCTTTACTTTGGTATTACCCTTCAGCAATCATAGAACTTTTCAAAGGAGAGCTTCCTGTAGATATGAATTCAATTCTCCTTTTTTTAAGGGAATTATATTGTAGCCTCATTCAATAAGATATTTAAGGTATTTAAGGTCGATGTTTGTTTTCTTTCCCTTATTTCTCAGAGTTTTGAATTGATTCTTCTATAATGAATCACAGGCAGTACAGAAACAGATGTTTAGTAGAGTAGGTCTGGGGACCTGAGGGCTGTAATTTTAACTTATTGTTCAAATATTTTCAATGTTCAAACGTTTTGTATAATAAAATTAGATTAATTGAGCTTGTCTTAAAGCAATAGAACTCAAAGTAAGCAATCTCAAAATATTGCCTGAACTCTCTCACTATGTAGTTATGCATTATGTAGTTGTGCTTCAGGCAAGCCTTAAGCACAGAGAATAGGGCTCAATGATATTCTGTTATTATTGAAAGAGAAAGAACTAAAAGTGCCGAGGACACTGGGTGTATAAAGGACCTGGGGAAGCTCCCGTATCAGCAGCTTTCCCTATATTACAAAATGAGCACCCCATATAAGAGAACCTTGGGGCTAATCTTTAGACATCATCTAATTTGACCTCCTTGCCAATATTTCATCTTCTGTGATCCCTACCCATCAGACAACTTTTGCTTAGATTCAACGGTACCATTGAAGGAACACAAGCTTTGGAATTAGGAAACCAGACTTCTAATCTTAGTCCTGACTTCAGCAGCTTTTGCTTAGGCTCCTGGGGATTCCTTCTCCCCTCAGTAAAACTGGGGTCTGCGGGGGTACAAAAGGTGAGCCACAATTTCTCACCTTGCCCTAGACACATCTCTATCCAGGCCAACTCACATGTACCTAAAGATCTCTCTGATTAGAAGCATTCTTAGCTGAGCCCTTCCCTCCCTTTTCCAAATAATTCTCAGGGTACCTCTCTGCAGCAGTGATTAGCATCACTTGCCAGTAATTGCTTGGTGCCTTGGTTGGTTTGAACTGGCTGTTGCCCAGCCTTACCCCTTCCTTACTGATTCCCCATCAGCTCAGGTCTCAGCACCAAGCTCCCGCTCCCTTTGGAAACAACTCCTCTGCCATGCCTTCCGCTACTCTCTTCTCCTCTTCATCCATTTTTTATCTCCCCTTCATTTCCTCTCTTTTGAGCAATTTAATTGTCTCTGAGACTCACTCTTTCGTCTATTAAAGATATAAACTTGACAATTTCTAATGAGCTCCCCTTTCCCAAAATTTTATATTCCAATGACACATAAGACTCTAAAAAGTCACTTTAAAAATATCATCTAGTCCACCACAGCTGGGCTACTGATCCATCAAGTCACAGCTGTAGCTTCCCATGGGCATCCCGGTGGCCTCATGGTGGTGGTGGCATTTTCCTTCACGCTCTGACTTGTGCATCCACACCAGGACTCTAAGAGGATTAGAAAATAATGTCTTCTCTTCCTCTACCTCCTCCGCAGCCCGTCCCTTTCCAGCTGCTCCCTTATTTGTGTAAAGTCTAGCTCCTGTAACAAGGTCCTTAATTTCCATCACACCCATGGTGGCTCTGCTTCCACGATGCAAACCTGACTATTCTATACTGTCGATAATATAAAAACTATGTGAAAATCATGATGCTAACAACATAATTAGTGACTTTTTAAAAAGGAAGTCAATAAAGATATCTTATGAATTATGAAACAAAAATATACTTTATACAAAATTATATTAAAATTCAACTAAAAATCACTTTTTAAAATATAATTAAAGCTTGAAGAATAATTGTTTTGAGAATAACTTAGATTTCTTCTCTTTGTTTTCTTCCCATTATGATAGTCTCTATAGTTGTATGCTAGTATTTTCATAGAAATATTATGGCTGAAATTAATGATAATGCATAATATACTATAACATCATATGTTAGAGTGATTGCCACGTATAACCCTCTTTAGTGAAACCTCCTTCCCCCACTCAATATTACTTTCTTTATTATATTTTATTTTATATTATTCTGCTATAAATCTCGATTCCAAGAACTAATTTTATTCCCTAAAATAAACAAGTATAAAAAAGGTTTTTTTATTAAAAAAGTAGAAAGAAAGATTTCAAAATGTGCCATATTTAGAAGGCTATTTCAGGATGATATACCAGGCTATTATTTCTTGGATAACTACTTTGTGCCAGTCACTTTACCTATATTATTTCTAATCCTCATAATAAATCTACAAACTAAGTCTTTGCCTATTTTCCTGATAACGACATTAAACCAGAGAGGCTAAGTAACATGCTTATCAGGAATCATACCCAAATCTCTGTAACTTAAATGCCAACCAACCTAATTCTACTAATTCACTTTGCTGTATTAGAAAATATTCATACAATACCAGAAGTTAGGAGACCAGGGTTTCAAAACAAACCAGATTGTGTTAGTTCATCTATTTAAAAAAATGAACTATAATATTTTTCATATAGATCTAACATGACTTAGGATGAAAGAAAATAGATGAATTTCTGAATGATAAAGCACTGGCAAACTAAAAAAAAATATCTATAAAAACTGTACTTGAAGGAAACGGAAACATTCCAGGAAGAGTCTGCTGTTGGAGGAGGAATTTCCTGGCAGAGCAATGGTTAAGGGGCTTCCATCTCCACCAGGCTGTGAGCCACTGGAGGACAGGGAGAGTGTCTTATTCACTTTTACATCCCTGGTACCTAATATACAGTGTATGCTTAATAAATACATTCTGTCATCATTATGAAATTTATATTTTTAGCCCTCCATTTACATTTTAGAAAATATCACTTGATCAATTTTATTGGCTAGCTTAGTATAATTAAAATATAAGTCAATATTTTATTACATATTAATATAAGTACAAATAAAAAAAGGTGAAGGGGACGGTGATATTCCACATTATCCTGAGGCTTATCTATGCTTTATTTAACTGCACTTTACCCTTTGGAAGCCTTTTTATACCACATAAAAATTGCCCATATATCAAAAGGCCAAGCAGCATGTTCATGTGCAATTGTGCCAGCTTTTTCTTATCCATAGTTTTAAAGATTCATGTTTTTCCCCTTATTAATCCTTACAGTTAAACAACCAATGCCCTTACCACTTGTTTTTATTTCAATCATACATGAAGTTCTCTTTAATTTCTAGGTGACATAGTTTTATATAAAGAAACATAATTCAGGGATTTAAGCACAAATTAACGTTTGATAAGAAGAAATCTTAAACTCCACTGAGATAATTATTGGATAATATTGATGCATGTCCCTTTTATTAAAATAAGAATCTGTGCTGTAAAACATTAACAGAAATACTGTGATTTGGGCGTGAACTTTATCACATACTACTGTTGGTGTAAAACGAGCAAATCTCTCCTCTTCTCCAAGCCTTAGTTCCCATGCCAATAAAACTGGAATATCAATATGTGACCTGCATTCTTGTTCACACCACATAAGGCTGTGTCATGAATTCACTCAACACATAATGTTCGCTCTATATCAGGTATTCTGTTGGGTGCTGAGATACGACGGTGAATATAGTTCCTACCTTCAAGGAGTTTACACTGACAACTAAATGCTTTGTTAAATGTACATACCTGGGCTTTTTAAAATAATGAGATCTTCCTATAAAGTGCCATTGTAGGTTTCCGCCTTCTTACATTTTTGCTAGCAAGATACCACTAGTATGATTGGAAATTCCAAATAGAAAAAAATAGAGATATTTGAAAACAAAATTTTACAATTTTGAAAAGCAATAATGTTTGAAAAAGAGTGAAAATAGTGCCAAATAGAATAAAATCAGTTAACACGTATATACTAGGAAATTAGCATTTCCCCTGATTTGCACCATTCGAGGAAAGTCATTTTAAAATGCAGGTGTCTTCCACATTAAGAACATCTCATCCATAAACATTTTACGTTATAAGCAATTTGTTTTGGAAATGAAAAAAATGTTTTATACTTTCACAAATAGATTATACTTGAAGGAACATGAAACTGAGTGTCTGAAAATGTAAGTTGTTGTTCTGGCTCTTCTATTTTGTTTTTTTGACTTTGGAAAATTCACTACTGGCGATTGAAGAGTAAAGACAAATGGGAAAGAACACTTTCCTGATATTTTAATTAAAAAAAAAAAAAAACAGGGAATGTTAAATTTATCAGTCCCAATTTGCACCTTTCTTTCAGGATCATACTCAAAACATAAAGCAGAATGCCCATCACACAATTTATTGAAAATACCAAATTTTACAAAGAGAATTTTAAATGGCTAAGCACCATGAGTATTTCTCAGATGTATTTTTGTGAGGATGGTGTAGGTGATGTGTATGTTAGTGAAAGAGCTACAAGTTGTAATTCAATTGCTCTTGGATAAAATCCTCAGTGATTTAAAATTTCTTATGTGAGTTTATAAGGATCGGAAACTAATTTCCCACTTCTAAAGTTCTAAGTGCCATAGCCGCACTCAGTTCTCTTGTTTGTGGAGCCGATTTCACCAAAGTTGTGGAATTGCAGCACCAATAAAGAAGAGACCACAAATCCCTCGCCTCTGCTTTCCAGCAGGCAAGGGTCTCAAGTACCTGGTTGCTTTGCTCATCAAAGAAAACTGGTAACAGTTTTAACATCCTGTTTAAATGTCATTCGTTGAAATATCAGGATTATCTGTATAACGTCAAATTGTAATGTATCTTCTTGGTTGTTTACCATAAGTATTGCAGATTGTCTCTATGAATGGCTCCAAATTCCCTAGGTGGTTTTTGAGTACAAGCTTTACGTTCCCTTGAAGGATTCGGCTTCAAAGGCTTGCCTTCAGCTCAGTAATAATTACTTTTATATCATGTCATTAATCTTTCCACGTTACCTTATGGGTTACAAAATGTTTTCATGAACAATTTAGAGTTCCCACTGAGAAGTTTTTACCTATGATATAATAATAACAAAAAAAAAATGATGCAGTGTTTTTACACAGATGAATGCATATCTTTATACATTTTTAGTAAATATTATATATAAAATTACATTTATTGCTCTTATTTGGCAAACCTAAACCAAATCCATAATGATTTGTGCTATTTGTAAATTAATTACATAATTTTAAATTAGGTAAAATTAATTAAAATTTTGTGAATTCATAAAGTGAGTTTAATTAGATAATTTTGACAGTTTATGCATCTTGTTCAAGGTTACCAGGCCAATAAATAGCCCAGCAAGGACACTTATTCCTATCTTTCAACTCAACTTTGAATTTTTTCCTCACCATCAAAGAAATAATATGCTGACTACTATTCACTGACTTTTTCATTTTTCAAGTAGTTATTAGTTCATCTAAAGAAGATTTTTGTAGTAACATTATGTGTAAATCACATGTGCATATCTAGGTGTATATGAGATATTGGTGGTGGTTTCAGATACCTGAAAATTCCTGTTATTCATAAATTCCTATTTTTGTATCTACTAATTTTAGTATCTACTAAGATTTGTGATTTATCCAAATGCTAATCGTTTAGACTATTAATTCTAAATGCAGGGGAATAGGAACTCAATCAAATCTTTACATTTTTTTAATATTAATTAAGTAATTAAAAATTTTTTTATCTGATAATAAGTTAAATATTGTACCATTCTTAAATATTGCACCATTCTTTCTTTGAGAGATATAACTTCATACTATGACATCTGTAACCTCAGTTCTAATAATTTTTGTTTCGTAATTATGGGGGAATTGAGCAAAGTGGCTTTAACATGATGACGAAGAAAGGTAAAAAAAAAATTAAACATTTGAAAATAAATAGATATATCATATTTCAACTATTCTGATGCACATTTAACATTTCTAAAATTAGAATGGTTCTTACACTTGATAGCATATCATAATTTAATTGGTAGTGTTTTTTCTTTCTTAAAATACATTCATAAAATGGGATATCTTATCATAAGTGATATTTTACAATTAAAGATTTAGAGGTCTTCTCTTTTCAGCTAGAAAATTCAAGAGGAACATGTTTATGTCAAAACCCAGATGCACTCTTACACATAGACTCTGCTGATTTGAGGGATGGCAGAAAGGTTTTCCTAGCTAAACGTTCACCAACTATTATCATCACCTACAGTGCCTGCACTTTCAACAGAAAAGAGCCATCTTCACAAACAGAGGGTTAAAAAGCTAGAAGCAACTTTAAAGGTCAGTTAGACCAGCCCCATTTTATATGATCTGCAGAGGTAAGTTTGCCTAAGGTCATACAGTGAAATAGTCACAAACCCCAGGCAGAATCTGAGTCTCACAAATCCTAGTTCAAATCTCTCTTATAGAGAGCCACACAAACTTTGTATACCTTGTAGGCCCTTTCTAAAAATAAAAAAGTATAGTCACTCTGTTATCTACTATTCCTAATGCTTTTCTCTATTAAAAAACAGGCCTGAGCGACTATAACTTATGGGGCAGGGTAAAGGGCATGCTGAAGAATTTACTCTGTTTTACAGATTTCCTTAAGGGCCAAGCTGACTCACCTCTTGCCTAGAAGAACACCATTGTTTTCAGAGAAAGAAGACTGTGGACAATGTTGCGGTCAGGCACACATAGTCCTTCCGTAGTGTCCGAACTAGGGATCCTTTATAACATGTTGTATCTCACTTAAGTGTCTATGCTCTGTCAAAGTGGGAAGAAAAGATTTGAAAAAAAAAAAAAAAGTATCCTTTATTCTTTGTCCTTAATCTTAATTAAAGTCTTTACTTTTAATTTTTTGTCAAAAAATAGGTTTGAATAGAGTCTATTTTGAATATTTCCAATCAATAAATTTGGATAAATAAAAATTCTCACAAGTTATCAAGATTTACCCTTAAACTCAGTCTTCCTATAAGTGTCTAATGGTTAGGTCTACTATCTATAAGTCAGATATTGTTGAAGAAAAATGTGCTTAATCATCTGAATAGTTTATTGTCCTTCAACATTAGCCCTCAAAGGTGGATAATTTAGAAGTTTTATTATAGCGTGCATTAGAGCAGATACTGGATAATATTGTTTCTCTTTTTTAGCTTCATCTTATTCCAATACCTCCTCTCATTCCGGTTTGCTCTTTTTTTAAAAAATCAGTGATTCTCAATCTTTTCTTTTTCTACTCCAACCTACTTAACAGATTTTTAGTCACAGTAACAATGATTTATCGCAGTATTCATTCTCAATAATGTAGACATCTTTCTTTGTTTCAAAAGAGTTCTCATTTAATTCGTTTAAATATAATTAAATCAGTTACTTTACTATGGGACTTTCAGAGCATTTATTATGTCAGTACGCACTGTCAGTGTTCTAAAGGAATATATTATATATGTTGTTCCCCAAACTTAAATGATAAAATTTCACACCTCCCCACCTTGCTCTCTCCACCGCCACTTCGGCCACAGAATGGAGTATCTCTTCTGGATATAATAAATTCTTAAACAGGAAAAGTCTTTGAAACAAAGGTTAAGATGTTACACAGTGTAATATGTTTGTTTATTCAGCAGTATTACTTTAAAAAGTGAAAATGCATGCACATAGTAGACCAATTGGCTAAAAACGAATGAAGTACACACCTAATCTCATGAGGCAGATCTCATAAGATTGTCTCTTTTGAAGCTCCTCATTACCCACAGGAATATTATTTAAAAATTACTCAATTAAAATTATTGATATACTGAAAAAGTTGCAAACACCTCCACTTTGGTGTATATACACAATGAACATCCTTTGAGTGTTCTTTCTGTGATCTGGAGTGTACATAGGGCTGAGCAGAATTTTTAAATCATGGGCTATATTTATCCACTATCAACAAAATAGGGAAATGGAGCTGAACCCAGTCTTTTCCTTCCATCCCTATAATTTCCTCTGTTTCTAATTTTGTAGCAATCAAGTTTCAACTAGTTAATCAAATGTCTTTTGTATGGCAGGTGCCAGGGTGTTTGTTTTCATTAGTGTACCAAATGCCATATTTAGGAACTTGGCCTTTGGTTAACTGACTACAAGCATGGCTTTAAACCATTAAACGTGTGTATTTAAACTCAGCATTTATTTTTACATCTCCCTATCCAAATAATCAGGATGTGGTTATCTTTAAGATGATACATTATGACTTTTTTCCTATATACACCCAAGCACAAAAATATATGCTTCAGACATAATCATCAATATTGTAAACATCCATCATCCTGTGCCATTTATAAGATCCCAGAAATGAAGAGAAACCTGGTTAGTAAAATGTGCATAAAAATAGTTAAGGGAAATCCACATGGAAAGGCTTATAAATTGGGCAATTTCATACTGTGTAACCTGTTTTTAACATGATAAAAAACGAGGAAGGAAAACATCACAATTGTAGTTTATCTTTGCCTGAATGAGAAAGCTATTTTTTTCAAAAAGGGAGAGATGCCAGAAATATGAGATAACTTTTAAAATACAGTTATGTTTTGAATATGTCTTCCTTTTTGTTGAGGAAAATCAATGAGATGTCAGCAAAATCAGAAGGAAAAAATATGGTTCCTTGGCTTATTTTCTAAAGAAATAGTTAATGCGGTTTTGGATTGGTATTTTCACCGGATGATGTTGCATTCTTTCTTGTTATTTTTCTACTGTCTCAATTTAGAAACATAATCATTACTTATTGTTTTTTTTTTGATACTTACAAAAAAAAAAAAAGAAATTCAGCTTCGATATCAATTTGTCAGGAAGAAAACACAGAGAATTTACTGTCCCCTTCCAGAAAGGGTAGAATATAGAGAAGCAGCTAGTAACTAACATTATGTAACAAGATTCCAAAATAGATCAATTGGTGACCTAATGAAGAACTAGTTTAGACTATATTACATAAAAATTAAGATTATATTTGACACATAAACGTTATAGACAATGCTAAAATATTTTTCTCCATTTTAAGTCTTAGTACACATTGTTAATAGAGATACTACTCTGTTTATAGAAAACACATATTTGTCTATATTCTAGTAGATATCATTTATTATTAAATCTACACTGAGGTTTCATAGCAATATTATTTTTAGAAAGCATCATAAAGAAAATCTTGGCTTATACTAAAGAGAATGTAGTTACTAAAAAAATACACCTCATATACATCCTTTCACTTACAAATTATAAATCCTACATGAGATAAACAGGTTATACATGAATCAGTTATACCCTCTCAAAGCTCTTCTGAAGTGAGAATTAATGCTCACTTCACAAAAATGGAAAATAAAGTTTAAGTTAAATGATACACACTCAAGGTCACACAAATACTAAAGCAAAAATGATACACAAACCCTGTTCTTTAGATCCATCTTAGCGTCCCTTTCTTTGTGTTCCCAGAAGGTTTCCAAACGATTTTTTTAAGGAAATAAAAGTTTACTGAGACTTTTCATTTATAAAAGATGGACTGGGAGACTTCTTGATGCCATAGTAGATGGCGAAGGAAGCCCATTGTGTTGTAACTCACAGCCTGTGACCTTCCTTCTGACAGGCAGTGCCGCCTGCCTTATGAGTGGCCAAGCTGGCAGCCAGCAGGCCTGATATAGACCATAGATAAGTTTTAGTAAGATGTATAGTGGTTTTTAATGTTAAAAAAAGAAATGTATAAATGACATATTTGTGGTTACCACACAGAATTAACAAATGTTAATGTTTTGACATACTTCCTTAAATATAGATAAAAACTCAATCCCTTATGTTTCTTTCATAATCTTATTTACTTCCCACTCTCCCCAGAGGCAATCATAGTCATAAATCAAGTTTCATTGATTTATACTTTAATTATATATATGTATTTCAAAATACATGGAATTCCTTTGTGTATTTCCAATTTAGGTAAATGGTAGCATGACATATGTATTGTCCCAGAAATTCTAATTTCCTCCAAAATTGTTTTTTTGAAATTCATATAAATACAAATAACATTTTGGCAGTAGATACATATATATTTAAGTCATTAAGAATTTAAATGCTTTTAGACACAGTACATTCTCTCTGGTTCACCACAGACCTCAGCAGGCCTTATTCTCTCATATCTAACCAATTTTACACAGTACCCTATAGGTACTGAGGCTGTAATCCCTGGATGAGATGAAGAAGAAAATTACACAAACTAAATTTCTCAGACTTGGGTTACTTTAAATTAAATTATGATTATAGCTATACAACCTCAATCTATATTTCCATGGAAATGAAGCCTTAACAGAATTCAGTCTGGGAGATTAACAACTTCTATTAATTATTTCTTGAGTTCTGTAAAAGTACACTCCAACATGTAGAAGCTGAATAATTTGGTTTATCACCTGCATATACAAAGCTTTATAGGAGTTTTATTTCTATTTTTATATGCCAAACTAATAAATGGTAAGCCTGATCTATGTGACCCTTAGATGCTGGACTGGAGATTGGCAAGTACGCATTTTATCCTCGCTGTGACATTGATGCTGTGGAGCTCAGGAAAAGTGCTCTCAGTGGATGTAGCAACAGAGGTAACGAAAACTACCCTAAGAGAACTTATATATTTTTTATGAACATAAACTATTTCTACTAATGTCAGAAGCAGGTGCTGCTGACAATTAGGGAGATGCTTTGATAACACAAAACCAAGGAAATCAGCATTTTTTCTATGTCATGTCTTCACTTTGGATTCAGAGAAAAACAAGTACCTAAATATTAAAAAACTGGAAGTAATAACAAAGATTTGAATTCCTTGAACAAAAATCAAAAGAGAATATTTATTTCCATTTCAGCCATATTTATAATTAAATTAATTACATAGTTGAAGTGTTTTATGTAAAATTTGAAATTGTTTACATGTCAAAATTTGAGTAGTTTTATTATTGTTTTCTTCCTGCCATAACAAGAGTATAGAAGTAAAGAAATGTGAAAACATCTTGACAGAAAGATGAGTTAATTTGATTTATATGATCTTATTAGAAATATATATTTTTGTACTTCTTAAATAACATAGTCTGAAATGCATTCGCCAAAGTACAAATTTTGTATGAGTTCTATGATTTCTTTTTGTTTATGAATAGCTTTAAAAAGAAGCAAAATATTTTGTGTGTATGTTAATTGGAGGAATAAAAGCATATTTTTTGGAGGGTGCTCTGAGGGATAGTAAAAATCTCCTATCTTTGCCCTTTATGTTTGTCTCCTGCTCTTTAGAGCTTCTTTCTCCTGATTATAGCATTCTTCCCTTCTCCACTTTCTAGTTGTCAGTCTTATATAGGAAAGTGGTAGAAGTTGAGATTTTAAGAGGAATTTGAAACCATATTGTGGACTTTGCACTGTAAGTAACAAAGAGCTAGAAGATATTTTAATTTTTCTCTTTATATGAAAGTGGTGTTTGGAGTTAATTAACTTCATGGAAATATTCAGGATAGAATAAAAAAGAGAGGGATATAAAAAAATAAAAAAACAAGTTATAAAGTGATTAAGAGTGTACACTAAGCAATGAAGAGTATCTGATATAAGTTACTACTGATGGAATCAGAAAGAGCAGAGGCAAGAGAGGTTTTCCAGAAAGAATTGATTAGACTTAGTGCAGAGTTGATTGGTTTAGGAAACAGCAGGCCCAATAGCTTTGAATCTATGTGTCAGACCGTAAGTATTTCTAATGAGAGTTGCTGGAGTCAGTGCTGAAAAGGCTGGAAAATGCTACTCTGGTGTTATTAGAGAAAATATAGAGAATGGAAGAAATCATTCAAGAAGAAAAGACAGGAAGTGATGAAAAAGATCCTCGCCTAGACCAAGAATTTGGCACATGGAAAATGTGATTAAAGGGGGAAAGTCAAGAGATCCTTGGAGCCAAATTTCTTCCCATAGGGGAATATTCTCAGGCTGTTGGAAAAGAAGTGGTATGTCTTGGACTAGACAGTGACTCAAGATTATTAACAGGAGCATTTTAAAAATGTTGCGATTGGGCCTAGACTTCACAAACTGGACACATACTTTTGTAATTTAGATGAGGTACAAAATGGCAATATGTGTAACAGATAAGTAAACAACAAGAGATTTTACATGGGACAATAAAGTCATGGATAGCTCTAATTCATTGCAGATACTCATTAATACTTGTTAATAGGTCACATAAATAAAGATGGTAAGCTCCCTGAGGGCAGAAACTGGATTTTGTTCATTTTTGTGTCCCTTAGGTCTAATGCAGAACCTGGTACATAGTGTATGCTTAGTGATTTGAATCAATAAGGAATGAATGAGTGTTGAAAAAAATAATGAGTTAAGCTTTTTTCAAAATTAATTCAATAAATATTCATCAGAAATGTATTATTATGAGCAAAATAACTAGAATAGGCATTGAATAGAGCAAATAAAAGACTAATTAGAGAGAGCCATTGCCCTCCAGTTACTCACAATCTAATATGCAATATAAATACATTGTAACCAATCAAATTCAAAGAAAAATGTCATGAGTTCAATGACTAAAAAAATATAGCTAAAATGTAATAGGAATAAGAAAGGATGCAGTTGTTACTGGGAAAGAATCTGAAAGAATGATCAGTTAATATATTAAACTTTAGAAACAGGCTCTCTGAGTGGTTTGGTTTTCCTTTAATTTCTTTTGGGTATACTTCGACTCCTTTGTTTTTGTCCCCAAAAGTCTTTCTTTCTGGATCGTAGCTGCATAAGAAATCAAGCTCCATGACAGGTATGTCAGCTAAACATAGCAAAAACTAAACGCAGATTGATGATGGCACATAATTGAGGTTTCTATTTCTTAATGAATGGAATCACCTTTTCTGCCCGATAGGCTTTTGATTCTGGACTCAGAGATGTGCAGTCACCACCCATAACGAGGGAAGGGAAATCAGCTGCTGATCTGGCAGCAAAACTTATGCTTCTTGATGAACTTGTGTCTCTGGAGAATGACGTGATTGAAACAAAGAAAAAAAGGAGTTTCTCTGGTTTCGGCTCTCCACTGGACAGGCTCTCAGCTGGCTCTGTAGATCACAAAGGCAAACAGAGGTAAGCGAAGCATTTGGAGAAGGAAACTTTCATTTTCTAATTCTTCCACATTGGGTTCAGAAACAGAGAATGCCACATAAAAAATACAACGAAAACCTTGTAGCCTTTTAGGCAAACAGATCTGACAGTGTATCAGCTTATTTGTGAGTTTAATTATGTGATTTCAGATATAATTGTTTAGGGAGCAAAATGATTACTACAATATGCATGTGTTTATATTTTTGTCATATTGTTTTCTGAGGAAGATTCTATTGCATGCAGATGTAAAATACTTATTGTAAGACACTACAATGTTTGAGAAGTGAACTATGAGATCAATGTTCTGGTCAATTGAGTTTTCTGTTTATTAGAGGTAACCAGAATACCATTTTTCTTTTTATCCGTCATACAAAGCTTCTCAAATTATGGGAGTATTTCAACTCTCCTATACCAAAAGGTAGTGATTTCTTGCAGAACTTGGAATCAGAACGAGTATGCTTATGTCAAATTTCTGATCACTTCTAGCTGTGTAACTTTTATAAGAATTTTATCCTCTATGATCCTTAGTGTATTTATCTGTAAAAATGGAGATAGTCACTTACCTTCATTAAAATTAAATGAGTACTTTTTAACTATTGATTGTCATAACAGAATTAAAGCAATTAAATCTCCCTTTAATCATTAATAACTGTCAGTACTTTAAAAGAATCATTCCAAACACTTCATTTTCTGCCTCCTCGATGTTCCTCATGCTATAGATTTCATATTAACAATGGCACAAAATACCACTCAATTACCAAAGTCTGGAATTTGGGGAATTTACCAGGATTCCTTTTGTTCATGCTAAGCATTTTATTTTTCACTAAATTCTCTAAACCCTATTTGTTTTATATGTTAAATATCTACAGAATATTTTTTCCCCTAGGTTTTCTTAATTCTGGCCTAAATTGTCTTTTTCACATTTTTTTATTTTTCAAGTTTTTCCTCATCTCCAATTCCACCACCATCACCATCTGTTTACCATCAATACATCCTTTATTTTCTACCAGAGGGATCATCTAACACAAAAATCCTTTTTGTGGAATGTTCCCATTGCTTACAAGATAAAAACAAATTTCTTAGTGAAATCCTATGAAATATTTCATAATCTGGTACCTCATTTCTTCATGCATTCATCTACATAATCTTTGTTCCAACCGTGTCTGGTGACCTGGAGTTCTAGGACCTGTCATGCTTGTTCATGGTTCTATGACTTTGTATGCTCAGTGATTCTCAGCATACAAGACGCGATTTTCTAGACTTCTGTTCTAAAAGTTTCTCAAATCTACACTAGAAAATAAAATCATCACTTTAGAACTATAATTTAACCACCTGTACTTAAAATAATCCACACCTATATTTTGAAATTTAGACCCTATTTTAATAAAACAAATATAAATCAGTTTCATTTATGTTCTAGGCACTGCATTGGGCTAGGGTGGAAAAGAGAAGGAAAATGTAGTCTTCGGCTTTCAAAGAAACCACAAACTAATAAGAAACATAGAAATATTTATAACAAATTATAACACAAAGCAAGATGAGATATGTTTAAAAAGTAATTTATAAAGGTCATGGAGATACAAAAGATAAGTGATGAAAATATTGTGCCTTCTAATAGGTATTACTTCTTTGAATTCTGGGTCTTGCAACTACTAAATAATTTGAAAATCAATACATAAGTGTTATATGTAAATAGTTATACATGAATTTATAATAATATACATAGCATATGTGTCAAATATGTATTGCATAAATATTATATTTATAATCTCTGCATTATAAATATAGTCTACATTAAGGCTTCATCATATTAAGAAGTGTCAAAAAGAAAGACTATATTAGGAGCTATAGTCTATCTAACATTGCTCATTTTGAAAGACATAAAGGGAAATTGGCAAGCATTTAATATTCATTTGAACAGGTTTCTACCTCTAAAGGTTAAAAATAAACTATTATAAGCCCGCAAAAAGTAGGGAATATTTCGCTCATGAGAACTTCTTGAGGAAGCTACTAGTTTAGTTTCTTCAGGCAACCCAGGTGACTGGAGAAATATCATCATAAGAATTGGTGTGAGCTTAACTTTAGAATTAAAGTGAAATGATAGCTGCAAGAAAAAGAATGTCATGTCTTATGGTTATACAATTTGACAATATAGGTACATCGAAGTACCAAATGATTCAAGGAAAATATTGAGAGCATATAAAATTTAGAATGAGGTTTCGATTATTTCATAGCTATTAACTGGGATAAAAGAATATTACAACAACTAGTTGCTTGAGGAAATGGAGAAGGAAAAGAAAAAATTATCAACAAAATTTAACGAATCTTTTACTAAAGAATAAAAAACAAAAACTAAAAAGAGGGAAGAGCATGGTTTTTATGTAAAAATATTACTACAAAAATAACCATAAGAATACAAATTAAAACTCTTGTATAAAGAGAGCACAAAAAAGTAGGACACAGTGAAAAACTTTATATAAAAGACTCTCATATATAAATATAACTTTTAAAATATGATAGCTTCCAAAAATATTGATCATATCAATAAATGTAAATAGGTGTAACTTACCTATTAAAATACAGATATTTCAGATTGTTGAGAAAGGAAAAATCCAACAGTTTTCTGTGTTTAAGAGACACAATTAAAAATAAAGAGATTTAGAAAGGTTGGCAATAAAATAATGGACAAATTATACATAAAAAAACATAAATTAAAAATAAAAAAGAGTGCACTAACGTATATCAAAGAGAAACCACAGGGAATGCTAAGAAATAGACAAAACACATGTTAATAATAGGTGACTTTGGTTCATGTTTTCAAATCCAAGACAAATTGTATATTGAAAATTTATAGAAGACATATACAACATAAAGAGAACTTATAAATCTGTTTGGAACTCTGAACCTCAATAACAGAAAATATAACTTTTTTTCAAGTGCATATATAATATTCAGAAAATATACAGCTGAGGTGACAAACATTCTCAAGAAATTCTAAAGAACAGATGTATTCCAAATGCATTCACTAACTAAACTGCAGTTAAGACTAGAACTTATGACAAAACCAGAGAAAAAAGGGCACTTTTGCCTAGAAGTATAAACCATCTTATTAAATAAGCTGCGGAGTCAAAGACTAATACAAAATAATCTATACACCCTATTGAAAATAGCAATAAAGACAATGTAATATTATAGATAGATAAAGTAAATATCAGATTCAAATTATCATTATAGTAATAAAAATAAAAATTAAGGAAACACTATACAGCAAAAATCTTGAAACAACAGTAAAGTAAGCCAGAAAAAAGCTGAAAAAAGCAGGAGACAGGAATTAACAATGAAAAAAATCAAAATCAATAAGTTTATAAAGCAAAACACAGAATATACTAAATTAATGCAAACCTGTTTTTATTAAACTAACAAAAAGACAAGCTATGAGCTAATCTAATTAAGAAAAAAGTAGAAATCATATTTGCAAAATTAGAAATGACAAGATGGAAATAATCATAATAAACCATCAAAGCAGAAGAATTTAGAGAACAAGAAATTACTTTGCTCAATTCTATGTAAATAAATTGAAGACCTAGAAAAAATGGATATTTTTTTAATATCATTTACAAACACCAACCCCCCCAAAAACACAATTTAATTACCACAGAAAATTTTTGTTAGAGCCTGTCTAGAGAAAATACAAGATCAAGATATTTTCACAGGAGAATTTTACCAAATCTTAAGTTTTCAGATAATCTCAATATTATGTTAACTCTTAGAGTACAATAAAAAGTAAACTTTCCAAGTTCATTTCCTGAAACAAATGTAATTTTAATCCCCAAATCACAAACATTACATTTTAATAAGGAAACTTTAGACCTATCTCATATATTAATATCAAAGCACAAATCATAGATAAGATGTTAGCAAGCACAATACAGCAACACTTTAAAAATATAACATGTCTTAATCAGTAAAGTTTATTCCAGGAAAGTGTGTTCAGAAGGAGTTCTTTTAATGTAATCCATCATATTAATAGAGCAAAGGAGAAAAAGCATGTGATCATATCCACAGATGGCAGAAAAGATATTTTACAAAGTCTAATATTTATTCGTATATTTTTAAAAAGTGAATAAAATAAGAATTGACAGATAATTTCTTAACATGGTGTGTGTGTGTGTGTGTGTGTGTGTACCTCAACCCACAAGTCAATATTTTACTTAATGATGAAATATACTGGAAACTTTACTAAAATGAGAAACAAACAAACAAAAAATACCCATTATTTCCACCATATTTTAGAAATGCATATAGAAAACAAAAAATATTTTGAGACATAAGAATTGGAAAAAATATAAAACTATGTTTACAAATTATAAGTTGGAAAACCAATATAATCAATGGAAAAACAAAGACAGCAAAACTGTTTGGATAAAAGCATGAAGTGCATAACCATATAAAGCTAATACCCCTTCTATATAAACAGAAATCAAATAGAAGATAGAAAACCTCATTTGCAATTGCATAAAGACATAAAACTAATAGAGAATGTCCAACAAACATGAGAAAAACTATAAAAATAATGCTGAAATACAAAAAGTAGTTTTGTACAAATGGAGACACATACTATGATCTTGCATCAAAAGACTCAAGAACAGAAAGATAACAGCTGTTCCTAAGTTAAATTACAAACAATGCCAATCAAATATACCATCAGGTTTTTTTAGTGCTAAAGAAGTTATCATAAAAACCATTTGAAAGAAATGAAAACTAGCATAGCCAGGAAAACCCTGAAAAAAGAAGGAAAAGTCCTACCACATATTTCAAAATATTTAATTTTCCTTTCTTTCAATAGCATAATGAATAAACCAAAAATAAAACAGAATGGAAATTCAAGAAATAAACTCAATTATATATATAACTTCAAGATATTAAAAAAGGAGCACCTCATATTCATGAGCAAAAGGTTAGATTTTGAATAAGTGATTTGTGATATGGCAAAAAAAAATAATAAAATCGGTCTGGTCTTGAGCTATACATTTATGATAAATTCAAAATGGATCAGAATTCTAAGGGAAAAAAACAGATAATTCACATAGGTACTAGAAGAAAACATTGGTACAGAGAAAGAATAGTTAAAATCTTCCAAATTGATGCAAATACCAGAAAAATTCAGAAAAAATAAAGAAAAATAAATAAATTTGATTACATATTGTTTTAAAATTTCCATGTCAAAAGATACCATAAAGTAATAAGAAAAAAGAACAAATTGGAAAAATCTCCTCAACTTGTATTAAAGACAAAGTGTTAATCTTTAAAACATAAAGAACTTTTAAAAATAGAGAAGAAAAAGAACAAAGCTACAAAAAAATGGAGTAAAAAATAGTTTATGGAAAAAAATGCAAATGATTCTTAACTGTGTGAAGATGCCAACCATTCTCATAATGAGGAAAAAAAGTACATTAAACTTCACTGATATACTATTTTTTACAAGTTAAAATGGCAAAACTCCATAAAAATGAAAAAATAATTAGTGAGACTGTAAGGAAAAGTCACTCCCATATGTTGCTGATTAGAATGTAAAATAGAACCCATATTGAGGTGAATGTTGCACTCTCCAGCAATATAACATATGCACTTATCCTTTAGCTTAGCCTTCCTGCCTCTAAAAATCTCACTAGCAAAAAATGTGTAACAGAAAAAGTGTGCATAAGGCTATTCATCTTAGAACTATTTGTAACAATAAAATACACAAATGTTAATCAAAAGGAGATTGGTTGAATAAACTGACACACAATAGATGCAGCTGCATGAAACTGAAAAAAAAGAATGAAGGATATCTATATATACTAGTACAGAGTGAGATTTATGATGTTAATTAGTAACATCGAGAAGGATAAATGTGAGTATAGTATATTACTGTATAAAATAATAATACAAATGCAAAAATTCTTAGATTAAAAAATAAAGATAAATAAATATACAATTTTTTTAAGTGGTTGTCTATAATGAAATTAAAAAAGGTAAAAAGATTGAAAATAAAAGCTAGACTTATTTAAATATAACTTGTATTGTCTTTGGAACCATTTAAATATTTTACGTGTAATATTAAAAAAAAAATACCTAAGTATTAAAATACAATTGAAACAATACAACTTAAGTATATATTCTAATTGATGGCATTACTGTACAATTAAGATTTATTCCAAGTGATGAAATAAAATAATTTGACTGTGTATATCTAGTGAAATATATGAAACATAAAAGAAATAAATCTTAAAATTATTTTGACAAATGATATTGGTAGTGATACTATTGGTATTGCTATTCTGAGATTGTTGATTATGTTTTGTGAGAAAAGCAATTAAGTATTT
Source organism: Pteropus vampyrus (assembly GCF_000151845.1). NCBI lineage: Eukaryota > Metazoa > Chordata > Mammalia > Chiroptera > Pteropodidae > Pteropus > Pteropus vampyrus. The sequence continues at coordinate 3,973,730 of NW_011888795.1, read as the reverse complement.
ATTTTTTTATTCTAATTCTGTCACTCCTGATGCTAATAAGAACTGAGATTCACAACATGGATTAAAAATGAGATAAAGTTGTAAACTGGACATGTTAAAAAAATAAAAATTCTCGGTACTTAAATATCCCATGATTTCAAAATGTCCATGCTTCTGAATTACTATCAGCATGAGTTCATAATTTAGTCCATAAATTAAAAATTCTGCAAAACAATCACCATTCAGGGGCAATCAACAAGTTTAGTGCCCAGATTGATGTTTCCCAATATCATTTCTCACTTAAAGAAACAGAGATCTTCCAAAAAAGATATGGGGCAGAAAACGTACAAATTGAGCTTAAATATCTTGTCAAATCTGATGGCTGAGAAGCTCACTGTAATTAAGGTCAGGTCAAAGGACTCAAGAGCCAATTAGAGGAGGTTGCCACTGGTAGAAGTATGACAATCTAAGCATCAATAAACACATTAACTATAATTCATCAAATCTGTTTCAATATCTGAATTTTAAATGATATTTAAAACTAATTGATCATCTTTGGTGAATGCTAGTTATCGACTCATTGTTTTGAATTCTTGTAAATAAACAGAACATTAAGCTTTTCTTTTGCTAACTACATCATTAAATAGCTAACAGTAGATGAGGTGGTATTTTCTCTTTATAGAATTGTTATAGCTAAAACAATAAAGAAATGATAGAATCAGTACATGAGGTAGAATTATTCCAGCTAATAAGTGAAGATGAGATGCTAGAACTAGAATATCTCTATTTTGCAAACCCTAATGAAATGATGGCTCTAGATAATGATCCCCAATTACTGCCAGCAATACAAGAAAAAAAAAAAAAAGCAAGTCATTATATGTCTCCCAACGAAGAACCCAGCACTACCTATAACATAGAATTGCAAAAATAATATTTTTCTCTACCTTTCCCTTCGCCTCCAACTACTTCCAAAAGGATGGAGGTATTAAGGAGAGCTAATGCATTTGCACAGTTTACCCATGAGCTTGACAAATTGAAGATTTTCTCTAATCTACATTCTTTATTTTGCTTCATGACTGCAACTAGAAAAGAGACTCGGTTCATTTTACTCTGTGACCTCTAATTTCAATATTATTTTATTTAGGATTTATTTAAGATGATGTATACAAATGAACAATTTTCTTATTTACATGTAATTTATATCTTTTTAATTTTTATTTTTCATAGCTGGTGTTTCACTCCTTCGAATTAAATTCCAAGGGCATATCCTATGAGATTTTTCTTCAGGATTCATTTTTTTTATATAGGAAATCCTATTCTTGGTCTTAGCAAATATTGAATCTATATATTGGAAAACAATGGGAGATAAGTAATAGCAATCACATAAAATATTTCTATACATGTTTTGAATTTTAATAGAAAAATAATTTTAGATGTCTTGCAAATTATAATGGTAACTCGAACAAGACTTAAGGTTGAATTTTTCTATCATCTGTTACAAAGATTTTTCAGATTATTTAAATATATAATAAAGTTACAGGACTAAAATGAAATTTTTCACATATTTAGTAGCAAGAATGTACAGTTTAAAGTTTTGCAACTCTTTTGTAAAAAGGAGGTTCATAAAAATTATAGTACTTTTGCTTTAGAGAGCTGTACCCAAGGTTATTTACTGCTCTTTTATTACATTACATGAGATAATGGCTTTGGCCCTTTCGTCCAGTTAGCTTTACTCCTTCCTTATCTATTTTTGAATGTTTTACAAAGCCAGAATATACCTTGTTACTTTAATATACATGAATGTACACAAACTCTTTGATGCTTATAAACACCTATGGTTTTCATGTATATGCCATTAATTTTCCTCCTTCTCAGTCATGCATGTTGTATCTTCCCACATTCAGCAGGAGAAGGTTATAGGTCTGAAATTCAGTTTCTATATTGTAGCCCTAAAGATCTCATCCATCACTTTATCCAGAGATTCAAAGCTTTTTTGGGTGTCATAGGCCACTTTGGCACTTGGTGAAACCTATGGATCTCTTTTCGGAATATTATTTTTAAATGGTTAAAACCATAAAAGTCCAAAGTTTACTAATATATAAAAACAGAATTATCAAAATATTTAAAAATTAATTTATAATATGACGACATACATGTTTCTGTATTAATACATAAAATAACAAGATCTAAAAGATGGATCCAAAAACATTTTCAAGTAGTGCTGAACATAAAAACAATTTCAAAGTATCTACGACTAAAATGTGATCTGACTGTATCTGTGATTTTCATTCGTGATGAAGGTCTAGTTACTGCTAATACTATTATGATTTGTTGTCTACATTCATAATTGAAGCAAATGCTATATTTTACTTAGAGGGTAATAAAACTAAGGATGTAACATTTTCCCATCCACATTTATAGATCCCTGAATTACAGTTGTACATGGCTCCTGATTTTAAAACCCTGAGTCTCAAACATATGAAATGCATTATTTTATTTTCAATTACTAAAAAATATGCAGAAGAGAAAAATTTAAACTCTGCTTTTGAAAAGGTCTGTAAGTGATGAAAATGGAAGAAGGAAAGAACAGCTGGGGAAAAATAAAAATAAAAAAAAGTTAAATAAGGCAAGGTCTATGCCAGATCATTTTAAATTAAAGCAAAGAACCATCTATTGTTTTCTATTTTATATTATATTTAACATTTACTAATTTCAATTTCAGATAGATGTGCAAAATTACTTAATTCTCAGGACAAAGGTAACTCAACTATGCTTCAAAGTCCCAAATATTTTCTTAATTAAAACCTGAAGTTAATGAATGGTCATCCCATTTATGCAGATAAAAAGAAATAGCTCTACCTGGCAAAATAGTATTTACTCCCTGAATAACCCTTTAATATTAGAAGGTGTTGATGATTTGCCTGGAATTTTTCTAAAGAATGTTTTCCTTCACTTCACACAATATTGAAAATACCTTGCAAAAACAATAACAGTAATAAAACTCTGTATTTGAACTTAATTATTATAAACATTTTCACAACTATTACTGCTTTAATTCTCCCATTAATATTTTGAGATCAATAAGCAGATAATGTCATTGTATCAATCAGTGGTCCTGCAAGAAACAGAAATATTTAAGAAGTGTTTGTTCACAGCAAGACTATTTGTAGAAAACTGGGTAAATCATAATGGATGGTGCAATAGCCTGAAAGCCTAGTCCAAAGAGTCAGACGCCTTGAATGGAGCAGAAGAAAGTGATCTTGCAAAGAGGGAGCCAGTGGGGAAATTATCCTGGCCTTACTTCCTCTCTCCTCTTAGTCTTTCCTGTCAAGGCCACCCATTGCCTTCCCCAAATCAAAGCCAGAAAGCGCAAGAACTTTTCCGTGATCCAGACAGTTTAGGACTGAAAGTAGGATGGGAAAAGGTGGAGTATATCTAGAAAGTTCAATGAAGATATTCAGCACAAATACACATATTCTATAGATTCAGGTCAATAAACACTTTGCACCATAACATTGTTATCATAACCACTAAACTGAAACAGAAGGAAGACTCCATAGGACATAATCAGAAAATAACTTTATGCCCACACACATGCATTCAAACCTATTCAGTAGGCGTTGTTGTTTCTTATTTCTTGGATAAAGGTAAAAGCAAGTATTACTGTTCTACTGGTCACATTCAAATAATAAATATTCCTTCAGTCATTTTTATTAGAAAAACATCCATATTTCAGTAACTAAAATAATCATTCTTATGTCTTATCCCAAACCACAAATATTACTAAAGTTTCTCCTTTTCAATCTGGGAAGCTGCATTGGGAAGAAAGTTGCAGTCAGTTTACCCTCATCTCTTCCCCTACTACAGTGAGCTACCTTCTGTCTCCCATAATACTGGGGGTGGGGAGCAGAGAGTAAAGAAAGGTCTTACTTGAGTGATATTATGACCTGGCTTTAGTGCTCTCTGGCTTTAGTAAATGCTCTAAGCTGACTCCGTATCATGGGATGTTTTTGTGGAGTCATAGCATAATCTCCATTGGAGACATTGATATAAACATCCTTGTCTTCAGCAATGCTTCTCTTTCAGCAGTTCAGTTCAGTTTTACTTCTCATCCTCATCCGTCTCTCTCAGCTTCTTCATGTGACATCACCACCAGCATCCTGCTGAGGTTGACTCACCCATATCCCCTGGCCAAAAGTCTTTTGGGGAAGGTTCCTTTTATAACTAACTTAGGACAACTCTACCCACATGCTCACCCTACATCTGCTCCACAGAAAACCCACATCCTTGACTCTGGTCACTGAAAGTGAAACTGTTCTTTATATAACCATCACTTCACTCTGGCAACGAACCAATTCTCACAGCTTCTTGCCCGTTGGATTTCATAGACACTATTCTCTCAGGTCTACCTTGCTTTAGTGGGTCTATGTCAAGCTCTCTGTGTGGTTTCCTTGAAGCTCTTCCTCTATATGAAAGAGGAGGAAAAGTGCCACTGTTCTCTAATAACTTGCTCTAAAGAAATTCTTCTTCACCTATTCAACATCAATCTTTTTATTGAGTAAAATTAGAGAAACCAGTTTGTAGCAACCTCCTTTGCAAATACTGCATAAGTCTAGCACCTCACTTTGGAATTTAAGAAGAAATACCACTTTTTTTTCCCTCAGCTTTTTGAGGCCATAACCAAAAGTGAGCTAGAAGGAATCCCATTTTAACATTCTGCTATATGTTTTTAAATTTGTATAATATCTTAAAAAGATATTATCGCATTTTATTGCTATATTCTCAGAGAGATAAAATTACTTTCCCGAGATTACCTAGCTAGAATGTCAGATTGCTAAACTCCAAGTCCAGTGGCTTTCACTTAACTAAGCTGCTTTTGATAAAGAAATTAAAGTTCTGTATGAATAAGGCACTTGTCCAAGTTCAGGAACAGTGAAGTTTATTAGGATGTATGCATTGAATTATTTTGGAAAACTGTACCAATGATACATGGTTTTCTAGCCTAAGCCAGACATGACGTTCAGACTAAAGTTGATAATAGCAATTCTAGCTTTATTTTGTCAGATATGATGACAGCCCCAAAGATTAAAGGTACAAATGCTAGCATATTATTTTCCTTTCTAATTCATTGTGAAGCAATGCCACAGACTGAGGCCAGCCTAAGTATCTCATGAGTTTTGCTATTTCTTTTCAGCTCTTATTTGATAACGCCCGAAGCTGGTATTTCAAAATGGCTCCATTTCAGAGTGAGAATCACAGAAAAGAATTCAGACTATGGTGCCCTATTTTCATGCTTCTTTCCTCCTACCTGAAAAGACTGGCTAGACCATAATAAATGTGCTTCAGGAAAATTATCTTGAGTCATTTTTTACAATAATGGCTCTTTATTGCTTGCCTCTCCCCACCCCAGCTCAGCATCACAGAATGAGAAAGTCCCTTTGCCTTTTCCCTACCCAAACTCATACATGAAGGTTTAAAACTTTCTCCCACAAAGGATAATACTTCATTCCATATACAATACACTTTGAAATGTGCATTACCCACTCCTTCAAAAGAAAATTTTAGAAAACTTTTTTGTGTAAATCCATTTTCTGGGTAAAAGTTCAAAAGTTTCATTAGACTCTCAAACAGTTTTCATAAGTCAAGCAGATAAAGATTTCCTCTATCCTGTCTTACAGCTCTACAGTTTTCAAACTAACTATGCCTGGGTTACTTTACACTAAACCCTTTAAATCTCATTGTTTCTTTCCAGTGCTCATGATTTGTTTCTGAATGCCTGTTCTTAGGACCCGTTCCTTGGGATAAAACTTTAGAAGCTGACAACATGCCTAGTCAGAACTATCATCAAAAATTTAATAAAATCTGTTTAAAATTGGATTATTATTTTTGAGATAATAATTCCCAAAAGTCATAAGTCAACTTTCTCCTTATAAAGTAGCACTTTCTTTCATCATTCTAAATGTGTTCTATTTATTAATACTTATATTTCTCAGTCTCATAGTTCCATGGAAAGGAACTCCAGTTAGGGAAAAGCTAGTGCCTTGCCCAACCTTATTCACTTCTTTCGAGAAAGAAGCAGATATATTTATCTATTAAGTCAATTTGGGAGGAGTAGTTGAGCACGTTCTGCTTATCACCTTTCTTCCTGTTTTTGTTGAATAACCATGACTACTTTGTAAGTCTATTTTATACGGAGAGGAAATGGAAGGAAGCCCTTTTAAATGCATATTAAAGTCATATTCTACATTCAGCTTGATCAAAATGACATTTCTATTTTGATGTATTGATCATTTATGTCTTATTTCTCTATTGTTTCTAACTGTAGACTTGAGATAAAAGGGTATTATATTTTGGCTCCTAAAAAGTACATCATCACTCAGACTTATTGTGGTCCTTTATCCTAACATTTTGGAATTTGAATTTAGAAGCTTAATTGTCTCTTTTAAATTTAAATGTGACTCTGTGGACTTTGATGATTTCCTTTTTATTCGTTACAGGGCCTTGCTGAATTCTTCTTTTTAGTTTATTCTCACATATCAGTTCTTTCAAATTCATATAGTTCTGTCTTCCTATAGTCGTTTCTTAATGCCAGACTTTAAATTTAAATTATGATAATCAGGGTTGCAGGATTCATGGGTCACCATTTGTTTTATTATTTCCACATACTCTGTAAATTCTTCTTGGAACCCCCAATTTGAGTGTGATCTCTTCTCTTGTAGAATCCCAGAGCTCTACAAATCTCACTGTATAAAATATTTATTGCTGTGCAAATAAGTTGCCCAAAAGTTAGCAGCATAAGATAATAATAAACATTTATGTTTTCATACAGTTTCTGTGCATCAGAAATCCATTTCATACTTGCTGGGTGCTTCTGGCTCAGGGTCTCTTCCAAGGTTACAGTTAAAAAGTTGGCCAGGGCTGCAGTTGTCTGAAGGCTGTACCAGCGCTGAGGATATTCATTTCGGAAATGGACCACTAGCATGGCTGACAGAGGAAGTCTCAGTTCCTCACTAGCTGTTGGCAAGGAGGCCTTAGTTCATTGCCACATAAACCTCTCTATAAGGCTGTGAAAGTGATTTTAGGAAATGGCAGTTGACTTCTCCTGGAGTGAGTATAATCCAACGAAGCAAGGCAGTAGTTGCAATATATTTTATTACTTAGGCTTGGAAGTTATACATCATCAGTCATCTCCACAATATACGATTGGTTACAAAGATTGGCTCTCTTTAAATGTGAAAAGAGACTGCATTGTGGTAGAATTATTGGAGCCTGGCTACTATACTCATCTAAGCTTTATAATATTTATAATTTATATTACTTAATAAATAATTTAATTTCATATTTTACTAATCTAAATTACTGAACTATTTAAAAGAACAGCTTCCATTAGCCATTACAATATTATTCCTTTTTGCATATTACTCAGTGTTGGTGGAGCCTAATGTCTTTTTTGAAAGAGACCAAGCATTTTACTGCCTCTTTGAGATGTAGCAGCAAAACAGACCATATTTTTTAGGGAATATTCTCCATATTATAATTCATATGTTTTTTTTTTGGAACTAAAAACCATATACAGGATCAATAGAGTTGTGGGGTATCCCACAATTGTGGGAAAAAATATTTAAATTCACAAAAAACAACTATTAATGAAGTGTCTGCCAGCAAAATAAGCTTTAAAAACTTTAAAGGCTTGTTACTATACAGAACATGTTCTCAGATCATGATGTAATTAAATAAATCACAAAAGGATAAACAAAAACAAAGGTGCCATCCTTAAGTCATTTCATGAGAATAGCATTATCTGGACATCAAAACCATATATAGAGAGAACAAGAAAAGAAAATTATAAGATGTTATTAGTGATGATAGATACAAATTCCTATCAAAAGAATTAGCAAAACAGTTTCAATAACATATCAAAAAGATTATGCACCATTATCATGTTGGGTTTATAAAAAAATACAGCATAAGAGTGATTTGCTTTAGACAGTCAATTAATAAAGTTCAGAAATTGAAGAAATAAAGCCATATCATCTGACTAGATACAGAAAAAAACATTCAGTAAAATTAAACTTCTATTCATTATTGAAATCACTAGTAAACTAATAATAGAAGTGTTACCATTGGGGCTGATAGGAGTTCACTGTCGCCCCAATAGCAGGGGGAGGGAGAGGGATAAGGACGATGCAAACACATAGTTAGCAGTTTTCCTTGGTTCTTCTTCATCTACGCAGTGAAGAATCACAGATCAGTGAGATTTAGAAAAGATTTATTAAAAATATTTTTTAGGAAGACAAAGAATGCCCCAAGGAAGCACATGGTTTCAGTGAAAAGCTGTAACAGAGCACTGTAACCACAATGACCAACAATAAAAAGGGCAAAAGGACCTAGAAGTGGGAATGTCTACATTATATTTGGGCCATCATGGGTGATTTCAAAGGCATTTCTAGGTGATTGGCAAATGAGGACATTTTGATTGACACTTGGCTGCTATATAACTCTTTATCTCATGCACATAAGCATACTCAGAAGTCTACTACCATTGTGGTGTTCTTTGGGAGGTCTCTAGGCTGGGCCCCTATTCCTGTGTTCCCTCTGTTGCTCATGTCTGACTAGCTACCTAACAGAAGGAAATTTTTTTTTTAACCTAGTAAGAGACATCCATTAAAAAACTTACAGCACATATGCTTAAATATCACAACAACAAATCCAATAAGCTATGGGAGGTGTTTATGAAGAAAATTATAAAAGTACATGAGAAAGCATTAAAGATAACATAAATAAATGATCTTAGATAGTAAGATTCAATATTATAAAGATTTCAATTCTCTCCAAGTTGATTTATATCTTAAATTTAATACAAATCCACGTAAAATTGCCAAAGATTGACAAGTTGAATCTAAATTTGATAAATAATTAGGTATGGGTATAGAAAAAAAGAAACATGACCCATATCTTACCCCATAAATAAAAAATAATTTCAAAGGGATTAAAAATGTAAATACTAAAGGCAAAACTACAATAAGATTTTAGGATGACATAGGATAATATTTTCATAACATTAGAGTGGAGATGATTTAATAAGCAGAATGTAAAATTATTGATAAACTTAAAAACAACATTAAAGATTATCATAAAAGACAATAAAGAAGTCTAATCACAAATGGGAAAGGATATTTACATATATCTAACAATCTAATATTCACAGTATATGCAGCCCTCCTACAAATTGATAATTAAAAGAAAAATAAACTAATATAAAACAGGGAACAGACTTGAACAGGAACTTCCATAAGAAGAAATCCAAGTGACTAATAAACAAATGAAAAGGTGATCAATTTTATTAGCATTCAGAGAAGGCGCATTAAAACCGCTAGGAGATAATGATTACAAAAGCGTGAGACAGGCAAAATTAAAAAGTCGACAGTACAAGAGTTGGCATACATTTGAAACAATAGGAACTCTCATGCACTGTTCTTGGATGTGTAAATTGGCACAACCCTGGAAGAGAGTCTGGCACTATATAATAAAAATAAGTATAAGCATAGCTAGCAATTTTACTCCAAAAATATATACTGTAAAGAAATCTTTA
>NW_011888795.1:3954248-3962999 GCF_000151845.1 Pteropus vampyrus | reverse complement strand
TTTTTGGTTTATTTGCTTTATGGAAGTGCTAAAAAAATTTAAATATTGAATGGAGTTTTTTGTATATTTTGCTTTATTTATTTTTCTTATTTGATTTCAAGATAACTCTGATCATTTGCAACTAATCTATCATTTGATAAAATCGACAAAAGCATTTATAGATCTATTGCTAAAACAAAAGCATTCATGACCTAGGTCCCTGTCCACTTGACTAGTGGTTTTCAAACTCTGCTCTAAGGACCCTTACGTGTTCCTGAGACCCTTAAGCTCTTTCGGGGACCATCATATTTAGGAAAGGTGTAGTACTCCTTTACTGAAATAATTCTTCACTCAACTTTTTAGATATAGTTCTCTTTTATAAAGCTTTTATTTGTAAAAATAGTAAGCCACAAATAGTTTGAAACTAGACTGACAGGAAAGAACAGTAAAATCAGTTAAAATGTATGAAATGTTTTCGGGTGTGCGACTTCATTAGCTTTTTTCAAGTAAAATGTGATTTCTAATAGTTAATATTTATTTCCTTGATCACTACTTTCCCAGTGCAGAGAACAAGTTACATATGGTTATGCATAAAACAATTAAGTATCACATAACAAATAAGTGTGTTAAATGAATAAATAGGTCCAGAAGATAGGCAGAGCAGGTGTTATCTGAATTTTATGAAAAAGGAAAGAAATTCAGAATGATAACAGACTTACAAACACTCACACTATCAGTGAGCAGAAGAATCATAAAGAATCCAAGTGTACCATCTCCTGGCTTCTAATACTTTTTGAATAAAATATGGAGGAGGGAAGGGAAAGAAAGAACAGGGAACAGGGGAATAAAAAATGAAAAAGAGAATCTATTTTACTATCTACCATGCCATATTGCCTCTCATTCACTTGAGTGGGAAAAGAAGATCAATTGTAATAAAGAAAAGAAAATGTTATCTTCATTTATTTTACCTTCATTTTTGAAAAAAACTCATCGGTAATATAGACCAATAAAGGCTATGTTCAAATTTGCAATGATACATGTGACCATCATACTCCTATTTAAAAAAGTAAAAAAAATTTTCATGACACCATCCATTCCACAGAAGCTTTAGGAAGTCAGTACACAGGTGTGGACTTCCTCTTCTCACCAGTTTTTTAAACATCTGAAAGGAGGTGGTTTTTCAGTTCCTTTTTCTATTTGTCCAGAACTTCCCCTAAGCACTCTCCTCCATCCTGAGGTGGCTCCCGACTTACCATCTCCTGGAGTTATAAGTGTTAGTGAATGAATTTAAGGGTTAAATGAAAAAAAAAAAACACGTTTATTTTTTTTTACATATTTACCACATTACACATAGACATCAGCCCTAAATCAGAGACAAATGTATTCATTTTTTATTGCTATGGTAATAAATTATCACAAACTTCTGGACTTAAAAGCAGCATCAATTTATTATCTTAAAATTGTGTAGGCCAAACATCCAGTATATCCTCTCCAGTCACCATATATCATTCTAGAAAACTTTTTTCAGTCTATTTTTCAATTAGGGGCAGCCATATGATTGATCGATAGCCAATGGGTGGCCCCTAAAATTCCTCCTGCTTGCAGTTCTGTGCTCTTTCTTTTGCCTGGTTTGCCAGCAGGATACAGAGAGAGTCAAGAGGTTGGTAGACTGTGCTCCTTCTTGGAGGCTCTTGGGCAGAATTTATTTCCTGCTCATTCAGGTTGTTGGCAGAATTCAGTTTCTTTCGTTTGTAGGACTGAGGCCCCCATTTTCTTTGGAGAACTTTTATAGAGGCCACACATTTCTTTATTCCATGATAGGTTAAGCTCTTCTCAGACTGCAGCTGTCTAACCCACTCTTCTTCAGTCGGCTTCCACTTTTAAAGGCTCCTGTGACTGGTTTGGGCCCATCCAGATAATCCAAGATGATCTTTTTATCTCATGGTCTTTATTTATCTTCTCTGCAATGTCTCTTTTGCTATATAAAGTGACATATTCAAAGATTATGCAAATTATGACATGGACATCTCTCAGAGGAGGGGCATGTTCTGACTACAGTGAGAAAAATAGCTATTTAAGAGTCTATAAATTTACTTATGTGAATAAAAATAATAAATATAAAGAAGTCAGTTTTTCTTTTTCGCTACAGTCATTATTTATAATTACATCAGAAGATTTTAAACACAACTGATATGCACAGCTTCTTGTAACTCTTGACCATTAATTTTATGCTAATTTTACAGCTAATGTATTTCCCATCTGATTATCAAGCTAAAAAATACATAGTTAATTTAGTACCAAGAAATCCAGAAGTGCAATCAATAGAAACCATTTAATAGGTGTGTTTTTCAGAAGTCTGAAGAATGGAGGCAGAAATATGGATAGATTAAGGATAAGCACTAAATATTTTTTTCTTGATTCTCCTCAATCGAACTGTTGTCTAGGAGAGTCTTATAAGATCATACATATGATGCTATCTGCATTGGCTAACATAACTAAAGGCCAGCCTGAAAAAGAAGATGCATGTAAATCAGCAGAAAAGAAGGCTGAATTAGATTTTTTTAAAGTAATAAATTTAAAAAAAATCTAACATGGCCCCATTCCTACAATATCTTTTGAAGGTAAGTTCCATATCAAGTTCAATGCCTATTTTTATCAGTATACACAGTACTAAGTACAGTGACTGACATATAGAAAGCATTAAGAAACAATTACCTTTAAATTAATTGTTTCAATTAGAATTAAGCAATGTTTATAGAATTTCCATGTGCCAGATACAGTGAAAAAATCTCTCATGTTCCCATTGTTTTCCATACTTTTCAGAGATTTTTAAATAAATTATTTACCTAATAGTGATATGTGGAATATTGATAGGGCCTGTTAGTTAAGATAAAAACTTGACATCAAGAAAAATGAGGGACTTCTTTCTTGTACTATTTGCATTAAATCATTATCAATCTGACAGTACTTAATTACAGGTTTTTGAAACCAAAGACTTATTTCTGACTTATTTCTGACAGCCACACATGCAAAAAAAAAAAAAAAAAGTTTATACATAGTAGATGTATAGTAAGTGATAAAAGGAAAAAACTCATAGATACTGTGGTTTTCATTCATTTTTAGTGTTTAAATTGTGTGGTATATATTGACAATATAATGCAAGTAATTAGAAAAGAAGTAAAGAAGCTATTAAAAATGTTCTGAAACAAATCTTGTTTAACTCTTTAAGTTGTTGAAAATTGATTAAGTTGTCTAATAATTAGTCCTGCATCACTGAGATGTTCAAGTGATGAGCTGTATCATTGCTGGTCAAAAAACTGAAGCAGAAGTTTTGACATTTGTTGGAAGAATAACCTTTAAGGCTCTGTCCTATTCCAAAAGTGTTTGACTGCTGATGATGTTGTATTTCTTGATCTGGGTACTTATTGCATTTGTAATCTACAATCGTCTAATATTGTTCACTTATAACATGTCCTCTTTTCTGCATGTCTATTATGTCGATAAAAAGGCTAGCAAATCTATAAGTCAATTACCTTTAACTAAGACAAGTCATTTATTTACATAAGCTTCTTAGCTTCTCCTACCTATCTCAATCTTCATTAAGAAGACTCAAAACTCTTAGCTCCAAGCCAGTGAACATTATGCACTCAAAGTTCTGAGATCTCTCCTGTTAAAATTTTGATTTGATTGCCCTAAGTGATGGTAATAACAAATCAAATGGAAATGTTTCTTCTTTTAAAAGAAATAATGTAGAACATACAAGCTTTAAGGATTTCTGTAAGATTTTTTAAACTTTATTTTAATAATAAAGTTTTTTTTTTTCTGAAAAAATATTTGACACAAAGAATATATAACAGAGACCTTCATATACAAAGCTTCTCTAGGTAAAATCTGAATGAATACACGAGAGGCATATTTATTCCATATTCAGTCTTGGCATCAACACCATTTCTTCTCCCACCACCATCTTTTCCAGAAGAATCATTATGAGACACAGGTTGGAGAAAACCACTGACCTAGTGCAGCCTTCCTCCGTTAACAGAAAATACACCAAAATCTGAAGAGGGAGAGATACTTACCCAAAATAAATACAACAGAATGGTATGATGCTAATACCTGACTTTTCATCTGGACTAATTGATTTTGGATAAGTTTTTTAATTTTTCTAAGTTTCAGTTTCCTCAGATGTAAAATGAAGGTAGTAAAACCTACTTTGACACATAGTGATGATGATTGATAACTACAAGGTTCTTCTAACTCCGGGAGAAAGCCCCACATCTGCATGAAATAAAAGAGCAAAAGTAATAATTGATAACTTGGACTTTAGCTTAAAAATATTCTCCTTGATTTGTTTCAGGAAAGTAGTAGATCATCCAAAAAGGCGATTTGGTGTTCCCATGGATCGGATTGGTGGAAACCGGCTTTCAAATTCCAGAGGCTAATGGATTCCAATCGTGAGTACGATTTGAATAAATAACAATACACGCAGGCTTTTGATTAACATTCGCAATAGATTAATTGATTCATTTTGGTTTACAAATCGCCATATGATTTTCTAGCTTCTAAATTCACATTTTCAAACATTTCTGTACTCAGTATATTGATGCTAAATAATTTAAATGACATTAAAGAAGCTGAAGAACGTTCTAGATCTACTTTACCCTAAAAAACAATTTAGTTATTCTCACAGACTCCTATATAATTACTGAATATTACTATGCAAACGAAGGTTAAAATTCTAATTAACATAGTAAATCACCTTCACTAATACACATGTGTATAGCAATCCCTCTATTATGAAGAAGACACATTTCAGTGACACACATTTTGTTGCCAATAACAATATCAGAATTGTGATAACATGAAACAGGAGAGAAAATGGTATAGCAGAAAGAGTATCAGCCATGAAGTCAGAACATCTAATCCAAATCCTGGTTCTGTCATTCATTATTTTGTTTCTATCAAGATACCTTGTTTCTCTATAGCTTGCACATTTAGATAATAATATAGTGGTTTTGTGAAGATTAAATTAAATGCTTGTAATTGTCCTAGAATACTTTGGACATACAATACAGACGAACGATAGCAACTTATATTACAATTCTGAAAATTTACTCTGCAGTGGGCCTTATACTTAGTACTATATATGCATTGCTTCACTTAATCATTTAGTTCCATAAAGTAGGTACTAGTACTATCTCCCGTATCTTGAGAAGTAGTACAGTAAAAGAGATAAAAGTGCTAGGTAGAGAGGTCAAGCTTTATTGGTCAAATCCCAGGTCATTTAAATCCCTGGTTATCATTTAGCTGTGGGACCTTGCTTAAATTCTGAAATTCTCCTCCATAAAGTGAGAATAATTTCTACCACAATTACATTGACCTGAGGACTAAATGTATTGATACATATTAAGCACTTGGAATAGTGACTGACATGTGTTGAATACTCAATAATCATTAGTTCTTATTATTATACCAATAAATGGAAAGTTTAGATATATTAACTCACAAAGCCACATAGTTAGTATGTGATGAAAGTAGAATTTTCAAATCCAGAAAGCTTAAATCCTAAACATTATTTTCAACTATATATTTAATCACATGTATTATATGTTTTAAATACTAAATGTTTATTGAATATAAAATCTAGGCTATGTATTTTCTCCCAGTAGAGCTTAGAGAGGGCATATCTTCCCCACCAAACAGATAAGACAACTTGTAACTGCTTTGATAACTTCAGGTTACATAAGAGAAAATTCTGCTTTTTGCTTTTCTTAAGATAATACTCAGAGCCATGATTCAGAGGCCCAAGAAGCATTACATTAGCCCTGACCTTCTCCTAATTTAAATCATGTCGTTTTTTTTTCTCCTCATCAAATGCTAGTCTAAACCACGATAAGTCAGTATCTTACCTCAACTTTCTTATTTTCAGAATGCCTTAGTTAAATTTTTTCCCCACTCTGGAGTCATCGATCAATGAAGTTACATAGTTACCATGTGTTTCCGTAAATACCAGAAGACTTACTGAATACTATCAAGACCACTGCCTTTTGATCAGCACTATCTTCAAATCCCATATTGAACTTTCTTTATATCTAGCAATGTACCAAATATGGTCACTCTTAAAGATTAAAATATCAGCACATTATATTTGAGTATGAACTAATTGCTGTTAAAAATCAAGTAACTCCTTGAAATCAGAGACACAGTCCTCTAGTTTCTTGACATACTAAGAACGTTTTGACGCTGAGATTAAAATAATTGTTTGATTGGTTTCCACATGTACCCTATCACCTTTGCCATCCTTGATTATCACCCATTTTATTATTTCTGAATTCAAGCAAAATAGTTTATGATAAGAAAAAAAATCATACAGGAAACTAATTTTTAATATAAATTTTCGTATGAAGATTTAGACAAAAAAAAAAAAACCTCTAGATAGCTACTAAACTATGGAAAGGGACTTGAGTTAATAAATGTTTACAGAATGACTGTTGGGTAAAATCCAAATTAGTATATTATGTCCTTCGCTTAACAGACTTTGTTAAGTATCACGACAATCAGTCCTTATTTATTAAAATCTCGAGATAGTAATATCATGAAAAAATAAGTTTAGAAATGAACTAACATTGTATATTTTCTCTTTCCCTTTTCAGTTATTGTGGGTTCACCTGCTAAACCACTGTTTCTATTCTTTATTTCCTGCCACTATCACCAAGATTTCTCAGATTTTTTTTTTTACTTCCTCATGTGAAGTTTCATGTTTTATAGTTTATGAACAATAGAAGCCATAAAAATATATTTCTAATTACCATTCAAGCTTTCAATATTATTTTTGGTATATCGTTTTTTAATGTCATGATGTTTCTTTGGATTAAATAGGTGATATATGCATCACTTAACAGATAACTTGAGTCATTAAATAATGTTCATACAGTCATGAAACTAAATCATTATAGATTCAAGAACACAAAGTCTCATTTAATCCAACCCTTTTTTTTTTAACAAATGAAAACACAGAGGAAACTGATTTGCCCCCAATTATGCAGCTCTCTGGGCTTCTAGGCCAATATTCTCTTTATGACCCATAAGGTCTTCTAGGTGCTAAATTGCCATTTCTATTTCATTGCTGATTATATATCTCTAAAACAAACAGAAATAGTATCTTAGATTTTATGAAAATCTTTATTTCATTTCTATGGGAGAAGATGTGTATCCTTTTGGAGCAGGTTTATTTGTGGGTTTTCACCTTCTGGGTTTCACTGTAAGTCTTTATGCTAAACGTGAAACTAATATTAATTGAGGAAGTTTTGCTTTGTTTGAGGTCAAGTCTAAAAACAGCTGATGTGTATTATCTAGTTCCCCACCACCACCAAAATACTCATTTCTTCTTGCATATGTATTTTGGAAAAGACAATAATTCGATATTTATACAATATCCTCTTCAAATCATTAACATACTGGACCAAAGTTTTGAGTTAATAGGCCTCAGTTCTAAGCAACTCAAATTTAGAGAGGTATTTTTGTCTAGGTTACATAGATTCTGTAAAACAAGTAGCAAGTTCTAAGTCTCTGCCATTGAAATCAGGATGCCTACTTAATGAAATTTGGTCAAAATATGACCATTAATTTTGCTACACTTTGCTGCCACATGAATTAAGACTTTTAATAATGTGACACACATGTTGCTGTATTACACCAACAATTTTTATTTTAGAACAATATTGACACAGCGTCATTCAAATAAATTAATATAATTCTCAAATAGAAAAAATATGTTTAAATGCAACTATATGGTTGGACCCTTTAAACGAAGCGAAGTATACAATAAATATCAACACGTTATCATAACAATAAACAGAAAATAGTGGTCAGATTTTCTTGCTTTTGTTTGTCGTGGAAACATTCTTTGAACCAAGACTGAAATTGCAAAAGAAACAAATTACAGCAGGTATTCAAAAAAAGAAAGTGTGGCTTAAGCACAAGCACCTAGTTTACCATTTAAAATGCTCTTTTTTAATACATTTTGAACAGAAATGATCATGTTGCATATTGTCTTTACAATAAAATATGCTGCATAAATAAAAGCTGTAATCAAGTAATTAGACTTTCGGCTTTTCTCAGCTGAAGCTGATGAATTTCCCCTTATCTACAGACTTCTCCTTAGCTTTAACAATTTCAATTTTCATTTTTGCAGACGTGACTTCCTTGGGTGAAATGTCACAGAAACATGAAGATGCTTCAGTGAAGTTCTTTACACTCCTTAATAATTAAACTTTTAAGGAACTGGCTTTCTGCAAATCCTTTCCAAAGCTTGAATTTAGGTCCATCACATCACAGTATTGTTATAGCTTCAAGTAAATTATGCAGATCATTCAATGTGTGAATATTTTTAAAATACATATATATTTTTTTAGTTATTTAGGAATGATTACTCGGCCTGAAAACTTACTTTTCTAAGGAACAGTCAAAGAGCACAATGCAGTAAAGTGCTTTCTACATGCATTTACCATTTACATTTATGTGGTTGAACAATAACAGAAGACTGATTTAAAACTTAGTTACAATCTGTAAAACTTAGGTACAATCTGTTCGTTATTGGAGAAAAAGAAAAGACAATGTTGTGTATTTTTTTCTTGAATAGTTTCATTTCTCTCTTACACTTTGTCTGTGGGCCTCTTGGGTAATAATTATGAAATTAGACTTCTCTTATTATATTCAAATTTCAGTCAGTTTCAACCAAATTAAGCATAGCCCCAGTTCTAGAAAAAGATC